>NC_029789.2:93430222-93438879 GCF_000816755.2 Arachis ipaensis
TTCTATCATATTTTTCTTTATTTTATTATATATCCTCAGCCGTCACATACAAATGGAATTGGAAAAGAATAGTAGGGAGAAAAAAAACAGAAAGTTAATGAAGCCAAAAAAAATTCGTCATCCAGGTTTTTTTGGTTCAAGATATATATTATCGTCGGGGTGTAATTAAATTTAGTTATTAGGGTCTATTAATATTAATTTTTTCCAACATCATGGTACAACTTTCCTTTTCGTTAAATATTTTATATTCTAATTTCTTTTTCTAAGAAAGAAAACAATATTTTAACTGCATTCATTAGTTAAAACTTAGATAAAACAAATATTAAATACAGAACTAATCCATCCTGGATCAGAATTTCATTTAAGAGTTTATTGTTGGCTAATAAATTGTTACATGTACAAGGCAGAATTTGAACCCCTAATATTTACTTAAGCAAACTAGTAAACTAACTACTAAATTACTAAACCAACCCAACTTGATTACTTCTGACATATGTAGACAACCACCTATATATTAAAGGTAGATACTACAATGAAGATTTTATAATTGTCTTCATGTGAATATATTTCTTTTTTATCCTTGGATGCTAGATTGTATGATTAGATTTTGATATTTATAAAAGTGTTGTTTTTGTTTAAAATGTGGCTAAATAAATAAACCACACTTTTAACCAAAGCATCTTCATGAGAAGATATTTTTGTCATCTTCATTGTAGTATCCACCTATATTAAATACCCATATTCGAACTTCACTCTTCACATAATTTCAGCTTTTACTTTTATCGAGTAAATACTCAAAATGACTCTTGAAATTTGACCCCGATTCAATTTAACCCTTGAATTTTTATTTGACCCAAATTATACAACTAAACTTTGAGGCGTGACTCAAATTGGCCCTTCGGTCAACTTCAGTCACTGAAAAGATGATGTGTCACATTTAATTGATACCTAGTACCGATTAGACGACGTCGTTTTACTGTTTGCGTCTAAACATGTGCAAAATGACACCTTGTGACACTACAAGGATGTTAAACCCCAATTCACTGTCCATTCATCACAGAAACTTCAATTGACCCTTCTTCTTACTCCTCTCGTATACGCTTTGAAACTGAATCCCATTTTCATCATTTAGGTCAAGTTAGAAGCTATTCACATTGTTTGCACCTAGTGAAGATGAAGAATATGCGAACAACCATTTGTGTAAGAACAGGTCAATAACAAAACCATTACTCTCAACCCTCCGTGCTCTATTTTGATATCTTTTGTTGGTTGAAGTTTGTTGATCATTGTTTTTTGTTATATTTTATTAATAAATCACTCGGAGATGTGGGTTGATTATGATAGATGATAGTGTTAGGGTGCCAGGGTTTAAAATTTTTTTATTGTATTTGCGCTATGATCAATTGTCAATGATGTGTTAGGTATATGGATATTAGTAGCAACGGAATTTTGTAAACCCCAGGTAATTAGTAAATAATTAACTAATAAATTAATTATTAATCAACAAAATTAGAAAATTAAATTTTATAGTTTAATAAAATAGAAATAATTAAAATATAAATTTTGACACTAATTTTTTAGTCCAAAATCGGGCTAATGGACCGAACCAATCGAATCGGACCCATCTTGGACCCAAGGCCCATATATAAAACGCCAACACACAGCCTTTTCCTCCTCAAATAAATGAAATCATGTTGAAGGGGGGGTGTTAAAGGAACGAACCTTAAGTTCCAAATTCACTTCAACTTTCAAATCCTTCTAACTTTCAATCCGGAGCTCCAATTGATGAGCGTCAGCGGCCATGCGTTCTCTCGAAATTCTCTACAAAACACACCAAACAATTTGGTAAGAACTTTGAGTTTTCTCACCCATATCTTCTCTATTCAGTTTCGAAAATTGGAGATTTGGGTATTGAAGAATTATATGATTTTGATGATTTAGGTAAACTCTAGCGGTGGATAATCACCGGGTTTTGTCCATTTGACTCGTCGGTAGCGGTAAGACAACCATAACCCTTGTGAATTGGTGATTTAGTGAGCTCAATGTTAATTATAGTGATATTGTGTGAAATTATATTGTGTTCTTGTTGATTTGGAGTTCAATTGTGCGGTTTGGAACGAAATCCGGGTGATTAAGCTTGAGAAATTGATGTTTAGAAGCTTGGAGCTTGTGAAAGGAGAGGTTTTTGAGGTGTTCCGAGCTTAGGGAGAAATCTGCCAAAATATAATTTTGGTTTCTCGTAGATAAAATATAATGTAACGTGAAAACTTAGGCTAGAAGACCATAAGATATGAATGAACTTAATGAATTATTGATGGATTATGTATATAGTTTACGATGTGTATTTAAAGGATAAATGAATTTCTATGTGTTGGATTGTGACTTTGATGAGTATAAAATAAATGTGATTGTTGATGTGTTGAGAATTGATGGTGAGTTTATGAAATTGAATTGAATAGATTGGTTGAGAGATGTATGATTCGATTTTATAAACGGCTTGTTATTGGAGTTGGTTAGTTTTGGAAAAAGATTTAATATTGGAATTGGTTTGATTTTGAAATAATTTAATACTAGAAATGATCTGAATGACTAAGAGGTGTTTGGTTTGATGGTTGGGACCCTTGAAGGGTGGCAGAAGTTTGAGTTTTAGGGGAGGTGCTGTCAAAATTTATAGAAGAATTTTGAGATGTTTTATTTTGGTTAATTTGGATTGAAAGAATTTTTTATTTGATTTTGATTTATTTAAGAAAAGAATGAATTATGTTTGAGTTTAAATGATTTGGTTTTGAAGTTAGCTCGAGGAATATGTAAATGAATGAGATATGTGACCCCGTATAAGAGGCAGTGGCGTTGTCCACTTGCTCTGGGAAAGAGATAAGGAAGAAGAATGATGAAAACTGAGTTTGAATTATGAAATTGGATGAATATGATAAACGAGGCATGATTATGGTTGATTGATGATGAGTATGACCCTAAATCCAAGCTTATTGACCTAAACTTAATCCTAATCCTAGAGAGAAGTGAGAGCTTCTCTCTTTAAAACTAACTCTAAAACTAGATCTAAACTTCCTAATGATCCAAGATGTGAATCATGCCTCTCCCCTTTAATCCTTGGTTTTTTTAAGTGTGTTTGGCGCCAAAGTTGGTTTGGATTGGGCCCCATGGTGGACGAAATTGTGATCACATTAATGTAGTACTCTTTGTTATTGTATGGAATCATTATTATGGCTCTTTACTATGTGTGGACACAACTCCGTTCAACTAACCAGCAAGTGTACTGGGTCGTCCAAGTAATAAACCTTACGTGAGTAAGGGTCGATCCCACAGAGATTGTTGGCTTGAAGCAAGCTATGGTCACCTTGTAAATCTCAGTCAGGCGGATTTAAACATGATATTTTATTAGATTAAAATAAACAATAAAAGGGATAGATATACTTATGTAGATTCATTGGCAGGGATTTCAGATAAGCGAATGGTGATGCTTTTCGTTCCTCTGAACCTCTGCTTTCCTGCTATCTTCATCCAATCAGTCTTACTCCTTCCACTTGGTGTGTGTTTGGGCTGAGCTTAAGTGTAGCACGTGCAGAGGTCATTTGTGGAGTTGAACGCCAGTTTCTGTGCCAGTTTGGGCGTTCAACTCTGGTTTTGGATTCCTTTCTGGCGCTGGACGCCAGATTTGGGCAGAAGGCTGGCGTTGAACGCCAGTTTACGTCGTCAATTCTTGGCCAAAGTATGGACTATTATATATTGTCTGAGGTATCTCAGGGATCTCTTGATTTGCAGTCAAATGTTCTACCACTGAGCTATAGACCCTTGATGGAAGCTTTTGTCTTCCCTTTCCTCTTTCTAGAGGTTTCTCTGGCCTTAGGTGCCATCAATGGTTATGGAAAAAACAAAAAAAGCTATGCTTTTACCACACCTCACGTAAGGAAGCAGAGCTGTTACATAGAGAAAGATCTATTATGTCCCTCAATGACATTATCTTCTTATGGATCTCTATCATTATGTCCCTCAATAATCATGAATACTAGATTTTGAATAAAAAAATCAGAAGTACCAAAAATTGGAAGGCGACAAGAAAATTGGAAGCGAGAAGACAAAAATTCAGAAGCTTCAAATGCGAGTAGCGATGAACACATGGCAACGCGAGCAGGGACCAACCCAACGGCGAGGCGAGGCAAGCAGCGACGAACATGACGGAGACGCCAACAATGAGGAACACAGGCAATGACGAGAAAATCGAATAGAGAAGAGTAAATCACGAGCAGTGATAAGGAACGCGAAGAGAAAAGAGTAAATTGCACATCAATCAAAATTTAAAGTGGTTGGGGCTAGGGTTTCTAATTGAACACGGTTGGAGTAGTTTTGTTATTTCAACAATTCAACCAAATTAAACCACTAGTAAGTAAAATTTGAGAGAAATTTTTGTCATACCTGAGAGACTTGAGAGGAAGATGTGAACGACACTACGGTGGAGCAAAGCGAATGTTTCAGAATGGCGCGGACCAAAGATCGAACATGGCGGAGCAGAGCAGAACACGATGCGAGAAGAAGCACATGACACGAGCAGAGCAGAACGCGATGCGAGCATAGCAGTGAAGAACACCACAACGGCAAGAAAGAGGAACCCAGAAACGCGAGTCAATTTACATTACCCCCAATTTCTCATATGCAGCAACACTAATCATCCAATTAAAAGAGAAACTAAAAATCATAGTGGCGGTATAAACCTCCATAATAAACTAAAGCGCCACAAATATATCAAAAATTCTGGCAGAGACTAAAAATGCCAAAATTGGACAAAAAATGGCAGTTTTGTGTAACCGCCGTAAAACTATTGCCATTTTAATCCACTTTTTTTGTAGTGAACACCACTTCCAAACACTACAAAAAAAAGAATTTAAAATGGCATTTACATTATGGCGGTTCTTTAAAACCGCCATAATGTTCGAGTAATATGGCATTTTATGATGGTGCCATAATTAATGAGCATAAAATGGCAGCATTCCGTGATTTTGGCGGTTAAAACCGCCATTATCGGAGCACATCTTTAAAAACTTAAAATTAGAAAGGGCCTAAACGAAGGAAAACCCATCAGGTTGGAAAAACCCAAATATCTTAAATCGACTATGTCTCCCAAGAAGGAAAATCCTAACGCGCGTTGCCACCATTGTCAAACCCAAAAACGACGATTTGTGCTCTACTTCGACGACGATCTGCACCAAGCGACTGCTCCGACGACGATCTGCTCCAGCGACGATTTTCTTGGCGTTCTCCTCCGACGAAATTGTGTGCTGTGAACTGAAATGATCTCTCCAGCGACGATCTCCTCTGGCGGCGCGTTCTCCTCCTTCAGTGATCTTCTATGATTTGGCTTCGATATGAAGATTTGTCGCCGCTCATCTCATCGCCATCATTCATCTCTGCGCCATCGCAAGCAACACCGTTGTCGCTATCTTCTTCGATCTGGTTTTCAATCTGGCTCATCTCCTCGCCATGGCAAGCAACACCGTTGTTGCTACCTTCCACTGTTTGGTTTTGCCATCTCTATCACTTCTAATAGGTAATTCTTCGTTCTTTTAGATTTACTTCATGCTCTAGTAGGAAGAAACAAAGAATACTGGTTCTGTTTTTATTATTGTGTATTTTAACTTTCATTGATCGTTTGTGATGTTGTTGTTAGCTTGTTACTGCTGCATTTTCTATTGTGTTGTTGTTTTTTTGCTTCTAATTTTATTTAGTTTGAGATCTAATCTGTTCTATTAAACAGATTAATCTGCATCATTTGTCCAAAATTAATTAGCTCAATCGTTTTATTTTTCTGAATCATTTTAGCTGCTAGACCTTTGTTTGCGTATCTGATTGTTGCGCATGGTGTTTTTTTAAACGGTTGTTGCTTTGAGCTAATCGTTGTTTGTTGCAATTCTGGTGGTTAAAGCTTTGCAATTTTTGTATTTTCATGCTGCTTAACTTTCTCTTGGTGGGATTTGGTTTGGTGTTGTTGCAGGAGAACACTAAAATGAAGCATCCTTAATTGCTTTATGAGGCCAAGCTTTACAACATTCTTCAAGGAGGAAGTATTTTTTTTCTTTTTTTTTTTGGGAAATATTAAGCTATTTTCTGAGTGAGGAAGAAAAACAAAAGAATTGACTTTTGACTTTTGAGATTTTATTTTCTTAATATGTAGGTGGCATTCCTAGCATAAGATGGTCTGGTGTAGATAGGGAGGATAATGTTCTCGTGATGGATTTGCTTGGGCCTAGTCTTGAGGATCCATTTGTGTATTGTGGAAGGAAGTTCTCATTGAAGACAGTATTGATGTTGGCTGATCAAATGGTGACCTTGCTTTGCTTTAACTTTTATTTTATTTTTTGGTTATAAGGGTAACAACTGTGCCAGAAAATTAACCACTTCCCTGTTTTATTTTCGTTCATTTTTTTTCCTGATGAAACAGATGAATTGTTTTAGCACTCTTTATCTGCTATACAGTTCTGCTGAAAATTGTCATGTGCATCACCATTATAAATCTTGTTGTGTGTTATGTGTTCTGATGCTAAGAGCGCGTTTGGTATTGACTCTTTCTTAATTTTGTTGGGATGCAGATGACTAGAATAGAATATGTGCATTCCAAAGGTTTTCTACATAGAGATATAAAGCCTGACAACTTCCTCATGGGACTTGGTCGGAAAGCAAACCAGGTAGCTACACGGTTATTGCTTTGTTCAGAGAGAAACATTTTTAGATATGGTATGTGATGCTATGTCTGAGTACAAGTATCTCAGTCCCAATCAGAGAGCAGATTTGGTGCTAGCCTGCAGGTATGCCATTCTTTTCATACCTTGTTGGGGCCTATGTTGATTTACAATGCAGGCAAATTAGAGATGATTTTTCATGGTCAAGATTTTTACAATACCACTAACCATATAGCACATCTTTAGAGACTGAAGTGTTTATGATTCTATTCAATGCCAATAAAATTTTATGGACTCATTTCCAATTTTCTTTTTTTGTAGTTTGTTTAGAAGAAATAAGCATATTGATAAATGTAACACTAAAATTGCATATATCTTCTATTTTTGGTTATAGGATGCGAGGAAGAAAGGAGTCTGTGACAGTGCTGTTGTGTGGCACTTGTGGCTGTGGCAAATCCACATTGTCTTCACTGCTGGTAATTTATCTTCATCTTGCAAGAAACTACATATAGTATCTTGGCCTGTTAATCGCGTTGCAAAAGCTTGGCCTGTTAATCGCGTTGACTCTAATGGGAAGCCTATTTGGGGCCTTGGACCAGATAATGGAATTGGAAGTCCAATGTATGGTCCCTTGCGGATTGGTAAGGCAGAACCGATAAATCTTCAGTTTGGTTTTTATGGGATCATTGCTTGGCCCAGTGATGGTGGTACTAGTCGAGC
The DNA here is from genome assembly GCF_000816755.2 of Arachis ipaensis. Taxonomy (NCBI): domain Eukaryota; kingdom Viridiplantae; phylum Streptophyta; class Magnoliopsida; order Fabales; family Fabaceae; genus Arachis; species Arachis ipaensis. The sequence goes on from NC_029789.2 coordinate 93,437,635, forward strand.
TGGAAATGTTGATGAGTCGAGGGCTGATGATTCTGGTAGTAGATATTTATCCTCTTGCTGTAGCTCACCGACCTCAGAAGGTCCTGCGAAAGAGGTAAATTTGAACAATTCTTTTTAATTTATCTTCTTGTTCAGTGCAAAAAATTAAAGGCTCGTTATTGTTGGTGATGAAAAAGTTGGAGTATAAACTAAAGACGTTAATCTTTTTGTTGCCCCTTTTTTCATTATGTATTTTATAGCTCAAGGAAGATTTCTCAGTGCATGATAGTGATGAAGAGTTAGACGACGATGATCAGCTAGAGGTAGGTAGTAATGATGATTTAAGTGATGATGGTCACAAAGACGTCCATGACGAGGTAAAGTTAAAGTCTCCATATTAGTTTAAATGATACACCAATATGAACTGTTTGTATGCGTGCACGTGCATGTGTATATACTATCAATTCTTCCTAAAAAGGAATTTTAGGCCTTTCCATTGCTGTGCAGAAAGGGTCAGTTGATGAGGAATCTACAAAGTACCTTTTCCTCCTGATCTTGATAAGAAGGCAAGTGTTTTTTCTTGCTAGGTTTGTAATATGGAATATAATAATTGATAATCTTGAGAAATAATAAAGAAATATAATGAAATACAATATTATTATTCATATCTATAAGTTTAGCCACCAGAGATTTCACCATATATATATATTACTACAATGTTCTAATAATATAGATCTTAGCTTATTCATATATATAACAAAATGGAACAGGAGTGATGATTTTATGTAATTATATATTTTTGTTAATGAGGTTTGCCTCCACTTTATCTATTAGTGTAATTCTTCTAAAATAAATAAAGAAAAGGAAGAAGATATAATTGAAAAGGATAATTAATGAGTGATGATTAAGTGTTTTAGAATAACAGTTTTGCACTTCATAAAAAATGATAAAATATTACTTTTTATTTTATTTAAAATAAACGCCCATTTTTTAAAATTTAATTTGTATATATAAATATGTTGGTTGTGTTGTGATGGGTGCAGGAGCAATTTTATGCAAAGGGCTGAATAGAGGATTAGGGACACTGTTAGCAGGGTCTTTAGCATTTATTGTTGGATATATTGCAAATGCATGTAATAGGGTGGTTTAAGCTATTTTCATTGGGGTTGCAGTTTTTCTTATAGGTATATACTTTAATAATGGTTGTGACAATCGAGTAGCAAGAAGGTTGTGATGACTAATAATTTTGAGGTTTATTTTGTTATC
>NC_029789.2:93438925-93444461 GCF_000816755.2 Arachis ipaensis
CTATATACTATATAAAGAAGAACTATGACTATGGCATAATCATATTCCTCTTGACCTTCAACTTGATTACGGTGTCAAGCTATAGGATTGACAATGTATTGAAGATTTCACATGACAGAATCTACACCATTGCTATAGGCTTTGGCATTTGCCTCCTCATGAGTTTGCTCATATTCCCAATTGGTCAGGGGAAGATCTCCATAATTCAACAGTTTATAAGCTTGAAGGCCTAGAAAATTCACTAGAAGGTGATATATATATATATATATCAATTGATAATTTGCCATAATTAGCACTTAACCATGCTGAGATATGTTGCAGCTTGTGTGAATGAATACTTTCATGGAGAAATTGAAGCCTCTGGAGAGGACAAATCGTCTGAGGATCCAATATACAAAGGCTATAAAGCTGTTTTGGATTCAAAATCCTCTGATGAAATGTTGGCAAGTCCATTTAATCATTCCTTGGTTCATTATTCCAATGAAGTATTGATGATAGAAGATCTTCTAGTAATTTAGATAGGCATTACATGCAAGTTGGGAGCCAAGGCATTCATGTCACAGATTTCCATGACAGTAGTATGTTAAAGTTAGAGCTGTTCTTCGCCAATTCGGATACACTGTGGTTGCTTTAATGGCTATTTGAGAACAGAAATTCAGGTAATGCATCAGTAATTTCATAAGTTTGAGCTTTAAATCTCATTGATAGAGTGATATTGACAGTTTAAGGGAGTTGCTCCTGCCATAAACTTTTTTGCATATCGTGTTGTATTGTTAATATTGGGTATTACTCTAATGAGCTTGGCATCCTTAAGCAAATAAGCACTCTAGAAGCAAATAATTAAAATGAACATGATTTTCTTTTAGGAGGCAAAAATTGGGCATGAAAATAAGCACTCTAGAAGCAAATAATCAAGACAAAAGAAGGATTGGAGTGAGGACAAAGATTATCATGACAAAGTACACCAAAAACTATGATTGAGATTTTATGTATTAAGAGCTATATGTTAAGACATTTATAATTAAAAAATTATGTTATGTTAGATACTTTATTTGTATAGAGGTTATTACTTTTTATTTTTAATACTAAAAAATAATATATTATGTTTAATACATTGTTTATGAGTTATATAATATTTTGTTTATGAATATTGATTTTTTGTTATTGAAAAAATTTAATAAAAAATTATTTGTTTAATTCGATAAAAATAACTGTTAAAATTTGTCTTTGTAAATGATAAAAATGTCACTTTTATTCAGTAAAAATGGCAGTTTGTAACTATCATTTTAAACAATGTAAAATGCCATTTTAATTCGGTAAAAATGGCGGTTTCAAACGCCATTTTAACTAACTAAAAATGTCGTTTTAACCAACCAAAACGCTGTTTTGTCAGGGTAAAAACGGCGGTTCGTAACCGCCATTTTAACCAACCAAAAATGCCATTTTTTTCTAGAAATAACGGCGGTTTGAACCGCCATTTTAACCAACCAAAACCGCCATTTTAACCCTGGAAATAACGGCGGTTTGAACCGCCGTTTTAACCAACCAAAACCGCCGTTTTAACCAACCAAAAATGCCGTTTTATTTGGAAATAACGGCAGTTTGAACCGCCGTTTTAACCTATCCAAAAACCGCCGTTTTAACCCAGGAAATTGTGGCGGTTTTCTAAAAACCGCCGTAATAACCAGAATGGCGCCCAGAATTACGTCGTTTTTTAAAACCGCCGTTTCTGGTAATAATGGCGGTTCAAACCGCCGTAAATACCCAAAAAAACCGCCATTTTAACCAGATTTTTTTGTAGTGAAAACTCACCAATTATCAAGCTATACACATATAACATACAAAAAAATCAACACTATGGCTAGTAAAATATCAAACCACAAGAATTTGAACAGACTTATCTTATCCAATAATATTAAAGATAAAATCCAGCAATATTTCAATGCTAGATCATCCCTAAACAACCAAAATTACAAAATCTACTCAAAAACCAAACATAAAAATGTAAAAATGTTAGGGCAGGAAATTGGAGTGTAAGTTTTGAGTTGCTACCCACAAACCTTATTTAGAAATGATGGGCTCGACGAGAGCTTCGCGTGGCCACAAATGGCTCGTCAATCGGAGCTCTGGTTCAGAAGTTATGAGTGAAACAAGATGAATGTGAATAGTGTTCTTCCCTCTTCTCCTCTCCTCTCATCTCAGCACCTCCCCTCTCTCAATTTAGGGTAAAATGAGCTGAAAGCTCATTAAAAGATGTATATATATGTTGGGCTTGGACCCAACTTAGGTCCGGTCTAACTCGTTAGTGTTTTAGGTCCTTTTGACCAAACTTTGGGCTAAAACCTTTAAGATTAATGCCCAATTTTCAATTCTAAATTATTTTTATCCTTTCAAAACAATAAATTCAATTTTCAAAATCTTATTTTTCTCAATACGCGGTACCGGTCAGACTAGAGCCGGTACTACCAGCTGAAGTGCCGGTTAGTACGCATTTTTATAAAAATTTTCGCAAAAGATACATTTTTCCACTCAGAAAAATTCATTGAAATCAAATTTCATCTTTATAATTTAAAAAGAACACTTCTATATTTTTCAACCTATTTCGGGTAATTAAAAATTATTATTCTATTAAAACGGTTATTCTGGTTCTTACATACTTGTTTTCCAAATTATCGACATTATTCTTGTATTGCTGTTATATAGAAAATTTTGTTGATTGTTTAACTTTAACCTTCCGGTGAGACTATATTGAAGCTAAATAAATTTTTTTTGGATTGAAATAGAATAGTTTAAACTTTAAAGACTAAAAAATAACCAATTTAATACTTTATTCTTTAACTTATTTTTAAATTTTAATATATATTTTATATTCTATTTTGTATTTTGTTTTGATAACTGCTTCTGATATATTACTATCACTCCTATCAAAATAAAATTAAATTATGAAATAACTGCTAAGTGCTAATTAAGCAACAATGAATGAGCATGCAGCTTTAAATTCGACGCTGCCGCATTAACAGTGCGTGACAAAGATTAGTCTTAATTATAATAATATCTGATCGATAATATTCTATATATCTCTTTAATTGAATCCATATCGCTATTTCAAAAATCATCATTTTTAAACTGAATTTATTCGGTTATAATTTCTGACTGATACATTGGAGCCGAAATAGTAAAGCTATTTGGAACTGATGGGATGACCACATTGTAAGTCCATATGAGTCAATTCATTCTAATTAATGTCTACCTTTTGTTCTCCTTGCAATAATGTAATTGAATTTCAACCTTTCTTTTTTAAGAAATATAGAATTATACATCATACAATTGATTACAACATAATTCCATGATGTTATTACCATAATACGAAGGCCTAAGACTACGACTCCATTCATTTATTTACAACTTATTTCTTTTCTTTCAAAATGTAATTTGAAGGAAAAAAAAGACAAATAATTCAATTGAGATGAACAATGTTCAATCATTGAAAATATCTTTCCTAATTTAATACTCTCTACGACTTGTATTCTTGACCTGTGTCAATTTTAATCATTACTAGCTACTCACTGCCAAAATATACCCATGTAAAATTAATTTAGTAAGTACTTTAATTAAAATAAAGGTTTCAAATACGACTATTGAGAATAAAAAAAAAGTTAGAGAATTTTACACCTTTAAAAAACTTAACCAAAAGTGATTGCAAATATAAAATTATTTTCATTTAAAAATAATAATAAAATTGTACAATCATATTTATTATTTTAGATGATCATTTATGTAGTCAATATAAAAAATAATTCACATAGTCAATATAAAAAGTAATTATTTTTATTGATATAATATGATATTACATAATTAGATACATATATAAAACTACTTTATAATGATAGCGTATGAAAATTAAATTCTATATATAAAAAGCACATATAAGAATGAAACTCGTGTGAACTAGTGAATGGAACCTATCCACTAATAAGTATGTACGTAATAGTAAATACATAGATAGAGACTATAATTATGTTTGAAAATTGTGATATATGCTCTTCTTAACATCCAGATATATATAGTATAGAAATGCGTACAAACCCAACCTACCAAAAGTTTTCATCTAGCTTCCAAAACTAGCTTTTGTGGATATACAATATATAGTTATTCCACAAACTGGTAATTAAGGTGCTACCATAAGAACTTCCAAAATCAAGAACCAATATATAGTTCTAAAACAATGAGATCTTAGAGGGCTTCCTTTTTCATCTATTTCAAAAAAGAAAGATTATTATTATTATATTATTATGGATAATAATAAAGCCAAGGTTGATGATCATGGAGAGCCTCACTATGCAGAAATCATGAATAAGAATAACAATGGAGGGTTCATCAAATGCTTGATAGTTGAATGGAACAAAACTGAGAATCTAAAGGGTTCTTCCTTAATAAGTTCCCAGTCCCCTCTACTTCGGCTCAAAATATTGGCGATTGCGGCCATTTCCATGTTGATGTTGCTGACAAGTGCCATCTTGTTGGAGTTCACTGCACTTAGTGAAACAATGAAGCCAAAGATTCTATCACTGCGCTCTTCTCATATCGGCATTTTTGGCGCTCCAGAAAGTAAGTCTACGATATAAGATTCCTTATCTTGGTTTGAATCTATCATTTCTGCGGAGAAAAATCATATTTGTACCTAAATTTTTGGTGTTGGCTACCATTGCAGTTATATATTGTAAAAAAGAATGGATATCCGATTCATGTAAATGACTAAACATTTAGGTGATTGTGGTGAAATGCAGTTACAAAAGTTTAAGTTGATAAGTAAAAATACAAGAATAATTATATTTTTAATATGTTTCATAAATAATTATATTTTTAATATTTTTTTCGCATTTTTTTTTGTTTTGGTAATACAAAAATCCTAACTTTAAATGTTTCTATTATAGAAATTCTAATATTCTGATGATGCTACTTCTCCCAATAACTATAGAAACATGCCGATGTTATATTATTAGCGCTACAGTTATATATTATTAGCGCTACAGTAATATATAACATAGAAAAGGAAAGCATGTATAAATTACCTTGTGATTTATACATTACTCTCCTAGATCTATGGTCTGCACACCGAAACATTGTATTGTGTCCAAATAGCATAACTGTTTACAAAATTATAGCAGCTAGCTGATTAATTATTATTTATTTTGTGTATTCTTCAATGTGTGGTGGTGTTCAGGGATTTATGAGAACAATGGTTATTTGATGGTCTCATCCAATGGAGGATTGAACCAAATGCGAGCCGGGGTTAGTATCAGAAACCGAAATTCAGAGCATCTTTCGATTATTTTAACCATATACATATATAAATCACATAGCTGATGTATGTCTGTGCTATGCAGATAAGTGACATGGTAGCCATTGCTAGTTACTTAAATGTCACTCTTGTAGTTCCAGAGTTGTTTATTTTTTTTTTTTTTTTTTTTTTTTTTTTTTTTTTGGTTGTTTATAAAGCGCGTGTGGACGCCAGTAAGGTTTTCCTCCACAACAG
>NC_029789.2:93444486-93461312 GCF_000816755.2 Arachis ipaensis
AATGATACCAAATTTGCAATTTGTTTTCAGAATTATTTATGATGAAATTATTTTATTGCTTTTCATTTTTTGTAGTCAGTTCCAAGACATATTCGATGTAGATTATTTCATTGAGTATTTGAGAGATGAGGTCAAAATAGTGAAGGAATTACCTCAAGGGATGAAGAAAAGGATTGCATCAAGATACCTCTATTCCATGCCCCCTGTTAGTTGGTCTAACATGTCATATTATTATAAAACAGTAAGTTCTATGATGTTTGATCCTATTGATTGAAGGTTCTAGCATTTTTTCTAGAGTAAATCTTCAATTTTGTGTAGAATTGTATTTTTATTTAGGGTTGGTTTAATAAAATTGAACCACCTGCGTTGATAAAATCAAAATAATAGTTTTTAATAAGTATAAAGAACAAAAATTATGTTTGACATATATATGTATTTTGATGAATTGGTATGTCATGTATGCTATATGCTAATGTGTTATTTAATGTGATATGTCGGCAAATTTTATTAGTCAAAACAATATATTAATTAACTACCGATTGATCAACATGATAAGGACTACATTAATAATTTTTAAATTTTAAGGGCTTGAAGAAAGTATATTTGAAATTTTACAGACTAGCTAAATATATCAAACCTTTATTCAATTTCAGAGCCAATAACCTTGTATGATGTTCTAACTATATTGCATGCACAATGCTTAATAATGCAGATTCTTCCTCGCATAAAAAAACATCAAGTAGTACATTTTACGAAAACTGATGCCAGGCTTGCGAACAACGGCATTCCACTGGAGGTTCAAAAGCTGCGGTGTCGCGTGAATTACAAAGCGTTGCGATTCACTTCTGATATAGAGATGGTTGGCAAGAAGATTGTTAAGATTATGAGGCAAAATGGTCCATTTTTGGTGCTTCACCTGAGATATGAGATGGACATGTTGGCATTCTCTGGCTGCTATCAAAGTTTAAACGAGAAAGAAATGGAAGAATTGACAGCAATGAGGTCAAAGTGTTAAAAGTTTAAACAAATTGTGATTCGTATAAAATTATTTCTGATAAAAGTTTAAAGACTAGGGGCAGTACTTTTATTAAAGAGGAATACTAGGGGTTAGGGGTTAGCAATTTTTGTGTTTTGTAACTATCAATTGGCCATCAATAGTCTTTTTAATGGTGTGAGATTATATCCAATGGTAAGAGATCATTCATATAATCCTAAATCTTAAAACTGATTAATGTTAAATAACTAAAAATTAATTTCCTATATTTTTTTACTAAATGTAATAAGTATATAATTATGAATATTACGTATATAAAATTATAAATATTTAGTTAAATAAAATAATTTTAGATTATTATTTCTATGTAGTTAAATATGTAAATGATTTTGTATTTAATACATTTTATCATATCATAAAAGTACATAAGAATTTTACTTTTAAATTTTCATACAGTTTTTTTTACCTCTTATATCATATTATGAAATTATCAGCTCTCAAAATTTAAACTATTAAATAGCAGCTCATTAATAAAGGTACATTTTTTTTTTTTAGGTATGCATACCCTTGGTGGAAAGTGAAGGAAATAGACTCCAATTTGGTGAGAAGTATAGGCATATGCCCTTTGACCCCAGAGGAAACTGCTCTGACATTGAAAGCATTGGGCATTAACCCAAGAATGCAAATCTTTATAGCTGCTGGGGATATATATGGAGGGGAGAAAAGAATGGCACCTTTGAGAGAAGCTTTTCCAAATCTGGTAAATATATATACCATATGCTTTGATAAAATATATATCGCCCTTAATAATTTTCTGCTTTTCATGTTGGAGACAGATTAAAAAGGAAACGTTGTTAGATCCTTCTGACCTTGAGCCCTTCCATAACCATTCAAATAAGATGGCAGCACTGGATTACATTGTCTCCATTGAGAGTGATATCTTTGTGCCTACTTATAGTGGAAACATGGATAAAGTTGTTGAAGGTCACAGAAGGTAACATATAACAATCCAATATATACCATACTAAATTCCTAACTTAAAGGTATTTATGTATTTATTTTGTACTTTATACTAAGATTTTGAGAAGCTTTAAAAGTAATTTTTTTGAACTTTTGACTTATGAAAAGTAGTAGTATTAATGTCTGATGCAATTTTCAAAATCAAATTACAGCTTTCTAAGAAGCTCTTTAGGAACTTATAGAGAAATTAAAAAAATGACTTCTCTCATCATACTACTACTTTTTATCACATTTTTATAAAATAAGTACTTTTAAAACTAAAAATTCAAATATAAAATAACTTATTTATAAACTACTTTTAATATAACTATTTATTGTTTAAGCTATTTTTTTAAAAGAAATTTAATTAAACTGTTTATCCTAATTGAAAATCTAACCACATTCGGTGATAAAAAAGTTTGTGTGGAGATCAATGTTCGAAGCAAGAGTAAATATAAGCGACATATTTGTTATATATAGCGCAAATAGTTGCTTTTTATTTTTTATATGACTGGTAATGGTGATTACTATCAAAGTGCCACAGCACAGGCGATATACAAAATTATGGTGAATTCACACAATACAATTTAACATAGAAAAAATTTAACCGTAGATAACTTTTCATAAAAGCAATCATAATATCATTACTGCAATGTAAAAAATTGGAGCATGAGAGAACAAAAAGGTAACTAGAGAAATGAAAATTCGAAGAGCAAACCTCAATTACAGTTTTTATGATACCGAATTTATATTTATACTATTTTCTCATGTGCTAACTAGCTAATTGGCTCGGCATATATATGTTACATTAATCTTGCAGGTACCTGGGGTACAAAACCACAATAATTCCAAATAGATATGTACTTGTTCGTCTAATAGATCAATATAGGAATGGGACAATAAGTTGGGAAGAGTTTTCAAGAGTTGTTAAGTTAGCTCATGCTAGAAGAGGAGGCCCAATAACAAGATCAGTTGTTCCTTTGAAACCAAAGTTGGAAGATTACTTCTATTCCAATCCACAAGAATGTCTACCACAAGGTTCCTCCTAGTGTGCTCTATTATACAAGGTTCAGACCACTCGTGTCACTTTTTATAACCGTTGATCTATTTCAACTTGGAACCTTTGACCTATTCCATTGTAAACTGATGCTAACGAAGTTCTAGATCGCCTATGCTCTAAAGGGAAAATGAAGCATTGCAGATTAAACGCGTCCACAAATGAGGGTTATAACTTTATTTTTTATACAAATACTACATAATATAAAATAACATTAACTGTGAGTTTAAATAATTTCACAAAGTAAATAATTTATAGGAGAGTTATTACTATATTAGGAAATAGTTAGTTGATTTGGTCAACAGTTAGTTAGATTGGAAAAAGAGTTGTTAAGTCAATTTTGTAGAGAGTCTTGTGTAAGTTCTTGAACATGAGAGGTGCACTGATGCCTATATAAGACAGTGTAATATTAAGATCAATTCATCAATACAGAATTACTTTTTTCCAATAGAAATTCCTCAATTCTCTTTCGCTTTCTATTCCTTCTATATGCATGGTATCAAGAGTTTTATGATCCATGGGCCGAACACTCAAGCACTGCTACTTCAACAAATAATGTTGTAGTCATTTAGTAACAATCAATCAATCCAACAATTGTTTCAACTCAAACAATTCTCAATTCCACTTGTTGATAAACTAACAAAAGATAATATTTTCACCTGAGACATCTTACAACATTAACAATTTGTGGTCAAGAACTCTATCTAAAACGACCTTGATAAGGAAAAAGTCCCTGCAAGATATGCCACCCCTGAAGATGAAGCAGGATTAAAACTCTACAAGTAGTGATGCATAAATGAATGCAATGTCACATCTTGGTTGTTTACTTCCATGAATGTGGCCTCCAAGTGCAAAGTTATAGGCTGCCACTTTGCACATCAAATTTGGTTTTGAATTCACACATACTTTGGCTCTCAAACAAAAGCATGAGTCAGACAATTATAACTCCAGTTAAAACGTGTCAAGAAAGACGGATCTACGTCAGATTATCACTTAAAGATCAAGAAACTGGTGGATTCATTGGCAGCAATAAGAGATCCTCTAACATATACAGAGTATAGTATACAAATGTCATTCTTGATAGTTTGAATGAAGAATATCAATCATTCATCACATATTTTACAACTAAAGAGCCTCAATACATAATTCCAGACGAAGAAGCTGTTTAAATGGCCCAAGATATCTTGTACGTTTTAAAAAGCCAGACTCATCAATGGTCCAAGTTCATTTCTCACAAACTTCAGTTCTTGATTCTCGCACCTTTGATCCCTCACCATTTATGAACTATGGTCGAGGCAACAATGCTGCTTATTATGGAAGAGGAAATGCTAGAAGAATGGGCGTGGAGGTAGAAATTAAAGAGGATGACGTGGCTATTGGAATAGCATTTGTGCCAAATTTGGCCATGTTGCTTCCGATTGCTATTTTCAATTTGATCAATCATTTCAATATCCTTGACAATAATCTTTGCCCGCCTAACTCAGAATCGTGATTTACCACCACCACTTTCTTTCCACAATCCGAAGGCTATGGTTGCAACCTCATCTTGAGTAGAAAACCCTTCATGGTATGTTGTTTTGGGTACTAGTTCTTGATGGTACTAGTTCGTTACAAAGGGAGTCCACTTATCAAAGGATGCTTGGGTGTAGTTTCACTCAGATTCAATACCCATCATTTAAATAAAGGCAGACAACTTCAAGTGAACGCAACCCTCAAACAGTAGTTGTGACTTGTGAGGCAAACACTAACAAATCATAAAATCTAGCCGCCTTCGGTTAGGCTCTTCCTCAACATTTTAAGTAACATTAACACCAGCAGTATCAAATACCATCTCATTGTATCTCTCCTAGTTACCTTCCCAATTCACCTCTTTCATGTTCACTTTTCTAATCAAGTCAACCCTCTTTGACTGACCCTCTGACCTATTGGTTATCAGTGCAGATCGATTGATTCTCTACTCATCAACTTCTTCGTATTTAGTTCACTCAATTCTATCTTTGAATCCATTACGATAAAGGTGAAAGTTATATTCAAAGCCCCTAACCACTTAGTCAGCTGACAATTATAGCACGGATACCTAGATACCCCTTAAAACCTAAATGATTCCATGTTAAACACATGATGATAAGGTGGTATTGCAGGATGCAAAATTTCTAAGAGCCAATGATCGGTGAATCAGAGGAAATGCTACTATTCTCTCTTTTTTTTTGTAAATTTATTTATTTATTTGGTCATGATGATACTATTCTCCTTACTTCTTCAGTACTACAATATACAGTAGCACCAGCCGAATCTCCCTCTCATTTCTAAGTTTTCTTATAATCCTATTATTTTATACTAACTTCAATTCATAAACTTATTTTTCATCCTCTAAGGATGTTCATTTTACTATGTATGCGGATGATTATTTCATATGAGAAGTGGATGCAGAATCTAGCAACTCAAGCAAAATATCATTATTATAATTAAAATAAACATCCACTTTTCGAGTTAGATCCAGTCTAATCAAATAAACATCCACTTTAACGTAAAAAATAACCATCCGTGCACACCTAGTGCATTGAACATCCGGCGTATTTTAATTGTATTTACTTAAATCCAATCCAATCAAATAAACATCTACTTAAAAATAAAAATAACCATCTGCATATCTACTTAATTGAACATCCAAAATATTTTAATTGTAATTACTTAAAATTTAATTCAATCAACTAAATATCCACTTAAAAATGAAAATAAGCATTCACATATCAAGTAAAATGAACATCTAGCATATTATGAATTGACCATAATTTTTAATATGTACATTAAATTTCTCATTCGTAGACTTAGAATAATTGTGGCATATGTTTTCTCTCAACAGGAGCATTCTCATTTCAAGAACATTCATGAATAGAAGAGACACTGCAATAAGTAACAAATGTGTAGTTAATTCGTTATTAACCAAAATTAATCACTGACAAACTAAAATGCACTTGTCTCATTGAATTAGTGAACAAGTATGGGATTAGGATTAGGAACATAAAAGGACACTAGGTAGAAAGTATTGTCTAAACTTGTAGAATCTGGATTCTTTATTAACATTCATGAAATTGGAAAAGTAATCAACCAACATTTCTTGAGCTCCTTGTTAATTGCTGTTTAAGCTTTCAAATATGTATAAGTGTCTGGTTTCTGTATCCGCTCTTGGCAACTATTTGTGGGATGATTTCTTCAAAAATTCTAAAACCAACTTTGAAAAAGATGAAGTATTGTTTTGCAACAACTGATCTGGTTTATCATACTCAGTGATTATCCCTGTAAAATTCATTAATGTTATGAGATATATGCTTTTCTAAGTTTGATTATCATTGATATTATGATCTCATATATTGAGGTGCATAATGAATGTTCATGTACCTTCATCAAGGACCAAAACCAAGTCATTATCAATAAATGTAGGAATCCTATGTGCTACAATAATCACTGTGCATTCATTAGTTTTATTTCTAATAGTCTTTTGAATTAAATTGTGTTGCAGTGTTAATGTATGTTGTTGCTTCATCTAGAACCAAAATCCTTCTCTTCTTCAATAGCAACCTAGCATGATAAACAAGTTGCATTTGTCCAACACTCCAATTTTCTATATTCTCAACCACTGTAACATTACACAAAATTAATCAAATGTCAAATAGATAGAACTGAACATAATAAGTACAAAAATACTTTAAGGCTTGTCACAGTTATACTCCTAAATGGTGTAATGTATTCTTTTTATTTTCTTTAAAAAAATGTCTTACCTAGTGCATCAAGAAGTCTTAGATCCTGCCTTATAATTTCAGCAAGATGGCACTTCTTGAGAACTTGAAGAGCAAAGTTGAGAAACATATAGACATAAGCTGACTTAACGAAACTTTAAAAGGTCTCAGTGACCGTTCTAAGGAATTTAAAAACAAAAAAACAACACCATATTGCTCAAGTAAATTTGTGCTGAAGTGTTCAACATACACAAAATCCATACAGTACCTGATTCAAACATACCAACAAGATAGAAAAGACAAATAGCAATCAATATAATAAAAATCAACCATCCGGATACATAGTAAAATAACCATCCATTTTATATCAAATAAAGATCGATTATGATCAACTAGTCTAAGTGACATTGCATTCAAAAGACCAAACGTCGAGCCAAAACTACTGTACTAATTAAACCAAAATTCTGCAAAATTTTGCGCGCTAGAATAAAAACCAATGCAACCATCAACAACAACAAAAACTTGTACAATTCATTCCAATACATTCAAATTCCAACCATAGTGCTCATATGCAAAACAATCAAGTAACTGAGCAAAATTCATTGCAAGCACATCTAGTTATGAGTAAAACCATAGTCATCAACTAACATTTGGATGAAGCAACGCCGGTGGAGAGCTCCGCTGATGGAGGATTATGGGGTTAATGGGTTCTGTTCGAACAGCAATGGAAGACTAAACCTGGCCGCGAGTTGGTGTCCATCTGGTAGTAGGTCGACGATAGTTGGGGATGGGTCTTGTGGCAGCAACGGCGGAGACGAGTTCAGCGGCCACAAGTTCAACGGTGTGCGACACTAGGACGGTGGTGGCAGAACGCAATCAACAGGGTAGGTACTGGCACATGAGAGAGTGACGAGCTAGGCACCAGGGACGCGCGACGGGAAGGACATCATCTTGCCTCCACGCGTGCTGCTAGTCGATGATAGGGAGACCTGTGACGAGAAGAATGCGACCGTCTGAGATATTGGCTACCGAAGACAGAGACACTCGCATGCAAGAGAGGCGGGCTGATCAAGGTGGAAGATGCATTCCGCGAGGGTTGGATGTTCAGTGGACAAGGTGGGGGGTGGGTGCCGTTTTGGAGGAAGGAGAATTTGGGGTGAAAAGGGTTTATAATTAGGGTTGGATGGTTGGTTTTGTCAAATAACTGAATTGGGATTTTTGAGTTTAGGGTAATCCGTGGACTAGTTTTCTCTATTTATTCTTATTGGGCTAAACAACCAGCCCATTGTATACATTGTATAGATTCTCCATTGTCTCCCTAACGGAGTTCATCTATGAATTCAAATTATCAGCAAAAGAATTCGACGGTAATATATTAGAACGTTCCGTTAAATTGTTTTACGTGGGATTTTTTTGATGGAAAATTCGATGATAAAATATGTGCCCATTTAATTTATTTATGTGCCACACTGATAAACTCCATATTTAGGGTTTATCTTGTGTTGATTTTAGGGGATTTTATCACCTTTTACCCACATTTATTCAATGAAATAGCATGGTTTCATGATTGTCTCCCAATTTGTGCTTAAGTGTGAAAACATGTTTTCTAGATCCTTAATTAGCTAAATTCAATTCATCCTTGATTCCACTAGATGCCTTGATTTGTTTGTTAAGTGATTTCAGGTTGAAAAGGCTAGGAATGAATCAAATGAGTGAAGAGAAAAGCATGCAAAGTGGAGAACACATGAAAAAGCCAAAGATTTGGATATCTTCATCCACGCACACGCGCACTGTACGTGCACGCGTGGATCGCAAAAACGAAAGGGACGTGCACGTGCACTGTACGCGTACGCGCCGGTAGGCGCACGTGATTTTTTTTATAGAAAACATGCCCAGCAATTTATGAGAGCTGTGGGGCCCAATTTGCAACCAACTTTGGCGCCAAAATGTATTTAAAGGACCAACGATTGAAGGAAATCAACAACTTAGAATCATTTACACACATTAGGATTAGTTTAGAGTAGTTTTAGAGAGAGAAGCTCTCACTTCTCTCTAGAATTAGGATTAGGATTATGTTTAGTTCTTAGATCTAGATTTAGATTCATGCTTTCTTCTACTTTTGCTTCTCAATTATTGTTGTTGCAATCATGATTCTTCTATTCTTTTGTTGTAACCTCCTTTATGTTGCTTCTATATTTTGTTGTAGATATACTCTTATTCATTCTCTTCTCTTTCAATTCAATTAGAGGTAATTCATAATAATTGTGTTTCTTTTAATTGTTGTTGTTAATTCTTTGCAATTAGTTGTTGTTAGATTTTGCTCTTGTTGTTGATTTACTATGTTTTCCTTTTATGCCTTCCAAGTATTTGATGAAATGCTTGGTTAGATTTTAGGGTAGATTTTTAGTGCTCTTGGCTTGGAAAGGTAACTTAGGAACTCTTGAGTTACTAATGTCCAAGTGATTGACGATTGGGAGCCATTAACTCTAGATCTTACTAATTGAATTGGTGGAGAACTATGACTTATGGACTTGGATTGACATAGCTCATTTGACTTTCCTTTATTAGTTAGAGGATGACTTAATGGGGTTGATCCTTGCCAATTCTCATGTTGTAGTTAGTGATAAGGATAGAGATCCTTGACCACCAAACATTGCCAAGGCTTTTCTAGTCGTTAGTTTATTTTCCTTGCCATTTATCTTTCATGTCCCTTATCAAAAACCTCAAAATATGCAACTCATAACCGATAACAAGAACACTTTATTGTAATTCCTAGGGAGAACGACTTGAGGTTCAATACTTCGGTTTATAAATTTAGGGGTTTGTTACTTGTGACAAACAAATTTTTGTATGAAAGGATTAGTGTTAGTTTAGAAATTATACTTGCAACGAGGATTCATTTGAGAATTCTAAACCGTCAAAAGTCCTCTCATCAAAATGGCGCCGTTGCCGGGGACTTACAATTGTGTTATGTTATTGGTTATTGTATATATGTAAATATTGTGAATAGCTTGATTTTTGGATTGCTTGTTAGTTTTTGCTAGTTTTAGGACTTTGTTTCATTATTTCTTATTAGCTTTTGTTTCTTATTTTCTCTTTTCATTATGAATTCTCACTTTGGCTATGAGTTTGGTTCTAACTATGTTGTAGAAAATGAGAGCTTCAATGAGGATGTGTATCAAGAATGGGACAATCAAAGGTGGGAGGAGCCATATGCATATGATCAATCCTCTTGGCAACAACTTCCACCAATGCACTATGAAGAAGAGCCATTCTATGATGCATACCAATCAAATGGCTATGGTGAATCTCCTTGTGACTTTCAAGAACCACCACCATATGCCTATGATCCATACTCTCAACATAACCCTCAACCATACTCACAAGCCACTTTTCACCAACCACCTTCATATGACCCTAATCCATATCCACCATTCCAACAATCTTTTGAGCCATATGAACCACATATAGAGCCACCACCATTCCAACATCAACATTTTCAGGAGCCACCCCCTCCATGTTATTACCAAGATGAACTACCTCCAATGTATGAAAATTTTCAACCACAAGATGAATGCTACTTTCCACCACAACCTCCCATGGAAGAATACTCATATCCATCGATCCAAGAGCCGTATGATCCTAATCATATTATTCAAGAGGAACAAGAGTCAAGAGATCGTCTCAAGGAAACATTGGATCAACTTCAACCAACCATGGAGTGTGTTGTGCAACAAGTGAAAAGATTGGAAAATATTGAACCACCACAACTCTACCAAGAAGAACCACCTTCCTACTATGAATCCTTCTCCCAAATTAATGAACCCTTCCATCCACCCCAACCTCCAATGAATGATATCCTTGATGTTCTTGTTCAAGGACAAGAGGAGATAAAAATGGATGTACAACAATTCACGGCCGCCTTGGATGAGGTGGTAAGCCGGTTAGCATCCCAATGCTTGAATACTCAAGGAACTCCCATGGCTACATATGGAGAATCAAATAAAGAGCATAACATGAAGGAGAGATAAGTAGAGAATAAGGGAAGTTGCTTTGTATTGGAACAATTGGAGGAAGCTATAATTGTTGAAGAAGAGGAAGAAGTGGTTGAAGACTTAGGAGATGCGAAACCACCTTGGGAATCTAGAATTGAAGAAAACCCCTCCAAGAAGATTGAATTTGATGATAAGGAGGAATGTGCACAACCTCCAAGGCATATCCCTTATGAAGACTTGGATGGGATAGAGCAAGAATTGAGTTCCCTTGGAATTGAAGATCAAGCATCAAGTCTTAGTGGTGAAGAATCCTTTGAGCATGAAGAACCTTCTCCCGATGAGATGGAAAGTAATGTGGAGGTAAACCTCTCTCACCCTTCCATTTATGATTTGAGTAAGGGAAAAGGCTTAGATGAAATTGTTGAACAAAGGATTGAGATTAAGAGATCTTGTGAGGAGGTGGAGATCCTTAGAAAAAGGAGGATGGGAATTGAATACGCTTTGTCAAGATCCTTGAACGCTTCTTTACCTAGGTTGCCATCTACTCCTTCATTTGGGTGGGTGAAATTCATTTCTGTTAGCTTTATTATCCTACTTGAATATGGTTTGCTTGAAACGGATGGCCAACTTAGGGAGCTTTGTGGGATGAAGCATAAAAGAAAAATGTTTTGTGGTTGGCGTTGCAAATCAAGACTCATTATGGTTGATGCTTCAAACATGAGATATAAAGGTTGGAGTAGTGCTCAACTAGGGGGGTCTAGGAGGATTGTTGGCCACTTTATTGAGAATTCACCTTACTCACCACCCAGCTGGACTAATAATGATGATCAACTTCAAGACGGGTGTGAAAATAGAGTGTGGGATCCCGAATTACAAGAAGAGTATCGACTTTAGGAGCCCCAAGCTTGTGAAGAACTCCATCAAGACTTGGTGCAACTCATAAAAAATCTTGGGGCACAATGGAGAACCAAGCATTGGTGGAAGTTCCAAGATGAATTCAAACACAAGCCACCTTGAGAGGAGCACCCCATAAGTCCAACTTAAGGACAATAAACAAAAGTGCTAGGTGGGAGACAACCCACCATGGTAAACTCTTTTCATTTTTTCTCTTTTGTACATACTAATAGAGTTAGCTTAATTTCATGTTTTGTTGAGTTTGTTGAGTCTAATTGGTAGTTTAGTATGTTAAATAAGGTTTCATGGTGTTTTGGTAGCTGTTTGGAGGTTTTGAATGCTTGGATTGGTGCAAAAATATAGAAAAAATATTTTTGAAAAACAGAGCACCATCCGCGCGTATGTGCACTGTGCGCGTACGCGTGCATTAAGCATTTTCGCCTACCCACGCGGACGCGCCATGTACGCGTACGCGTGGATTGAGAAATTCCACCCCAAGCCAAAAAACCCGAGAGTTGTGCGAATGTTGCGCGCATTGTGCCTTTCGCACAAACCAACTCGCGCGTACGCGCACATGACGCGTACGCGTCACTCTCGAAATATGCTGTCGACGGGACGCGCCATGTACGCGTACGCGTCGCGTCCATTGCACCACCATCCGCAAGCGCGCGGCATTCGCGCGTACGCGCGGATGTCCTTCCTTCAACACATCTCTTTTCTTCTCCTCTCTCCATTTCTTTCCTTTTCCTTTCTTATTCCCTTCTCCTATCCTTCATCCAACACTCCCAAACACCATTGATAACCATTTATTTTAGTAGATAATTAGTTAATTAGTTAGTTGGTTAGTTAGTTTTAGTTTGTTTTTATTTTATTTTCTCTTTTTCATTGTAAGTGTTGGATTGTTAATCTTGTTTACCATTAATTGCTGCTGACTACAAACGGGATGTTATCTTAACACCATTATGTTTATAATCTTTGTTGGATTCTACTGTTGAGGTTATATTTTGCTACTTGGTTTTGAGTTTTTCATGCTTACCTTTTAAGAATACCAAGTGATGAGAATTGCCTTCGAGCTTGTAACTCTTCTTGAATTGCATGATTTGGCCACCATGTGATTTGAATCCTATTCTTTGATTAGGCAATCTCTTGACATTGGATGGTGTGCATTTACCTTAATACATTGTATTTCATGATTATATGCATCCATATGTTATGGTTTGAATGCTCTCATGCTTCTTTAATGCTTGTTTTACCTTACGAGTTCACTTAAAGCATCTCAAGCACACTAGAATAAGTGAAGTGCACGCTTCTTTTCTGACATAACTTTTATGCTAATGGGTGTTCTAAACCGCACAATTTAGGATTCACACACTTATTTGTCATTCATGTCACACTAATTCACTCACTCAATCCTAGTGACTCATACCTCATTTCAACAATGTATGCTTCCTTGCTTTGTTTTTTCTTATCTTATGGTGTTATTTTCTACTTTTCATGATTGATGCACCACAAGCAATAACGGAAGCGGAAGAAAGAACACGCAGCACCGGTTGACCTACCAGCTGAAGGTAGCAATCCGAAGAGTCGCCGTAGCCCCTTGCTCATCTTTAAACGCACCGAGGACGGTGCAAACTTTTAAGTGTGGGGAGGTCGTCCAACTGGTCGGTGATTTTAGGTGATGGTGCATGAATTGTGAATCACACTTTTCACAACTCGTACCACTAACCAGCAAGTGCACTGGGTCATCCAAGTAATACCTTACGTGAGTAAGGGTCGAGTCCCACGGAGATTGTTGGTTTGAAGCAATCTATGGTTATCTTGCAATTCTTAGTCAGGAAGTCAATTATATTTATCAGTTGAATTGCGAATGAACAAGAGAGCATGGGTTAAAGGTTACTTGTTATGCAGTAATGGAGAATATGTTGGAGTTTTGGAGATGCTTTGTCTTCTGAATCTCTGCTTTCCTCTGTCCTCTGATTCACGCACGCACGTCCTTCTATGGCAAGTTGTGTGTTGGGGTATCATCGTTATCAATGGTTACATCCCCTCCTCTTGTGAAAATGGTCCAAATGCTCTGTCACAGCACGGCTAATCATCTGAGGTTCCTGATCATGCTCGAATAGGATTCACCCTCCTTTTGTGTCTGTCACTATGCCCAGCACTCGCGAGTTTGAAGCTCGTCACAGTCATTCAATCCCTGAATCCTACTCGGAATACCACAGACAAGGTTTAGACTTTCCGGATTCTCATGAATGCCGCCATCAATCTAGCTTATACCATGGAGATTCTGATTAAGGAATCTAAGAGATATTCATTCAATCTGATGTAGAACGGAGGTGGTTGTCAGGCACGCGTTCGTGGGGGAATGATGATGATTGTCACATTCATCACATTCACGTTGAAGTGCGAATGAATATCTTAGATAGGAACACGTATGTTTGAATAGAAAACAGGAATACTTGCATTAATTCATCGAGACACAGCCGAGTTCCTCACCCCCATTTTAATCCTTTTCTGGCGCTGGACGCCAGAATTGGGCAGAGAACTGGCGTTGAATGCCAGTTTACGTCGTCTATCCTTGAGAAAAGTATGGACTATTATATATTTCTGGAAAGCCCTGGATGTCTACTTTCCAACGCAATTGGAAGCGCGCCATTTCAAGTTCTGTAGCTCCAGAAAATCCACTTTGAGTGCAGGGAGGTCAGAATCCAACAGCATCAGCATTCCTTTTTCAACCTGAATCAGATTTTTGCTCAGCTCCCTCAATTTCAGCCAGAAAAATACCTGAAATTACAGAAAAACACACAACTCATAGTAAAGTCCAGAAATATAAATTTTTCCTAAAAACTAATGGAAATAAACTAAAAACTAACCAGAATATCCTAAAAACTATATGAAATTAACCCCAAAAAGCGTATAAAATATCCGCTCATCACAACACCAAACTTAAATTGTTGCTTGTCCTCAAGCAACTAGACAAATAAAATAGAAGACTAATAGGTTGAGAAGCAAGAATATCTCAGAGTTTTTGAGTGAAGCTCAGATTCTAATTAGATGAGCGGGACTAGTAGCTTTTTGCTTCTGAACAGTTTTGGCATCTCACTTTATCCATTGAAGCTCAGAGTGATTGGCATCTATTGGAACTTAGAATTCAAATAGTGTTATTGATTCTCCTATTTCAGTGTGATAATTATTGAACACAGCTATTTTATGAGTCTTGGCCGTGGCCCTAAGCACTTTGTTTTCCAGTATTACCACCGGATACATAAATGCCATAGACACATACTTGGGTGAACCTTTTAGATTGTGACTTCAGCTTTGCTAAAGTCCCCAATTAGAGGTGTCCAGAGTTCTTAAGCACACTCTTCTTTTTGCTTTGGACCTTGACTTTAACCGCTCAGTCTCAAGTTTTCACTTGACACCTCCACGCCACAAGCACATGGTTAGGGACAGCTTGGTTTAGCCGCTTAGGCCAGGATTTTATTCCCTTAGGCCCTCCTATCCACTGATGCTCAAAGTCTTGGGATCCTTTTTATTACCCTTGCCTTTTGGTTTTAAGGGTTATTGGCTTTTTCTGCTTGCTTTTTCTTTTTCTTTCTATTTTTTTTCGCCTATATTTTTTTTCTGCAGGCTTTGTTCTTTGCTGCTTTTTCTTGCTTCAAGAATCATTTTTATGATTTTTCAGATTATCAATAACATGTCTCATGTTCATCATTCTTTCAAGAGCCAACATATTTAACAGTCTTAAACAACAAATTCAAAAGACATATGCACTGTTCAAGCATTTATTCAGAAGACAGAAAGCATTGCCACCACATGTAACTAATTAGAATTTCTCTTATTAAAAACTCGAAATTTTATTGCCTCTTATTCAAAAATATCTACTATTTTATTCATGTTTGTTGATGATGAGAAAAATAGACTATAACTTAATTGGAGATAAAATCAAAATAGATACTAATTACTACTATATGACTCCTAAGGTAAAACTAAAATAAGAACAATTATCACAGAGTTAAGGCTAAGATTAGAACTCAACAACCTTGAGGTTTGGAAGTGGATGTTCCTCTAGTCTATGAGGTGCTTGGTCCTTCAAGAGATAACTCCTGACGCTTCAGTTCCTTTAAGTCACGCCCTTGCTCCTCTTGTTCCCTGAGCAGTTTGCAGAGCATGCTGTTTTGATTTTGCTCTTGGATCTCTGGATATCCATCCTCTTTCAGATCGAACTTAACTTCCGGGATCACTGATCTTAGACCCATTATTTTGTAGTAATGGTCTAAATGTTCCTTGGTTAAGAAGTTTCCTTGATTCCAAAGTGGTTTTGGAATACTCTCTTTCTTGCCTCTTGGAGTGGGTTGTTTTCCTTTAGGGGCCATGATCTTAGTGATCACGGATAAGCACACCAAACTTAGAGGTTTGCTTGTCCTCAAGCAAAAGAAAAGAAAGGAGATGGGTAGAAGGAGAGCTCCTCCCCACTATCCTGGCGTTTGAACGCCCATACGCTGCCTGTTTTGGGCGTTCAACGCCCAAATGCTGCTCTCCTGGGCATTCAACGCCTAGTTGTTGCCCTTTTCTGGCGTTGAACGCCAGATAGCTATCCTTACTGGCGTTCAGCGCCCACTGGATGCCCCTTTTGGGCGCTGAACGCCCAAAATGGGCTCTCACTGGCGTTTTCTTGCCAGTGAGCTCTTTTCCTCTGTTTTGTGTGCAGATTCCTTCTGTAACCCTGTGAATTTATGAAATTGATTCTTTATCTTAGTATCAATGAACTTTATATAAACAAATAAAAATAAAAATAGGGCAAAATGCTTAGAGGATTGATGCCCCATGGCTGGGTTGCCTCCCAGCAAGCGCTTCTTTATTGTCTTTAGCTGGACCTTGCTGAGCTTTTAGTCTAGCTTCAGCCTTGAGCACTCTTGCTCAACATTGCCTTCAAGATAGTGCTTGATTCTCTGTCCATTGACAATGAACCTCTTATCAGAATCAATATCTTGAAGCTCTATATAACCATATGGTGATACACTTGTGATCACATATGGTCCCCTCCACCGGGATTTCAATTTCCCAGGGAATAGCCTGAGTCTAGAGTTGAACAGCAGAACCTTCTGTCCTGGCTCAAAGATTCTAGATGACAGCTTTCTGTCATGCCA
>NC_029789.2:93461467-93490101 GCF_000816755.2 Arachis ipaensis
CTTTAATTCTCTATTAGAGACTTCAGCTTGCCCATTGGTTTGTGGATGATATGGAGTGGCCACCTTGTGGCGAATTTCATATCGAACCATGGCAGAGTAAAGCTGTTTATTGCAGAAGTGAGTGCCCCCATCACTGATTAGTACTCTAGGGACACCAAACCTGCTAAAGATATGTTTCTGGAGAAACTTCAGCACTGTTTTAGTATCATTGGTGGGTGTGGCAATGGCCTCATCCCATTTTGATACATAGTCAACTGCCACCAGAATATAAGTGTTTGAGTATGATGGCGGTGATGGTGTTTTTGCGGAAAAACTAATTTCCAAAACACACAAAACTAACCGGCAAGTATACCGGGTCGCATCAAGTAGTAAAACTCACGTGAGTGAGGTTGATCCCACAGGAATTGATGGATCAAGCAACTTTAGTGGGTGATTAGTTTAGTCAAGCTAACATTTGAGTGAGATTGGGTGAAATTGTAGCCAACAGAAAGTAAATGACAATGAATTTAAAGTTGCAGAGTGTAAATTGGCGAGTAACTTAAAGAGCAAGAAATGTAAATTGCAAGAATCTTAAATTGCAAGAAAAGTAAAATTGCATTAAATGTAAAGGGGAGTGGGTGCTGGAAATTAAAGAGAGCAATAGATCAAAGCTTAGAGAAAATTAAACTTGCAGGAAAAGTAAATCAGATCATGAACAGAAATGTAAAATGCAGAGCACTTGCAGAAGAATTAAATTGCTTGAAAGTAGATTGAATTCAGTGAGAACAGAAAGCAATGAGAATCAAAGATCAAAATCAAGTTCAATGTAAATTAGATTGTAAACTTGCAGCAAAGGAACTTGTAGTAGAAGAGAAATTAAAATTTCAGAAGAAGAAAACAGAGAGAATTCTCAAGTTAGGTGAGATTGAAACAGAATTTCTTCAATTCTCAACCCAAGATTCAAAACAAAAAGAAAAACTAAAGAGAGAGTTCTGTATTCCTAATGCTCCCTAGTGGAGCTAGCCTCCCTAATAAAATGAAACAGATGCCTATTCGCTGGCCTTGGTGTGCAGCGTTTGAGGTAAAGTTTGCCTCAAACGTGGTCGAAAACGCCAGTTCTGGAGGCTCAAACATATTCTCCACCCCATACTATTATACATTTTTGGAAAGCCCTGAATGTCTACTTTCTAATGCCGTTAAAAGCGCATCATTTGAAGCTCTACAGCTCGAGTTATACTCCGTCGAAGGTGCAGAGGTCAGTTGGCCTCACTGCAGGTTGCCACCATGTTCGTTTATGCACATTGCGGGGCAGTTTTCTCCCTTAGTTTTAGTGTCCACCATGCAGTGCCATATATGCTTGGAAAGCTCTTGATTCCTACTTTCCATTGCTTTTTGAATCACCTCATTTGGAGCTCTGTAGCTCAAGTTATTCTTGTTGGAAATATACCCCTTGTATGCATGTGTGGCGCCAACGTTTGCAAAAAAGCTTGAGGCAAACGTTGGCGCAAGCTTTTTCTCCCCTGGGTATGTTGGTGTGGTGCCAACGTTTGCCAAAAAGCTTGAGGTAAACGTTGGCGCAAGCTTTTGCTCCCTCCAGGGTGTAGTCAAGCTCCTCCAAAAGTTTGAGCTAAAGTTTGAGGCAAACTTTAGCTCAAGCTTTTTTCCTCTCTTGCTCTTTGTTTTGAGCCACGCTTTTCTTCCTTTGGGCCACGCTTCTCTTCCTTGATTTGGTCATGGGTCACGCTTTTAGAAGCGTGGCCTAAGCCTCCAAAGTGTGCTCCAACTTCAAAGTGTGCCCAAAATTCCTCTTTTCTTCTTTTTAGCTTATTTTGTGCTCTTTTTGCTTCTTTTTCTTCTTATTTCCTACAAAGTTTATCAAATCAAAAGATCAAAGAAATATACCATTTAAGCACCAAAGAGTGCAATATTTAAGCACTAATCATAAATTTCTTGTATGAAAAAGCATAGAAAAATATGACATGGTGACATGTCATCAGGTGGGAAGGGTCCCATGAAGTCAATTCCCCATACATCAAATACTTCAATTTCCAAGATTCCTTGTTGAGGCATGGCATAACCATGAGGAAGATTACCAGCTCTTTGGCAACTGTCACAGTTACGTACAAACTCTCGGAAATCTTTATAGAGTGTGGGCCAATAGAAGCCACATTGGAGGACCTTGGTGGCTGTTCGCTCACCTCCGAAATAGCCTCCATATTGAGATCCATGGCAATGCCAAAGGATCCTCTGTGCTTCTTCTCTAGGCACACACCTACAGATTATTCCGTCTGCACATCTCTTAAAGAGATAGGGTTCATCCCACAAGTAGTACTTTGCATCAGTAATTAATTTCTTTTTTTGTATCCTGTTGTACTCCTTGGGTATGAACCTTGCAGCTTTATAGTTTGCAATATCGGCAAACCATGGTGTTTTCTGAATGGCAAATAAATGCTCATCCGAAAAAGTCTCAGAGATCTCAAGAGAGGGGAGGGGCGTCCCTTCTACTGGCTCTATCCGGGACAGATGATCAGCCACTTGGTTTTCTGTCCCTTTTCTGTCTCTTATTTCTATATCAAACTCTTGCAGAAGCAACACCCATCTGATGAGCCTGGGTTTTGAATACTGCTTTGTGAGTAGATTTTTAAGAGCAGCATGATCAGTATACACAATCACTTTTGATCCTACTAAGTATGATCTGAACTTGTCAATGGCGTCAACCACTGCAAGTAATTCTTTTTCTGTGGTTGTGTAATTTTTCTGGGCATTATTTAGAACGCGACTAGCGTAATAAATGACGTGCAGAAGCTTGTCATGCCTCTGTCCCAACACTGTACCAATGGCGTGATCACTGGCATCACACATTAGCTCAAATGGTAATGTCCAGTCTGGTGCAGAAATAACTGGTGCTGTGACCAGCTTAGCTTTCAGCGTTTCAAACGCCTGCAGGCACTCTGTGTCAAACACAAATGGCGTGTCAGCAGCTAGCAGATTGCTTAGAGGTTTTGCAATTTTTGAAAAATCCTTTATGAACCTCCTATAGAATCCTGCGTGCCCCAGAAAGCTTCTGATTGCCTTAATATTGGCAGGTGGTGGTAATTTTTCAATTACCTCTATTTTTGCTTGATCCACCTCTATTCCCTTGTTTGAAATTTTATGCCCAAGAACAATCCCTTCAGTCACCATGAAGTGATATTTTTCCCAGTTTAAAACTAGGTTGGTTTCTTGGCATCTTTTCAGAACAAGTTTCAGGTGATCAAGACAGGAGCTGAATGAGTCTCCATATACTGAGAAGTCATCCATCTTGGTGCATTGACCTTCTAATATGCATGGTATCAGAAAACTCCCAGGGTCTTTGAGCTTCTCAGGAAAGCTTTTCAGAATGATTGCACTGCATTCTTCAGTGAGGAGAACTATTTCTGTTTCTCTCCAATCCTTTTTATGACTCAAGATCTCTTTCATGAACTTGGCATAAGAAGGTATTTGCTCAAGTGCTTCTGCAAATGGAATCTGTATTTCAAGAGTCCTGAGATAATCTGCAAAGCGAGCAAATTGCTTATCCTGCTCCTCTTTCCGGAGTTTTTGAGGATAAGGTATCTTGGCTTTATATTCTTCAACCTTAGTTGCTGTAGGTTTATTGCCTACAGAAGTGGTTGAAGAAGCCTTTTTAGAGGGGTTGCTTTCAGCATTTGTGTGTGTCTGATCCCTCACTGGCAATTGAGTGCCAGAGTTAGAGACTGGAGTGACGTTATATGCCAACTCCTTGTCTGTTCCTGGCGTCTGAACGCCAGAACTGTGCCCATTTTGGGCGTTCAGCGCCAGATCTTGCCCATTTTGGGCGTTCAACGCCAGATCCTTACCTATTTCTGGCGTTGAACGCCAGTCCTGCCTTGTTTCTGGCGTTGAACGCCAGTCCTGAGCATGGTCTGGGCGTTCAGCGCCAGCCTTCCACCAAATTTCTGGCGTTTTAGTTCCAGAATTACTTTTTCCTGGGCTCTTACTATCCTCAGGTGAATTTTGGGTGGTTTGCTCATTTCTTAGCTTTTTGCTGCCTTGAGGTGGGGTATTTACTGTTTTCCCACTTCTTAATTGAACTGCTTGGCATTCTTCTGTTATTTGCCTTGACAGCTGCTGCTTTGTTTGCTTAAACTGTTCGTCCATATGTATATTAGCCATCCTTGTCTCTTGTAGTCTATCTTTGAATTCGGCTAACTGCTTTGTTAGAAAGTCCAATTGCTGATTGAATTCAGCAGCTTGTTTTACAGGACTGAGTTCAGCAGTTGCTGTTTTAACCTCTTCTTTCATGGAAGGGTCACTGCTTAGGTACAGATGCTGATTCCTGGCAATTGTATCAATGAGTTCTTGAGCTTCTTCAATTGTCTTTCTCATGTGGATAGATCCACCAGCTGAGTAGTCCAAAGACATCTGAGCTCCTTCTACAAGCCCATAATAGAAGATGTCTAACTGAACCCACTCTGAAAACATTTCAGAGGGGCATTTTCGTAGCATCTCTCTGTATCTCTCCCAGGCATCATAAAGAGATTCATTATCTCCTTGTTTAAAGCCTTGGATGTCCAGCCTTAGCTGTGTCATCCGTTTTGGGGGAAAGTATTGATTCAGGAATTTTTCTGTCAGCTGTTTCCATGTCCTTATGCTGGCCTTAGGTTGGTTATTTAACCACCTCTTAGCTTGATCTTTCACAGCAAATGGAAACAGTAATAGTCTATAGACATCCTGATCTATTTCCTTATCATGTACTGTGTCAGCAATTTGTAAAAACTGTGCCAGAAACTCTGTAGGTTCTTCCTGTGGGAGACCAGAATACTGGCAATTTTGCTATACCATGATAATGAGCTGAGGATTCAACTCAAAGCTACTGACTCCAATGGAGGGTATGCAGATACTACTCCCATATGAAGCAGTAGAGGGGTTAGCATATGACCCCAGAGTCCTCCTGAACTGTTCAATTCCACTTAGATTCATGATGGAGAAAGGGAGATGATAAATTTTTTTTAACCAAGAACAATAATAAGAGACTCTAAACCAAAAAGAAAAATTTTCCTAATCTAAGAAACAAAATAAACCGTCAGTTGTTCAAACACGAACAATCCCCGGCAACGGCGCCAAAAACTTGGTGCACGAATTGTGAATCACACTTTTCACAACTCGTACCACTAACCAGCAAGTGCACTGGGTCGTCCAAGTAATACCTTACGTGAGTAAGGGTCGAATCCCACGGAGATTTTTGGTTTGAAGCAATCTATGGTTATCTTGCAATTCTTAGTCAGGAAGTCAATTATATTTATCAGTTGAATTGCGAATGAACAAGAGAGCATGGGTTAAAGGTTACTTGTTATGCAGTAATGGAGAATATGTTGGAGTTTTGGAGATCCTTTGTCTTCTGAATCTCTGCTTTCCTCTGTCCTCTGATTTACGCACGCACGTCCTTCTATGGCAAGCTGTGTGTTGGGGCATCACCGTTGTCAATGGTTACATCCCCTCCTCTTGTGAAAATGGTCCAAATGCTCTATCACAGCACGGCTAATCATCAGAGGTTCCCGATCATGCTGGAATAGGATTCCCCCTTCTTTTGCGTCTGTCACTACGCCCAGCACTCGCGAGTTTGAAGCTCGTCACAGTCATTCAATCCCTGAATCCTACTCGGAATGGGCAGAGAACTGGCGTTGAATGCCAGTTTACATCGTCTATCCTTGAGCAAAGTATGGACTATTATATATTTCTGGAAAGCTCTGGATGTCTACTTTCCAACGCAATTGGAAGCGCGCCATTTCGAGTTCTGTAGCTCCAGAAAATCCACTTTGAGTGCAGGGAGGTCAGAATCCAACAGCATCAGTAGTCCTTTTTCAACCTGAATCAGATTTTTGCTCAGCTCCCTCAATTTCAGTCAGAAAAATACCTGAAATTACAGAAAAACACACAACTCATAGTAAAGTCCAGAAATATGAATTTTTCCTAAAAACTAATGGAAATAAACTAAAAACTAACTAGAATATCCTAAAAACTATATGAAATTAACCCCAAAAAGCGTATAAAATATCCGCTCATCAGGTGACAAGTCTCTAATCCCAACACTTTTGCATTTCATTTTAGGTTTCTAGGATTTTTACTTTCATTTTCTTAAATTTTGCATATGTATACACAATAAGCTTAGTAAAAATAATGTGATTTGACAAGATTTCTTTCTATAGGGCACCAATTGATTTGAGTGAAGTGAAAACTTTTCATAGAACTTGCTTGAATTATATATATATATATATATTGTGGATCATGTTTTTGAGCTAAGAACACACAAGCTAGTGAGATTTGAGCCTAATGGTGTGGTTACATCTTATAACCACTTATTTTTCTTCTTGTGTGCATTATTCTGTTTCTATGATTGTAATCTTTGATTTTTTTGATTCTTTATGTCCATTGTTTTGTGTATTCATGCACTTATATGATTGAGGCCATTAATTCACTTAGCTCACTTACCCAAATAGACGCTTAACCCACTTATTCTTAATTTTAGCACATCACAAGCCTTAAAGCGGAAAACAATAAAAGTCCTTAATTGGAATTTTTGATTAGCTTAGGCTAGTATGAGTGTGTCATTCAAGTGTGGGAAAACTTGGGACATTGGGTGAATAAAAGGGTAGTTTATGTATTTTTGTTGTAAATATTGGGAATTGGGTACATGCTCATGTATTGATTAAATTTATAGACCTTATGCATTGATATTCTTGTATATAGTTTGAAAGAAAGAAAAAAATGAGAAAAACAAAAGAAAAAGAAAAAGAAACAAAAAGAAGAGTATGGAAAAGAAAAGAAAAAAATATAGAAAAAGAAGAAAAAAAAGAAAGAAATAAAAAGGGGACAAAATGCCCCAAAGTAAAGCGAAGCTTAATAAAGATCAATGCATATGAGTTGTGAGAATGCATGAGTATGTGAAAAAGTGAGAAGAATGGGTAGTTGGTTAGCTTTGAAGTTGTATAGGTTGTTATATAGGTTAGGTGAGAAGTCTAAGCTTATCAAATATTCAAATTTCAAGCTCACTTGACCAAATATGCATCCTACCTTGACCCTAGCCCCATTACAACCAATGAAAAGACCTCATGATACTTGTATGCATGCATGAAATATTTGTTGATTGTTAGAAGAAAAACAAATCTTAGAAAGCATGATTAGAGAAGAGTTGAGTGAATCGACCCTAAACACTTGAGCGAATAGAGTGCAAACACATCCGGTGAGGGTTCGATTGCTCAATTACATGTTTCCACCCATAATCATCTCTTTCATGCAAGTTTGTAAAAATATTCAATAGCTCAATTCAATTTTGGATTAGACTTACTAGTCCTTAGCCCTTGTGATTATATGCTTCTTGGGAATTGATTTATTTTGACCAAGTAATTGCATTCATTTAGATAGTTGCATATAGGTAGATTGCATTTAGTTAGATTTCATTGAATAAATGTTGGTTTAAGCATGAAGACATGCTTGGTTTAAGTGTGGGGAGGTTGATAAATCCCATATTTAGGGTTTATCTTGTATTGATTTTAGGGGATTTTATCACCTTTTACCCACATTTATTCAATGAAATAGCATGGTTTCATGATTGTCTCCCAATTTGTGCTTAAGTGTGAAAACATACTTTCTAGGTCCTTAATTAGATAAATTCAATTCACCCTTGATTCCACTAGATGCCTTGATTTGTTTGTTAAGTGATTTCAGGTTGAAAAGGCTAGGAATGAATCAAAGGAGTGAAGAGGAAAGCATGCAAAGTGGAGAACACATGAAAAAGGCAAAGATTTGGATATCTTCATCCACGCGCACGCGCACTGTACGCGCACGCACACTGTACGCATACGCGCCGGTGAGCGCATGTGATTTTTTTATAGAAAACGTGCCCAGTGATTTCTGAGAGCTGTGGGGCCCAATTTGCAACCAACTTTGGCGCCAAAATGCGTTTAAAGGACCAAGGATTGAAGGGAATCAACAACTTAGCATCATTTACACACATTAGGATTAGTTTAGAGTAGTTTTAGAGAGAGAAGCTCTCACTTCTCTCTAGAATTAGGATTAGGATTAGGTTTAGTTCTTAGATCTAGATTTAGATTCATGCTTTCTTCTACTTTTGCTTCTCAATTATTGTTGTTGCAATCATGATTCTTCTATTCTTTTTTTGAAACCTCCTTTAAGTTGCTTCTATATTTTGTTGTAGATCTACTCTTGTTCCTTCTCTTCTCTTTCAATTCAATTAGAGGTAACTCATAATAATTTTGTTTCTTTTAATTGTTGTTGTTAATTCTTTGCAATTAGTTGTTGTTAGATTTTGCACTTGTTGTTGATTTACTATATTTTCCTTTTATGCCTTCCAAGTGTTTGATGAAATGCTTGGTTGGATTTTAGGGTAGATTTTAGTGCTCTTGGCTTGGGAAGGTAACTTAGGAACTCTTGAGTTACTAATGTCCAAGTGATTGACGATTGGAAGCCATTAACTCTAGATATCACTAATTGAATTGGTGGAGAACTAGGACTTATGGACTTGGATTGACATAGCTCATTTGACTTTCCTTTATTAGTTAGAGGATGACTTAATGGGGTTGATCCTTGCCAATTCTCATGTTGTGGTTAGTGATAAGGATAGAGATCCTTGACCACCAAACCTTGCCAAGGCTTTTCTAGTCGTTAGTTTACTTTCCTTGCCATTTATCTTTCATGTCCCTTATCAAAACCCCCAAAATATGCAACTCATAACCGATAACAAGAACACTTTATTGTAATTCCTAGGGAGAACGACCCGAGG
Source organism: Arachis ipaensis (assembly GCF_000816755.2). Lineage (NCBI taxonomy): Eukaryota > Viridiplantae > Streptophyta > Magnoliopsida > Fabales > Fabaceae > Arachis > Arachis ipaensis. Next base: position 93,470,247 of record NC_029789.2, read on the forward strand.
TTCAATACTTCGGTTTATAATTTAGGGGTTTGTTACTTGTGACAAACAAATTTTTGTATGAAAGGATTAGTGTTGGTTTAGAAACTAGCAACGAGGATTCATTTGAGAATTCTAAACCGTCAAAAGTCCTCTCATCACACACGTATCGTCGTATTTTGGGGTCGATTTATAAATTATACGATAATATTTTTGGGATAACGAAATTAACGCTTCACTTGACGAAAAAGCTGACGATAAAGTGATGAGTACTAAGAACTAATTTAGAAATTTTTAAGATTAAAAAGTTCAAAATCGTTGTAGATATAGTTTTAAATCGGAACGAATTTAACATTATCAAAATTTAGTTCACAAGATGTCACAAATCAAACTAATAATCGGAAGCTTAGGCCAGGATCGTTTTCTTGGACTCGCAATGCATTACATTAGAATTACCTATGAGAAAATAGGGGTTTTGTACAATTACGGAATGAAAATTGGCATAAATGAAAAGAAAAATTAGTAACTAAATTACAAGAAAGTAGAATCAAATGGCAAGTACAGAACTAACGAAGTAAACATGAGATATAATGACAAAAATTAAAATGAGAAAAACACTAATAAAATAGAAGAAATTCAAATGCTAAAAAAGAGAAAATTCAAATACTAAAAGAGTCTTGGCTAGGATTGAAGATTAAGGATCACTATCCTTGTCACTAACTCCAAACATGGTAATTGTTAAGAGTTAATCCCTCTTCATCAATTTCTTCATATTGAGAAAAGTCAAGTAGGTATAATTTGTGTTAATTCGCAGTTCTAACCAACGTAGTAATTGAATTCAGTAAAAGGTTAGCATTAGTGAAAACAAGATCAACTAAAAACTCAAAATTAGACATTAATAAATCAAGGGCACCCAAGTTCTCAACTCCAAGCCAAGAAAGAAAAATCTACTCCATAACGAATGTGAATATTTCATCAAACACACTAAAAGAAAAAAGGTATGTTGCCACACTTTTTTCTTGTTGTGCTTTAAAAGCGTGGCCGAAAGGAGTCAATGGCAACACCTTTTATGAGGGTGGCAATTTATTAGAGATTTGGATACGTTTTTTTTGTCACGCTTTAAAAGTGTGGCTGAAAAGGTCAATGACCACGCTTTTACGAGGGTGGTAATTGATTAGAGATTTGGCCACGCTTTTTTATGCGATGCATCAAAAACGTGGCCATAGAGAGAAACAAGAATGCTTTTAATTATGTTATGGTGACGTTTTTAAAGCATGCCAATAGGGTTATGAAAAACTATATTGAAGAAAAACGAACACTTCACTATTAACACAAACATTTTTCACTCTAACACCAAAGCTTCTTCAAATTCATGGTGTTTCCAACCCTAATCCCATAGCTTCTTCATCGCGCCTCCAACCCTAACCCCAGAGCTTCATCGCGCCCCAACCCTAACCCCAGAGATTCATCGCGCTTCCAACCCCTCCTTCGGCATTCTTTCCATCGGTGCTCCTTCCGTTTCCTTTCTATCTCGGTGCTCCCTTCCGTCTCAAACCCTCCGTCGTGCTCAGTCTCTCTCGCAAGCCCCTCCATGGCTCAAACCGTAACACTCTGTTTCTCCTTCGCGCCGTCAGTCACCATTATCCTTCCTCCACGCCGTGTTCCTGGTCACCGGTCTCTGTCTTCTTCGCATGTCTCATCATTCTATGCGTGTGGTTGTGCTAAAGCTCTGAACTCCAAAGCTTCTCCACGTCCCTGACTCAGCTTTTACCCCTACTCTTGTAGGTGAGTTTATTTTATTAGGTTTGTTTATTTGTCTTATAATGTAGTTTTTTAGACAAATGTTTGCCTCATGTCTGAGCTGAATTGATAATCATAGTTTGTGCAAATGTTTGATTTTGTTGTAATTCAAAGTATTATTATGGATATTTGTCACTCTGTTATGGATATTTGAGGGGATGGTTGTTGAATTCAATTGTTGATAAATGTTGATGAAACATGCTGCTTGGTACAATTTGTCGAAATTTCTAGGGGTTTACTTTTCTCTCGAGTTCATGTATTTAATAGTATACTAAATTTCTGTAAATCTTAACTATAATATTTTTTCATAGGTGAGGGTGGTGAGCAACCATCACGCATGGAGCCTCTTCCTGATAGCTCAATGAACCCAAAAAGAAATGCTATCAAGCAGGTTGCTAGTGAGAGATTTGGTGTTTCAAGTTACTATCTTACAAATAACTAATGAATTACAGATAAAGATAGCCCATGTAATTGTTAATACATGTTCATGAAGCAAAGCTTATTTTACATGTACTTCTTTTCTTTTATTTCTCTTTTGAGAAAAAATTAGCCAAATGGTACTAGGTTCTTTCACTGAATGTAGAGTATTAGTATATGGTTAACGTCATAATATTCTCCCCAAGGAGCTAAACCTGGAGAAGGAGGTGAACTTCGTGGCCACAAGGTCGTAGGAGACATTGTTGTCACCAGGAATTTAACTCCTAGGTAGTAGTTATCAGCCCACATCCTCATCACGATATTTATTCCATTGAAGATCTTGCCCAATTGATTCATGATCTAACCTGAACTCAAACCATTTTCAAGTACTTTAATCTAACCTTAATACTTTAAAAGAATACTCACTTCTCAATTTTATATTCAATAGATAACCATCTTCAAACAATCCCTTAAATATTCATTTTCAGATATCAAATATCAAATCTATCAATTAAACATCTAAGGCGCAGTTCACATAATTCGTTTTAATTAAATCCTTATATAAAAAATTGGATATAACCTTCCCTAAAAATGGACTTAAACTATCCTTACGAATTCCCTCAGTCTCAACAATTTACCAGCCTTTCATCAGCAGTTACTAAAATAACATATTCTCAATAATCAATTTCTCATAATTCAGTTTAACAACACCCTACCATCAATTAAAAATCAGAATTTCCATTAAACATTCATTTATAATCAAATAATCCAACTTCAAAAATTCATAATTTTTCAAGTAATACGAACCTCTCAGAATTAAACCCTAACAACTACATTTGCTCTAGTTTATCCAACACTTAACCTCATACAATTTTGTTCACGATCGACTTACTGATTCGTTTTCAAAGTTACTGTTTTATCTTAAAATTCCAATTTTCAAGAAAATCAATTTAGTAATCAAACTTCAATCCTTTAACAAGTCTCAAACCCAATGCTAGTTAATAATAAATTAGCATGAACAGCCACCACGGCGTCATCAAGCAAACAATTCAATAGCAACCGATTTGGCATAATCAACTAAAATAAAACTTTTTGCCAATTCTGAAACAATCATAAACTATACACAATCACAATCTCAAATCAAAATCAATCTCAATAATTTAACAACTATTATAATTCCATCACATAATCAACTCAAATCAAAATCTGAATTCGTTTTGCTGCAATACATTATATCTTATTATAATATTTTCTTGAAGTTATCATTTTGAATCTTTTAAATAAATTATGGTTTGATTATTTTCTTGCTTGATTTTATCGACAATTATTCTTGAAAATTTTGATAAAGTCATTTTTGATTTGGCATACACTTTTTACATAAACTTTGAAACCTCTTATTAAAGTCTAAACCTGTTTGATTGTGATGCCCCATTTATTCTTTTATAAATGTATGGGAAAAATTTTACTTTAGATTTTCTTCTTTAAATACAAATTGATTTTCTTCTGATCTTATTATAATTTTTATACATATTCTTATATAATTGTACACCTAAGTATTTTTGAAGATTCTTTAGAAACTATCTTGCTCATAGCCCAATTAATTTTTATTTTACCAACTTCATGTATTTCATTTTAGTTAGCATCTGTTCTGACGTAATACATCATTTAAATTTATAGTATTTCTTCTGAAAGATGTTGGTTTCAGATCTTTCCTTTTGAGAAAGGTAAATTAATTTCTTATTAGATTTTTCTATTCTTGTGGATGTTTTATTCAATTTTGTTCCTAATTACTCCTTTGAATTTTGTAAACGTTGCTATTTGACTTTTAGTCATTCCCTTTTTCTTGAATTAATTTAAATTTATTTTAAAAAAATGCATCATTTTTTCTCTTATTGTTTCTATCAAGGTTCTTTGATTTAAAGTTCTTCCATGAGATTGTAATTTGTGTTTTTTTTCCAGCCTACTTCACCATATATATGCATTCTTATTTATTTGTAATTGTAAATTAATTTCTTATTAGATTTTTCTATTCTTCTGGATGTTTTATTCAATTGTGTTCCTAGTTACTCCTTTGAATTTTGTAAAACGTTGCTATTGAATTTTAGTCATTCCTTTTTTCTCAAATTAATTTAAATCTATTTCAAACAAATGCATCGTTTTTCCTCTTATTGTTTCTATCAAGGTTCTTTGATTCAAAGTTCTTCCATGAGATTGTAATTTGTATTTTTTTTCCAGCCTACTTCACCATACACTACAAAAAAAACTGATTAAAACGTCATTAATATTAAGGCGGTTATTTGAAAACGCCACAATATTCATGGATTAAGGCAGTTTATGTCACTGCCATAATATATTTGTAAATCAGGGACATTTTAAGTGATTTTGGCAGTACTAACCGCTGTAGAAGAAAGCCCAACATAAACCTAATGGCAAGTAGAAGAGTAGAGCGTGAGCAACGAGCTTCTCCTCCAGTGGCTTCTTCTCCTCCATTGATGCGAGCTTCTCCTCTATTCTTGTGAGCTTCTCTGCCATTGATGCGAGCTTCTCCTCCATCGAGCTTCGGCGTTCTATCTTGTACGAGCTTCTTACCCTAACTCATCTTTTCCGTGTCCGTTCTCCCTTCTAGGTTTTTATACAAAACTCTTATCCTCTTCTTCTTTGTCTTCTTTTGATTCATGATTTGTTACTTCCTCTCTTTTTATTACTATTCTTTCGATTCCTTGTTTTATGTGTGTGAGAGTTGCGTTGGTGTGGCAGAATTCGAAATCTTCATCACTGCTGCTCTGCGAGCTTCTCCTCCATCAATGATTCTTCCCCTCCATCGATGTCATGTCCATCAATGCTTCTCCTCTGATGGTACATTTGCTTCCGTGGATGCGATTTGCGAGGTATTCTATTAGTTTCTGTTCTTCGAGCTTCTCATCTCCTCATCTACCTTATTTTGTTTGATTCTAGGTTTTGATTGTTCTATGCCAACTGCTACTTATTTTATTTAATTCCAGGTTTTGATTTTCTTCCTTGTTCAATTTATTTTTAGGTCAAAAGTTGGGGATTGTTAGAAGAAATTGAGTAAGGTCTTCACTGAATTTCTTCATAATTATAGGATTGATTAGAATCATGTGAATTCTTGTTTTCTCCTGATATTACTTGCACTGTGAACTGCATAGATGTTCTTCTTCATGTTTTCTGTTGGCAAAAAAGCTTTTAAGGAATTTACTTGAGTTGTTATACTTTTTTTTTTAATTTTGAAAGCTTTTAAGAAATTCCTCAATGTTTTCATCTAATCAGGCAACCACTGTCTTCGATAAAAGAATATCTCAAGACATTGCAATTCAGGAGGCGCTTCCAATGCATTAAGTACACCTTCATCGTGGTTAATCTCTGACTCTATAGAAGAAAAGCACAGTTCCAAATTTTAACTACTTAGGTACATGAAGCAAAACATGCATTTGAATGAAGCTGTAAAATTTTCCATTTTGTCTTTTTTTTCTGCCTCTTCCTTCAACCCCAAGGCCTTCTAATGCCTTTACATGCTTCATAAATTGCACAACTTAATTGGTTCTTTTACATATCTGAGTTAGGACATGACAGCTATAATAATTGGTTTAATTCCAGCTTGCACCTGTCTCAACAATTGTGTTCTGCACACCCGACAGCAAAACATTGGATGTAATGGTTAGCATTGAATACCATCGCTCCTCTCACTCTCTCTGTAACATTACAGATAGATCTTAGTACTCTTATCTGTTGTATTTTTTATCATCCTGTTATTAATGTGATCAAATTCCATTTTTATTTTAAATCAATCAACTCTTATGACTGATATATGATTTTTCGAAATCAACAGGATGGTATCCTTTTTGCCACAGCCGCTTCCATTTAGGCAAAAGCTCAAGAGATGATTTATGGATGGTGTTTGGGTAAGAGATTTTTTCTTCTCTCATTTATTTATTTTTTAGCTGATGTATGTGTAAGATATATTGGAGTCAATATTCAGTTACGGTGCAGATGAAACAAATGAATAAATTTTTAACTTGGAACAACAGTAATTCTTAATCTATATATTTTCTTTTATAAAACATTGATTAATTATAGCTTTTAGCATTATAAAGAGTTAAGAGTGATCTGAACCTTCCGGATGTATCCACTAGGTGTTTATGTGTGTTCTGACAAAGGGATCGAGTGTGAGTGGGGACACACCCCCAAACCATTTGGATTATCATTGCAAATTGTTGTTATTATTTTGGCAGATTCCTGATTTTGCATGCTCGCCAAATCCAGAGAGTGAGTATATTATCCTATTCAAAGCTTCTCTTTCAATTATTCTTTGATATTGTACTTGATTTAGATATTTGGGATCTATATGCTGAAAGATGAGCACGAACCAACCTTAGAAGACGTTCTGCAACCTGGCAAGAACATGTTGGCAGCTGGTTATTGTATGTACAGTAGCTCTTGCACGGTATGCTATCATCAAATTTCCTTCACACATGTGGTGTTATGTTAAGTAGTTTAGTTTGTGTTATTAGCTTCTTTGAGATGAGTTAAATTTTGATTGTATGGATTGATTATTTTAATATTTTGCTGCTGATTATGCAGCTTGTTTTGCTGCTGATCATTGGTCCGGGCATGGGCACTTCGTGCCATGGCAGGAATTCGCCTTCATGTAATTGCACCTCTTGTTCTTGTTGCGTGGGAAAATGTGTTTAATCAGGTCAGGTTCTGAAAGTGGACTAAGGATTTTGCAATGTGAGAGGCATGTTATTTTACTCATACTATGTTGTTTCATAACAGGATATGACTAATCAAGCGCTGCTTATATGAGGGACCGCAGTAGAATGATCAAACAGATGCGGTTGAGAAAATCTGCTGTTAGTGTATTTGGATATGTAAGTTGGTCGCTTAATCTTAGTTGTTATAGAAGCGTTCTGTGGATTTCAGAGTATGCTAAGCTTTACTTTTAACCATCATGTCTACTCACTGGCATATATCTCCATTGTCTAGGTTCACGAGGTTAAGGATAACATGAAAGACAGGGTAAGAATTATACATTACTGATTAATTTTAGTATTGATTTGTCAACAATTGTGTGCCTAGTAAGTGATGATTAGCAAGTAGTGTTCTCTCTTGTCATTGTAGTTTTAAACATGACGTTGTTTTATAATTCACTCTGCTTAGGAAGCCCAAACTGATGGTGATCCTGAACTTCTGGATGATTCTGAATTTTTTCAGTAATAGCTGAAAGAATTTTTTGAGACAGTTGATCTTAATTCATCTGGTAAAACACTTTGTGGCTGAAAATCTTCACATATAGCTCTTTTTTCGGCCAATGTTTTTAATTTCCTCATCAGTAATATCCGCCTTGAGGTTTCCTATCACTCCCAGATCCCAAATTCTCTGAAGGCCCATGCATTTGATGTAAGTACCTAACAAGGCTGGTTGTTCAAATTATGAATAATTGACCCTGCCTATTTACTTGATAGGATAGGTGAGTTCCATTCCTCCACTCTTTGTGCTGATGACACAAGATCTTCTATGTCTTCAATGATATAAACGAACTTTTACCTTCACCTTGTCACACAACTCAAATTTCACTTTCAGTATCCTTTGTTAGGAGTTGTTTCTAACTTGGTGTTATAATCTGATGTTTCTTGAAAGAATTGAATATAATAAAATTTGAAAAAGTGTCATTTTGTTTAAAGTCCTTTGGAAGGATGCTTAATTTATCAGTTCAAACATTCAACTGATTTACATCTTTACAAAATCTTAGGATTGAGTATTTCCCATGCGTACCAGTTTGAGGGTTTGAAATAGTAGTCATAAGATTAGATGAATAATGTATCCCTAGTTAATAAATAACATCCACAGTGGCAGTAACATTCAAATTTTTTTATATAGTTTATTTATGTTTGACTGTATATAAATACTACTCCTCTGAAGTTCTAGTACTCAAGCAATTCAGGAAACATTTCCCCTTCATATTCTTTAAAACCTCTCCTTTCTCTTTTGTTTTCTTATTTCTCATTTTATATTGATTATTTCTGTGTTTATGATGCTTGTCTTGACTATTATGTCCATAATTTTGTAGGCTGTGAAGAAGGGTGATACTATTTTTATTGGTCAATACCTGTTTACAAGAAATGAAACAACTTCTGTGCGGCGAGGTAATGTTGCCTTTCATGGATAAAGTTTATTGCAGAATTTGTTCTTTATTCAATTAGCTCCTTTTACTAAGTTGAGAGAAAATAAATTTATTAACGGGTTGTAGTGATTAGTATTGATATCTAAGACAAACTGAATAACATATATTTCCCAGAAAAGAAACTCGGGTGTGGAATTAATTGTGGGTGGAAGGTTGTTTGTTCTACCATGGCTATATATAATTATATATGATGCTTTAAATGCTTCATGTTATTGTTTTTCATTTTTTTTAAATGAATAAGCGTTACTTTGGTTCTTATACCGAAATATGATTATAAATAAGAAAGATTTCAATACCTATAATAAAGAAAAAAACTTGTAGAAAGAGCTAATCAACTAAAAAGTTTAAAATTTTCTTGAAATTAGTAAAAATGCATGCATTTAAACGTTAGATAAAAGATGAACTTCCAGGAAGTAATTATAATCTAGAAAAATAGCTTGAAATGTTGGATATTATGATTGGATTGGTCAAACCGTATTACCAAATTCCTGGGTTTTATTTGGAGCGGTGAATTTGGCTACAGTGGGTTAGCGTTTTTACCTTTTGTTTTTATCTAGGTCAAAATTATTGGAATATTTTATCTATTTTAGGTAGGTGTCTAATTAATAGATTTTGTTTTTATAAAAATTTAAATTTTGATAGGCTTATCTATATTGGGGGTGGGGATATATGCATAATCATATTGCTCCTGCAGATCAAATCCTTTGATTTCTTTCACTGGCCACTATGTCATATACATGGATATATAAACAAGATTACTATTTGGTTGTTCTTAATTCTCATTTTTTGTTTAAATTTATTTTGTGATGTTCAAGTTAATGGTTTATTTATTTATTTTTTTTATTTTGTTTTCAAATTATATTTTTGTTGTAGGAATTGGATCAAGAGAGTAAGATTCCATCGTCAAAAGAGTTAAAAAGTAGATCTTTTGAAGCGAATAATAGAGCAGTGTGATTTTTTTTTATGATAGAGACTTGATGTATAAGAGTTATATATTAAGACTTTCAATACTATATTTGTATAGAAGTTATTATTTTTTATTTTCAATACTAAAATACTAAATTGAATTCATTATTTTTAGAAATTATTTTATTAAAAATAATTAAATTAATTTTATAACTATTTGAGTTCAATTAATTTCATATTCTTATATATATTTTTGTTATGATGAAATATTTTATATAATTAAAACTATAATTTTAGTAATTTATAAGTAATTAAAATTATATATATTTTAATTTGAGTAATTGATATTTTCAATTTAAAAATGGTTTAGTTAATAATATTATTATTGAGCTCAATATGCACCGATATAAGTAAATATCAGTACTCTCCAATGAACTTAGCTTTGCTAATGCTTCATCGTATATCTTTTATCAATATGTTACTAATGTAACTTATGTATTATTAATTGTGTTTTAATATATCCAACTTTTATAGTTATCCATTTAAGATATTTATAACTTGAATTGCTAACTCAGCAGTTATAGGCTTTGATACCCAACCACCTTTATTAAGGAATCATGACACCTATCCAATAATCACTATTTAATATCATGAATCATCATCATCATCATCATCGAACTGAATTTTTTGGGAGAAAGAAAAGAGAGACCGAGAGTGTTCTTGAGAAACCATGGAACCTCTAACCTTCGGCATTTGATTTCTTGAGATTCGTAACTCCAATAAAAAATCTAATCCGATAAAAGTGTTTGTATTTTTCTCCTATTCAAGTTGATGTCACTTTTGTTTGGGAGAAATCAATAGTGGTGTTGCTGATCCTCCATGCATGGTTCGGCCAAGTGGGAGCCTAATGATCGGATATTTTATACGCTTTTTGACATCATTTTCATATAGTTTTTAGTAGTTTTTGTTTAGTTTTTATTGAGTTTTATAGGTTTTAGTGTTAAAATCATATTTTTGGATTCTACTATGAGTTTTTGTATTTTTGTATAATTTCAGGTATTTTCTGGCTAAATTCAGGAGCTGGAACAGAAGTCTGATTCAGAGACAAAGAAAGCACTATAGATGCTGTCTAAATCTGACCTACCTGCACTCGGAAGAGTTTTTCTGGAGCTACAAAAGTCCAAATGGAGCGCTCTTGTTGGCTATGGAAAGTTTACTTCCAGAGCTTTCCAGAAATATATAATAGTTTATACTTTGTTTCGGATTAGAAGGCCCAAAACGGGAGTCCAACGCCAGCCTCCTGCCTCCTTCCTGGCGTCCAGCACCCAAAAGCAGAGACCAGCATCCAAACGCCCAATGAGGACCCCCTAGCTGGCATTCCACACCCAAGAGACCTCATAACACATGGATCTCATCAAAGCTCAACCCAAACACTCACCAAGTGGGCCCTAGAAGTGGATTTTAGCAATAAATAGACTGTTTTACCCTTACTAGTAATATGTTTATTATTTAAGGGATTATATTTATGTAATTCAGACCTTTAATCACTTTCTTCGATTTCTTTGACCATCATACACGTTTACTTTCACATTAGTATGAGTTTTTAAACCTCCTAGGTTGAGGGGAGGAGCCCTGCTGCGTCTTATGAATTAATAAAAGTATTACTGTTTCTTCTTCGATCCGTGTTTGATTAATTCTAAGGTGTATATTCGCACTTCAATGTGGTGAATAGGATGATATAACAAATTATCTCTGTTCATCACACTAAGACGAATGTGCCTGATGCGGGCAGAAATTGGCGAATTAAAAATTGTTAATTTATATACGTTGCAAGTATAGTTCTTAACTCGCCAGAAATCTGCCTATCAATTTAGAAAGGTGTCACAGAAAATTGAAATTAAAATACTGGGAGTATGAATCCTAGGTTGTCTCCCAACGAGTTGCAGAAAGGTGTGCTATTTTATTAATCAGAGGTTTTCAAAAAGGTTTGAGTTGAGTAAACAGGGAATTAAATTGGAGAATTTGAATAATGTATATAAAAGCCTTGACTGGGAGTTGATTACATGGAAGCCCTATTCTTGATGGAATACTCTCAAGATTAATTGACAATTGAGAGTTATTTCGTTTAGTTATCCCTTACTAAGTAGGGGAAGGTCAAACAAGTTGGAATGCTGTTCTATCCACAAGTCCCAATCCACTCTTGGGAGGATTGGTGTCAGGAACTAGAGAGCAAACCAACAATAACCCAATTACAATCTTTCTCTTGAACCTTCTAACTCAAGGGTTCCTTTCAATCAACTCCCCATCAAGTTAGGGAACTACTCGCTCATTGTAAATGTAAATCTCATAACATCAGAATAGGAATTAAAGAAAGACATGATAAATAATGAGGAAAAGATTAATTAAAAATAAAAGTAATTCTTGTATTAATAAAAACTAAAAATAATCCAATAGTAAAATTAAGTAAAATTCAGTAATATGGAAGAGTAAGAGACAAGTGAAGAGAACAAACTAGAATGTCGAAGTCTTGATGAGGCAATAACTCTTCTCAATATCCCAATGCAAAAACAATGAAAATAACCAATCCTAAACTATGAATGTGTAGAGAGAAAACCTAGAGGAGGAATGAAAACTAGATCTAAAAACTAAAAACTATGCGGAATGAATGTTCTTTTTGGTTTCTGCATGTTCTCTGGCTCTAGTATGCCTTTCTGGGCCGAAAGCTGGGTCAAAATACGGCCCGCAATCGCCCCCAGCGATTCTGCAAATTATGCAGATCGCGCACGTCACGCGATCGCGTCGCTCATGCGGACGTGTCATTCGCGTTTCGCTTTACCACACGGGCGCGTCGTCCACGCGACCGTGTCACTCGTGCTGTTCCATGCCGTGCGGTCGCGTCATCCATGCGACCGCGTCACTGCAATTTGCTCTCTTCCGCGCGGTCGCGTCATCCATGCGGCCGCGTCGCCTCTCGCTGGTCATCTCCTCAATTTCTTGTGTTCCTTCCATTTTTGCAGGCTTCCCTTCCAATCTCCAACTCATTCATGCCCTATAAAGCCTGAAACACTTAACACACAGATCACGGCATCGAATGGAATAAAGGAGAAATAAAATACATAATTAAAAGTCTCTAGGAAGCAAGTTTTCAACCATAAAATATCTTTAGGAAGGAAATATAAATGCATGCTTATTTAATGAATAAGTGGGCAAAGATCATGATAAAACCACACAATTAAACACAATATAAACCATAAAATAGTGGTTTATCAACCTCCCCACACTTAAACATTAGCATGTCCTCATGCTTAATTGAAGGAGATAAAATAAATAAGTATGAACATGTAGAAACTCATGCAATGCAACGCAATCCTATATATATGAATGCAACTATATGATTCTTGCCCACTTGATCAAAAGTAAATATGCTCTTCAAAATAATTACAAATCAAATTCCACTAATTCTATCATTATACAGTAAGACAGATAAAAGTGCAAAAAGATAGCTCATGAAAGCAGAGAACATGGAAATTCAAGCATTGAACCCTCACTGATGATGTATGTACGCTCTAATCTCTCTAGTGAATAGGGTAATCACTCTATCCTTCTCTAATCATGCTCTCTAACTTTTGTTTTTCTCCTAACCAATCAACAACAGTTAATATACCAATGCAAACACCATGAGGTCTTTTCAAGGTTGTAATGGGGCCAAGGTAGGGGTAGGGATACATATATGGTTAAGTGAGCTTATAAATTGAATCTTTAATTAACCCAAGCTTTAACCCAACCTATATATATTTAATGTAACCTTAGAATTCATACCTAGCTACCCAGAATTCCCTTTTACATTCCATACTCATGTATCAACTTTTTATTTTAATTTTATCATATGTGCATTGATCTTTGAATTCTTAATTCAGCATTGGGGTAATTTTGTCCCCTTATTTATTTATTGATTTTTTTTTAAATATAGACATAAAAATAAACATAGCTTGTCAATGCACATAGATTTTTAATTCTTATAGTTTCACATGAGTAGGTATCCAAATTCTCATTGTATTATCATGACACATTCCCTTAATAACTTTTGTTCCCACAATTTCCCATATTTAACTAGCACACACAATTCTATCTTAAGCTAACCAAAGATTCAATTTGTGATATACAATTGTTTTTCCGCTTAAGGCTAGTAATGTGGTGAAATATAGAACAAACGGGATTTAAAGGCTCAAAGTGGTTAACAAAGGTAATTGAAAAGGGTAGGCTTAATTTGGATAAGTGAGTTTAAACAAATAATGGCCTCAATCATATGCAAGCATACAAATATAATAAATATTGGACATATAAGATGAAACAAAATATAGATTACAATCATAGAGAAGTAAAACATAAGAATAAAATAATTATGGTTAAATAAGGTAACCATTCATAAAGGCTCAAATCTTCACACGTTGTGTGTTCTTTAGCTCAAAAATCATGTTCCAAATACAACTTCAAGCAGATTTATCATAATTTTTTTTTAAATTAGTGAAATTTTGTTCCAAAGATAGAGTCTTAGAAGAAACTTATTGTCTTTTCAATCAAGTAGAGTATGCATGCAACTAACCTATTACTATGCAATTTATCCTATTCTATAAAAGAAAGAAAATCTAACTAAAATATCCTAATTTATTGGTGCTAGGGAAGAGAATTTACCTCCGGAAGTCAGGTACTGACCGACCTCCCCACACTTAAGGCTTTGCACCGTCCTCGGTGCCATCTGTCAGGAACAGGGGTGGGCTGGTAGCAGTATCTCCACAGTCGGGACCATCATGGCTCCCTGTGCTGGTAAAGGAAGTGGAGTCCGGGGTGTCTGAGTCCTTGAAGTGTCCCTTGAGTAGCTCCTTGAGGTGTTTGAATCGGCCCTCGTTACGATGCTCTCTCATCTTAGCTTTGTGTTCTTGCCGATCCAACCTTTCGATTATCTGCTGGAGCAGTTCATCTGTCGTAGGTGCTTGTGGTGTTGAAGAAAGGATATCTTCAACCGGTGCAGTAGGAAGGCTTGTAGTGGCTGCTGGAAGTCTGAGGTATTTCCCGTTAGGGACATACTGATCATCCCGTGGAAGCATGGCTTTGGTGTCCCCAGCTTTGTAGGAGACTCCGGCTGCTGAGACAAGATATGAGACCAAGGCAGGAAAAGGTAAGTTGCCCGCAATTTGTATGTGTCCTATGGCATTCCGGATATGTCTTGGTAGATTCAGAGGTTGGTCTGTAAGGATGCACCATAGTAGAACGGCCATGTCTGTAGTGAAGAAGGACTCGTGAGTGCTTGGAAAGACGTAATGGGACATGATCTGTGCCCATACGCGAGCCTCCAAGGTAAATGCTGAAGCCGATATTCCCTTAGGGCGGGTACGATGGTATCCGTAGATCCAACGGCTGCCAGGTAATGCGATAACTCTGAGAACGGTGTCCCAGTCAAATTGGTACTTCTGGCGCTTGAGTGCGGCTTCTTGAAAGGCGTCCATTCCTTCTGGAATAGGGGGAAGACATAGAGCTTTTTGAATAGCCTCTTCTGTAATGGGGACTTGCTTCTGACGAACATAGACAGACTGCAGAGTTGGCAGGTGGAAGTTGGAGTAGAACTCGACTACCCAAGAAAGATTGACCTGCCTTGGCTGTTTCTGTAGGAAATCCCATTGTCTTCGGGCAATTTACCGCTCAACAAAGGTAGCGATATTGGGCGGAAGGAGAAGAAGGTATTCGTTGTTGTAATTCCTTTCTACCAGGATGGGGAACATCTGCTCAAAGTAGCGATTGGAAAATCGCGCAGTGTCCTTTGCTAGAAAGGCTCTTTCTTTATCATCAACCTTTATTATCCTCTTAATCTTCTTTGTTGAGGGCTTTACTGCAGTGGAGGAGGGTTCTGCCACTAGTGCTCTTTTAGTTCCTCTTCTTGCTGGTGGTTTAGGAGTAGCTTTCTCCTTTCCTTTCTTAGTGGCCATCCTGAAAAAGATAAGAGAAAGTAAATTAAATTCAAAGAGATATATAGCAAGGAAGAGAACGGAAAAGGTGGTGATGGATGCACATTAGGTGGTAACTGACATTAACACATTCTCATGAGTACATGTGAAAAGTCATCAATGGAAAATAGCTAGTGCATATAATGTCAATGTGAATGCAAGGTGTTTATTGGCATGCAGGAAAAGGGCATGAGTTGCATAGATCAAGCATCACTCGTAACAAACCATCACATTTGTATTGACAATTAATTTCAATTAATACAATAGTAAAGGGAGTTCATGAAAAGCAACATTGAATAGTAGAATAACATAGAGAAGTACATAATGCCATATGGGCTTTTTCACAAACACATAGCATGCATGGTAGATGAGGTATAGAAAGTATTAAAGTGAACATGCAAGCAATCCTTTAAAAAATTAATATATAGTTGTCAAACAAGTGCAACAATCCACAAGCATATAATGAGGAATAATGACTCAAATAAAATTCTAACACCATGTAAAAAGGAAAGAAGAAAAAAGAAAATATGAATAATGAAAAGAAAAATAAAAGAAAAAAAAATAACATATAAAATAAGAAGAATGATAAAAAAGGAAGGAGGGAAGAATAAAATAAAACCTTGTTAATGGAGGTGAGAGAGAGAGAGTAAAAGGTGAGATAGAAGGAAGAAGGGAGAAGGAAGAAATAAGGAGGGAAAAGAAAAAATAGGATTTGGGGAGAAAAAGATATGATATTTGGCAAAATTAGGAAAACTGTGCGCCGCAAGCGACGCGATCGCATGGGGCACGCGGTCGCGCGACTTGCGCTTAAGGTGATTAACGCGGTCGCGTCGGTCACGCGGTCGCGTGACCCAGTTTGTGCCAGTGGCGCGAGGGTTGCCTCGCACTCACACAACTCTCTGTTCAAAATCATTAAATGCCAAATTTTAGGTGACGCGATCGCATGGGGCATGCGATCGCGTGAGTGAGCAGTTTTTGGGGTACGACACGGCCGCATGGGGCACGCGATCGTGTGAGGGGGACTGCGCGTCCAGCGCCAGTCCAACACCAGTCTAGCACAACTTTCTGCTGTGCACCATTATTACGCCGAAATCCTGGTCACGTGGCCGCGTGGGGCGCGCGGTCGCGTGGGAGGCCATTATTCCCGTATGACGCGGTCGCATCAGCGACACAATCACGTGGGACGATTTGTGCCATTGGCATGCCTCCAGCCACGCTCTCGCGTGACTCTCTGTTCATTTTTTTATTTTTCACCCATCTCCTTGCGACGTGGACGCATCACTGAGGCGTTCGCGTCGTGGGAGAGAATTTTTTTTTAAAATAAAAGTATGTAAATGCAGATGCACGAAATATACTAATAAAGAGAAGAGTTATTGAGTAGGAAAACTAAAAATAGAGAAAAGAACGATCATACCATGGTGGGTTGTCTCCCACCTAGCACTTTGCTTTAACGTTCGTAAGTTGGACGCTCCACTAGCTCAGTCTTCGGCTATGTGGGGATCTTCCAAGAGGAAGATTTCGAGTTCCTTGTCTTCCTTCCACTTTTCGCCATGGTACAGCTTTAAACGATGTCCATTAACTTTGATAAGCTCAGAGCTCGAAGGATGGCTAAGGTGATAAACTCCGTACTGTTCGGCCTTCTCTACTCTGTATGGACCTTCCCATCTTGATCTCAACTTGCCTGGCATGAGCCTCAGTTGAGATTTGTAAAGGAGGACTGAGTCCCCAGGTTGGAACTCTTTCCTCTTGATGTGCTGATCATGTACAACCTTCATCTTCTCCTTGTATAGTCTTGCATTCTCATAAGCTTCTAGGCGAAGGCTTTCCAGTTCCTGCAGTTGCAACTTCCTTTCAGCCCTGGCTTTATTAATCCCCATGTTGCATTCCTTTACTGCCCAAAAGGGTTTGTGCTCTATTTTAACAGGGAGATGACAAGCTTTTCCATAAACTAAGCGAAAAGGACTTATCCCAATGGGTGTTTTGTATGCTGTTCTGTATGCCCAGAGTGCATCTTGTAGCCTGGTGCTCCAGTCTTTTCTATGAGATTTGACTATCTTCTACAAGATACGCTTTATTTCTCTGTTTGACACCTCGTCTTGCCCATTGGTCTGAGGATGGTATGCTATTGCAACCTTATGAATTATCCCATGCCTCTTCATTAATCCTGTTAGTCTCCTGTTACAAAAATGGGTGCCTTGATCGCTCACGATTGCTCGTGGTGATCCAAAGCGACAAATAATATGGTTTCTTACAAAGGAAACAACAGTGTTAGCATCATCATTGCGGGTAGGAATTGCTTCCACCCATTTAGAAACATAATCCACAGCTAATAATATATAAAAATAACCATTAGAATTTGGAAATGGACCCATGAAGTCAATGTCCCAAACATAAAAAATTTCACAGAAAAGCATATATTGTTGAGGCATCTCATCCCTTCTGGATATATTACCAAATTTTTTGCATGGGAGACAGGATTTACAAAACTCAGCAGCATCTCTAAAAAGAGTAGGCCACCAGAATCTATAGTCTAAGATCTTTCTAGCTGTTCGTTGAGGGCCAAAATGCCCTCCACTCTCATATAAGTGACAGGCCTCTAAAATGGACTGGAATTCTGATTGAGACACACACCGTCTAATTACCTGGTCAGCACCACATCTCCATAAATATGGGTCATCCCATATATAATATTTAGACTTGCTTTTCAGCTTGTCTCTTTGATGCTTAGAAAAGTTTGGAGGAAAGGTGCGGCTAACTAGATAATTAGCTACAGGCGCATACCAAGGGACTATCTCAGATACTGCTAGCAGGTTATCAAATGGGAAATTATCAGCTATAGGAGTAGGGTCATCTGTAATGTGCTCAAGGCGACTAAGGTGGTCCGCCACTAAATTTTGGTTACCACTCCTATCTTTAATTTCTAAATCAAATTCTTGTAATAGCAGTATCCAACGTATAAGCCTTGGTTTGGACTCCTTTTTAGCTAACAGATACTTTAGAGCTACGTGGTCTGAGTACACTACTACCTTCATACCAAGAAGATAGGCTCGGAATTTATCCAAAGCAAAAACAATAGCAAGAAGCTCTTTCTCAGTAGTAGTATAATTAGACTGAGCGGCATCTAAAGTCTTAGACGCATAAGCAATAACAAAAGGATCCTTACCTTCACGCTGAGCCAGTGCTGCTCCTACTACATGGTTGGAAGCATCAAACATAATTTCAAATAGTTGGCTCCAGTCTGGTCCTCTTACAATTGGAGCTTGAGTTAGTGCGGTTTTCAGCTTATCAAACGCTTGTTTGCAATTCTCACTGAACTTGAACTCAATATCCTTCTGCAGTAATCTGGATAAGGGAAGTGCTACCTTACTAAAGTCCTTAATAAATCTCCTGTAAAAACCTGCATGGCCAAGGAACGAACGGACTTCCCTCACAGAGGAGGGGTAAGGTAAACTAGAAATAACATTCACTTTTGATGGGTCTACAAAAATGCCATTATTAGATACCACATGTCCTAATACGATCCCTTGTTTTACCATAAAATGACATTTTTCAAAATTCAATACAAGGTTTGTATTAACACATCTATCTAATACTGTAGATAATCCATCTAAGCAAAGGCTAAAATAATCACCATAAACGCTAAAATCATCCATAAAAACCTCCATACAGTCCTCAATAAGATCAGAGAAAAGACTCATCATACCCCTTTGGAAAGTAGCTGGTGCATTGCACAAGCCAAAGGGCATTCTCTTGTAAGCATAAGTCCCAAAAGGACATGTAAAAGTGGTCTTTTCCTGATCCTCAGGAGCTATATGAATCTGGAAATAACCTGTGTAACCATCTAAAAAACAATAATGTGATTTACCTGACAAGCGATCCAGCATTTGATCAATGAATGAAAGTGGGTAGTGATCTTTACGGGTGGCTTGGTTGAGACGCCTGTAATCAATGCAAACTCTCCAAGTGTTCTGAACTCTAGTTGCTATGAGCTCTCCATGTTCATTCTTCACTGTAGTGACTCCAGACTTCTTGGGTACCACTTGTACTGGGCTAACCCATTCACTATTTGAAATGGGATAGATGATACCTGCTTCCAATAGTCTGGTCACTTTCTTTTTGACAACTTCCAAGATAGTGGGATTCAATCTTCTTTGGGGTTGACGGACATGTTTTGCTTCCTCTTCTAAAAATATTCTGTGCTCACATACTTGAGGGTTGATGCCTACTATGTCTGCCAAACTCTACCCAATTGCCTTCTTGTGCCTCCTCAGTACATCAAGTAACTGCTCTTCTTGTTGAGAAGTGAGTTCCCTTGCAATGATTACTGGAAACTTCTGCTCATCTTCAAGATAAGCATATTTGAGATGTGGAGGAAGAAGTTTCAACTCTAACTTCTGATCACGGGCAGGCTCTGGATTGTCTGGAGCTTGTGAAAATGCCGAAGTGCCCTCATTGTCAGTCAAGAGGGTCCCCACACTTGGACCTTGTCCAGTGTGCCTCTCTTCTAATTCTTCCTTGTGAACTTCAGCTACAGTTTCATCTATGACATCACACT
>NC_029789.2:93490134-93490398 GCF_000816755.2 Arachis ipaensis
CTTCTTCATAGACCCATTGCTAGCACTTTCCAATGTGGTCTTATCTTGGGGCCTCATACCTTGTGTGATATAGCTGAGTAACACTATCTTGTCAATCATGTGGTGGGGGCTGATGTGATATTTTTGTGGAAAAAACGAATTTCTCCAAAACACACAAATCTAACCGGCAAGTGCACCGGGTCGCATCAAGTAATAATAACTCACGGGAGTGAAGTCGATCCTACAGGGATTGAAGGATTGAGCAATTTTAGTTTAGTGGTTGAC
>NC_029789.2:93490596-93493876 GCF_000816755.2 Arachis ipaensis
CAAGCTATTGGTGTCCAACTTTGTTTCTTTTTGTTTTTCTTTTGTTCTGCCACTCTTTGGCTATTTCTTTTTCTCCCCCCCCTTTTTTTTGTCTTTTTGTTTTTCTGTCTAACCAAGGACTTTTATTTGATTGAGATTCATAGACAGTAGGCCACTTTATACTTAGAAGGAGACATCCTAGTTCTTTTATTCACTAAAGTGAGCTATTATACTATCACACACACACACACACCACCACTTACTTTTATTGTACTTCTATCTTCATGCTCAGATGATCATAGCTTATTGAATTTAAAATGACATAAATCTTAAATCATGGGTTGCCTCCCATAGAGCGCTCTTTTATTGTCACTAGCTTGACATTGGGGCTTTCTTTTATGGTGGTTGAGGATTGTAGTGCCTCAACTTGTCTCCCCTGACTGTGATCCTCCTCTTTGTTCTCTGGTGTTCAATTTCAGCATGTTCCAACGAGATTATGTTGCTGACAGTGTAATAGTCATCAGTCTGTTAGCTTGCTCCCAGTTGTTGATATATCAATTGCACTTTGTCACCTTTGGAAAGCCCCTCTGTTGGAATCTTCCTGTTCTTCCAACCCCTTTTTGTTTTGTTTCTGCGTTTCATCCCCTTTTTTGTTGATCTTTCTTTTATGGTGTAGACTTACCTTGGGGATTTCTCTCTTCAGTGGCTAATACTCCAATATCCTCTTGGACTTTTTCATCCTTCTGCACAATCTTCTGCCTTGGGATATTGTTGTGAATCACCTTGTCAATTTCCATAGAGTCCCTCGTCTTATTACTAAACTGGGCTTCTGGTAATACCTTCAGCTAGATCGCACATTGCTTTAGTGATGGTTAATTCCCCAATGGTGCAAGGTAGCAAAAAGCTCCCTGGGTCCTCAAGCTTAGGAGGAAGTCCTTTTTGAATCAAGGCTCTGCATTCCTCAGTAAGCAGTATGGTTTCTTTCTCATCCCAACTTCTCTTCTTATTGATAAGCTCCTTTAAAAACTTGGCATACAGAGGCATTTGCTCAAGTGCTTCAGCCAAGGGAATATTGATTTCCAGCTTTTTGAAAGTCTCAAGGAACTTATGAAAATATTGGTCCTTAGTTTCTTTGTTGAACCTCTGGGGATATGGCAGTGGAGGTGTGATGCTTTTTCCTATTTGCTGCTGTCCCTGAGTTACTTCTTTTGAACCGTGTGGTTGGTTGTCATTCTCTTTGAGTTTCTCAATGCTCTTGTTTGGCATCACAACTTGATCCTTGGTTTCATCTGCCTTTGTTTGCTCCTCATCTTCTATTGGCCTTTTGCTGCTCTCTGCTTGCTTCTTTGTAGTGTCATTATTGCTCATCAATGTTCTCTCACTCCTTAATTGTATTGCCTTGCATTCTTCCTTAGGATTTGGAATTGTGTCACTCGGCAGAGAGCTTTAAGGTCTCTCAATAGAGATCTGCTTAGAGATTTGCCCCATCTGCCTGATGCCAAGGCCTAGAAATTTAGTTATCAAGTCATCCCAGCTAGTGATGCTTCCTTGAGGAAAGGTTTCAAGCCATTGTGCGGCCTTGTCCTTTAATGAGAACGGGAACAGTAGAAGCTTGTAAGTTTCAGGATTCACGCCGTTGGACTTGACAGTGTCACAAATCCTTAAGAAGGTAGATATATGTTGATTTAGATCCTCCAATGGTCCTCCCCCAAACGAGCAGTTGTTTTGGACCAATGTAATGAGTTGTGGCTTCAATTCAAAGTTATTTGCATTGACATTAGGGGTGAGAGTGCTGCTTCCACAATGTCTAGCATTTGCAAAGGTGTAGGAGGCTAATACTCTCCTCTGCTGTGGGTTATTGTTAACCCCTCCTCCTGGATTAGATGGATCTCCTTCCATCTCGTGATATTCTTCCTCAGATTCTTCCTCTCCAACAATATTTTTCCCTCTTTCAGCTCTTCTCAACCTTCTAAGAGTTCTCTGGTCAGTTTCAGATAACACAGGAATGGATCTCCCTGTACCTGACATACAAACAAAACACAAGAAACACCACCAGTAACTCTTCAGTCTATTGCTAGAACGAAATTTAGTTTGAGCAAAATTTCAAACAGTTAGCGTGTTAGTCAAAAATTAGAGAAACAAGAAATAAAAATGCTAGATCTAGATCACCACCTCACTTAATCATTGTTAATCTAATCAATCCCCAGCAACGGCGCCAAAAACTTGATGTGATATTTTTGTGGAAAAACTGAATTTCTCCAAAACACACAAATCTAACCGGCAAGTGCACCGGGTCGCATCAAGTAATAATAACTCATGGGAGTGAGGTCGATCCCATAGGGATTGAAGGATTGAGCAATTTTAGTTTAGTGGTTGATTTAGTCAAGCGAATCAAGATTTGGTTGAGTGAATTGTGATTTGCAGAAATTAAATTGCATGGGAAGTAAAGGGAATGGGTAAATTGCATGAAATTAAAGAGAACTGAAATTTAAAGTGCTGAATCTTAAAGAACAAGAAATTAAATGGCAGAAACTTAGAACGCAAGAAATGTAAATTGCAGAATCTTAAAGTGCAAGAAATGTAAATGGCTTGAATTGTAAAGGGAATTGGGAATTGGATTTGCAGAAATTAAACAAGGGAAAGTAAAATTCAACAAGCAGAGGAATAGAAGATAACTTGGATTGAACCGGATCTAAAAATAGAATTGTAAATGAGCATGAAAAGCATTAAACAGAGGATGTAAAATTGGAATTCAGATCTCAGGACCCAAGAGACTAGATAACCAAGTCTAGATCTCAATGCCTTCCTAGATCCAACAAGAACAATTGCAAAGAAAATGTAAATTGCAAAGAAAGTAGATGAAGAAGCAATTAACCGAAACTGATATTTAATTAAGCAGAGAATTAAACAAGATCCCAAGGTGAGATTGAAACAGAAGTTCTTCAATTCTCCACCCAAGATCCGAAGCAAGAAAATTAAAGAGTGCTGGGCAAGAACAAGGAAGAAGAGAGATCAATTCTCCTCCCCAATTCTCTTGAATAAAAACAACAATGCTAGAATGTAAAAATGAGCTCTCTACTAAGTGCACTAATCAAACCAAAAAGAAAAGCTCCCTAAAAACTTAAATCCTATGCTATTTATACACTTTCTTCAAATGGTCTTCAAGCCTTCAATTGGGCCTTTGCTCTTGATGGAATTGGGTTGATAGAGGCCTTGGTTGATTGCTCTTGGAGTTTGGAGAAGAACCGAATTGAACCGGGTTGGAATCATGAAAGCTTGAGTAAAAGTTGGAGTAAAAGTT
>NC_029789.2:93494425-93499339 GCF_000816755.2 Arachis ipaensis
AAAGTTTGAGGCAAACTTTTGCTCAAACTTTTTGTCCTCTCTTCCTCCTAGCCTTTCCTTCTTGCTTCAACCTTTCACCAAGCTTTCTTCACCTATCATTAATCAACCAAACACATCAAAGCTATGCTCAAAATCATGAGATATTCATTCTTTCATAATATGTGACAATTATAGCATAAAACCTCATGAAATAGCATGAATTCATACATGGTTGATTAAATCAAAGGAAGCATGAAAATCTACCCAATTGGCTTGCTTATGGCTCAAGAAAATGCATAATTCAATTGAAAACAAAAGAAAAAGGCTAGTGAAACTAGGCTAAGATGACTTGTCATCAGGGGCATGCTTCCAGAAGATTATTAAAGCGCTCCCAGTATTCAAAGAGAGTCTCGTTGTCATCTTGAATAATCGTGGAAATGTCTTTCCTCAGTTTATCAGTAACTTCAGATGGAAAGAATTTTTCCAAAAATTCTTTTCTGAGTGTATCCCAGTTGGATACATTTGCTAGGGGTTGAGTGTAGTACCACTCTCTTGCTTTTTCCTCAAGAGAAAACGGGAAAGCTTTCAGCAAAATTGAAGTTTCATCTGCACCATCATAAAATAAAATAAAATGCAAATAAATAAATTCTAATTAATAACTTTAGCACTCTATTGCAACTCCCCGGCAATGGCGCCAAAAATTGATGCGGGCAGAAATTGGTGAATTAAAAATTGTTAATTTATATACGTTGCAAGTATAGTTCTTAACTTGCCAGAAATATGCCTATCAATTTAGAAAGGTGTCACAGAAAATTGAAATTAAAATACTGGGAGTATGAATCCCAGGTCGTCTCCCAACGAGTTGCAGAAAGGTGTGCTATTTTGTTAATCAGAGGTTTTCAAAAAGGTTTGAGTTGAGTAAACAGGGAATTAAATTGGAGAATTTGAATAATGTAAATAAAAGATTACATGGAAGCCCTATTCTTGATGGAATACTCTCAAGATTAATTGACAATTGAGAGTTATTTCGTTTAGTTATCCCTTACTAAGTAGGGGAAGGTCAAACAAGTTGGAATGCTGTTCTATCCACAAGTCCCAATCCACTCTTGGGAGGATTGGTGTCAGGAACTAGAGAGCAAACCAACAATAACCCAATTACAATCTTTCTCTTGAACCTTCCAACTCAAGGGTTCCTTTCAATCAACTCCCCATCAAGTTAGGGAACTACTCACTCATTGTAAATGTAAAATTCATAACATGAGAATAAGAATTAAAGAAAGACATGATAAATAATGAGGAAAAGATTAATTAAAAATAAAAGTAATTCTTGTATTAATAAAAACTAAAAATAATCCATTAGTAAAATTAAGTAAAATTCAGTAATATGGAAGAGTAAGAGACAAGTGAAGAGAACGAACTAGAATGTCGAAGTCTTGATGAGGCAATAACTCTTCTCAATATCCCAATGCAAAAACAATGAAAATAACCAATCCTAAACTATGAATGTGTAGAGAGAAAACCTAGAGGAGGAATGAAAACTAGATCTAAAAACTAAAAACTATGCGGAATGAATGTTCCTTTTGGTTTCTGCATGTTCTCTGGCTCTAGTCTGCCTTTCTGGGCCGAAAACTGGGTCAAAATACGGCCCGCAATTGCCCCCAGCAATTCTGCAAATTATGCAGATCGCGCACGTCACGCGATCGCGTCGCTCATGCGGACGCGTCATTCGCGTTTCGCTTTACCACGCGGGCGCGTCGTCCACGCGGCCGCGTCACTCGTGCTGTTCCATGCCGCGCGGTCGCGTCATTCATGCGACTGCGTCACTGCAATTTGCTCTCTTCCGTGCGGTCGCGTCATCTATGCGGCCGCGTCGCCTCTCGCTGGTCATCTCCTCAATTTCTTGTGTTCCTTCTATTTTTGCAGGCTTCCCTTCCAATATCCAACTCATTCATGCCCTATAAAGCCTGAAACACTTAACACACAGATCACGGCATCGAATGGAATAAAGGAGAAATAAAATACATAATTAAAAGTCTCTAGGAAGCAAGTTTTCAACCATAAAACATCTTTAGGAAGGAAATATAAATGCATGCTTATTTAATGAATAAGTGGGCAAAGATCATGATAAAACCACACAATTAAACACAATATAAACCATAAAATAGTGGTTTATCAGTGCCTGACAAACACCGGCGTCTACTTGGGTTCGTGTGAATACTTCAGTGGAAAGCACGCACCACCATCTTGAATCATACATTTCTCAGACGGCTAATCCACGACTTCGTTGGGGACTTCTCGGGACACCAGTTCAGCCGATTTCGGGGAGATTAGGGTCTCTGTGGTAGAGGCTAGAACCATATGATGCAGCATTCTCTGATCTAGAAGATCCGACCTTGTCTGTGGCATTTTGAGTAGGATCACTAAGGAGAATGGACTGTACGGCTTCACCCTCAAGCAGAGATGGATCCACACTAACCCTGGGGTTCAGATCTGGAGGAGTATTGACGACCTCTCAATAAAGGCACCAATCACTTATAGCCTGCAATTGAAGAGATCACTCACAAGCAAAGAAGACAGTAATACCAGAGTTAATTCAGAAAGACAAAGTAACTCCAATCCTTAACCCTATTCCTATCATTTATTCGAATTCGGTATTCCTTTCACAACCAACAACCTTCTGATCTGCCTAACTAAGACCTGCGAGATAACCATAGCTTACTTCAAACCACAATCCTCGTGGGATTGACTCTGACTCGCTCAGGTATTACTTGGACGACCCAGTGCACTTGCTGGTACAACAGTACGAAAGTGTGGGGATTCGTGCTACCAAGTTTTTGGCGCCGTTGCCGGGGATTGTTGAGTTTGGACAAACTGACGGATTCTCTTGCTCCTTAGATCAGGTAATTTTTATTTTTGTTAAGTCCTTGATTTTGATTTTCCTCTTCTTCAAATTTTAGAAAAAAATTAAAACTCTTTTAAAAAATATTGTTCTTTTCTTTGTTCAATTTTTGTTCTTGGTTTGAGTCTTTGAGTCTTTTATCTTTATTTTCTTTTGTTTTTTCTTTATTTTTTGAAAATTTTAAAAAGGTTTTTCAAAAATATTTTTATTTTCTTTGTTCAATTGGTTAGAGCGTTGTGTTTATGTTCTTGGTAATTGTTGTTCCTTTAAGTCTTTCTTTCTAAAAATTTTCAAAAATAATTTTTCTTTGTTTAAATCTTGTGTCAAGTCTTTAAGTTTGGTGTTTTCTTATTGCTTTTCTTTATAATTTTTGAAAATTGTGTTTTGGTTTTCTAAAAATTTTAAGTTTAGTGTTCTTTTTATGTTCTTGTATTCTTTGAGTCTTTGAATTTTGTTCTTTGTGTTCTTGTTAGTCTTCAAAGTGTTCTTGAGCCTTGTATGTGTTTGATCTTAAAATTTTTAAGTTTGGAGTCCCTTTGTGTTTTCCTCAAAAATTTTCAAAAAGCAATGGTGCTAGATCTAAAAATTTTAAGTTTTGTGTATTTTATGTGTTTTTTTCTTTCATCATTAAATTCAAAAATAAAAAAATATCTTTTCTAACTTAATTATGACCATAATTTTTGAAAATCTCATTAAAAATTCAGATTTCAATTTCAGAATTTTATCTTATCATATCTTAGTTGTCAAGTTTTCAAAAATCAAATTTTTCAAAAAATAAAAATCATATCTTTTTCAAAATTTAAAAATCTTATCTTATCTTTTTCAAATTTCAAAATCTTATCTTTTTAAAATATTTTTCAAATCTTTTTAATTTCTCATCTTATCTTTTCTAACTTCTAATTTTAAAATCATATCATTTTCAAATCATTTTAATTTCTTATCTTATCTTTTTCTAATTTCAAATTTTAATTTCAAATATTTTCTTATCTTATCGTCTATCTTATTTTAAAATTAAAATCTTTTCTTAATTAATATCTTATCTTCTCTATCTTCTTTTTCAAAACTTCCTAACTAACTCTTCTCTTCTTAATTTTCGAAAACTATCTCTCTTCTTCTCTCTCTTCTTTTTCAAAACTACCTAACTAACTATTCTCTTCCTTAATTTTTGAAAATTACTTCTCTTCTTCTCTCTCTTCTTTTTCAAAACTACCTAACTAACTATTTTCTCTCTTAATTTTCGAAAACTATCTCTCTTTCTCTCTCTCTTCTTTTTCAAAACCACCTAACTAACTCTCATCTCTTTTAATTTTTGAAAACTTCTTCCCGTTCTCTCTATTCCATTTTCGAAAATTTAACATTTAAATTTTAAATTCTTTTAAAATTAATAACCTTAATTTTTGAAAATAATTAATAAATAAATAAAAACAAAAAATATTTTAATTCTTATTTACTTTTTTCTATTTATACTTCTCTACTCTTATCCCCTTTTTTCAAAGTATTCTTCTTCTACTTCTTTTACTTCTTTTCTTTCTTCTTCTTCTTTCTTTACATCTGAATCTAAGGAAGAGCTTCTTGTTTATTGGCATAGAGAGTCTTCTTCTTTTCTTTATTTTTCTTTTCTTCTTGTTTATGACCAGGAACAGGGATAAAGAACCTCTCTTGACTCCTGATCCTGAACCTGAGAAGACTCTAAGGAAGCGTTTACAATAAGCTAAAGCACAACACTCCGGAAGAGACATTTCAGAAAGTTTTGAACAAGAAACAGAGGACATGGCTGAACCTCAAGAGGAGCCAAGAAAGGTCCTTGGTGACTTCACCATGCCTACCTCTGACTTTTATGGCAGAAGCATCTTTGTACCTGCCATTGGAGCTAACAATTTTGAGCTTAAGCCTCAGTTAGTCTCTCTTCTGTAGCAGAATTGCAAATTCCATAGACTTCCAATGGAAGATCCACAGCAGTTCTTAGCAGAATTCTTACAGCTCTGTGATACTATAAAGACTAATGGAGTTAATCCTGAAGTCTACAAGCTTATGCT
>NC_029789.2:93499508-93528611 GCF_000816755.2 Arachis ipaensis
TTAAGCTATGGTTGGAAGCCCAACCAAGAGAGAGTCTTGACTCTTGGGAAAAGCTAGTTAATGCTTTTCTGGCTAAGTTCTTTCCCCCTCAAAGGATGAGCAAAATTAGAGTGGATATTCAAACCTTCAGACAAAGAAAAGGTGAATCCCTCTATGAAGCTTGGGAAAGATACAAACAACTAGTCAGGAGATGTCCTCCTGACATGCTCTCAGAATGGTCCATCATTGGCGTGTTCTACGATAGCTTGTCTGAGAAATTCTAAAATTTCATTGGACAGTTTTGCAGGTGGATCTCTCCATTTGAAGAAAATGCCTGCAGAAGCAAGAGAGCTCATTGAGATGGTTGCAAACAACCAATTCATGTACACCTCTGAGAGAAATATTGTAAACCATGGAATCCCTCAGAAGAAAGGAGTTCATGAAGTTGAGACTCTGAATGCCATCCTGGCTCAAAATAAGATCTTGACCCAACAGGTCAATATGATCTCTCAGCATCTAACTGGGATGCAAACTGCAGCTGGCAGTACTCAGGAAGCTTCTCCTAAAGAAGAAGCTTATGATCTTGATCAACCCACCATAGAGGAGGTAAATTACATGGGAGAACCCTATGGAAACACTTACAACCCTTCATGGAGGAATCATCCTAACCTCTCATAGAAGGATAAACAGAAACCTCAACAAAGTTTCAATAACAACCAAGGTGGAAGGAACTAGAATAGGTTCAATAACAGACCACCATTCCCATCTTCTCAAGGGAATATGGAGACCTCTAAGCAGAGCCTTTCTGACTTAGCCATTCTAGTCTCCAGCCTCACTAAGACCACCCATAGTTTCATTAATGAAACAAGTTCCTCCATTAGAAACTTGGAGGTACAGGTTGGTCAACTGAGCAAGAGGATCCCTGAGACTCCTCCTGACACTCTTCCCAGCAACACTAAGGTTAATCCTAGAGAAGAGTGCAAGGCGCTAACCATGGAGGTAGAGGCCGAATCAGAGGAGAATGGGAAGGCATTGAATTCCAGTGAGGAAGCCTTCACTGGGCATTCAACACCTACAATGGCAGCAAGCCTGGCGTTAAACGCCAGTGAGGAACCCCTCACTGGGCGTTTAACCCCATCCTGGCAGAAGAGCTGGCATTGAACGCTAGCCAGGGAGCACTGACGGGATAGCTAGTGTCGATCTAGAATTTATCAAAATAGAATCACTTCATTGCAAGTATAGCTAAATCAACAACCAACTCTCAACATCAAAGTTTAGTATTTTCAATTCAAAACATATAAACCGAGAGTCTTTTAACCTCGGGTCATTCTCCCTAGGACGCAATTGAGAGTGTTTCTCTTTCGGTTGTTAAGGGGACAAAAGGGGTTTTGCAATCAAAGAACGAAAGATTAAAGAAACTATGCAATCAAAGAACTAAGCAATGATCAAAATTGGGAAATAATGGAAGTAAGAAAGAAGTGAGATCAAAACTAGTTAAAATACAAAGATATGTAAAAGAGAGCTTTGACTTGGGAATGAGGATCCAAAGAATCCTATCATTTCCATAACCACAACTATGGTAATTATGATGAGTCAATCTCGCCTAGTTAACCCCTAACATCGAGGAGAGGAGTAAGTCAAGCAAGCATAATTGACCTTAATCCATAAGTCCTAGCTAACTTACCAAACTAGTTAATAAAAAGCTAGCATCAATGGAAACAAGAGTCAATTAACTACCCAAGAATTATCACTAAATGTCAGACATTATGACTCTAGTATCCTAGGAACTCAAATCCCAAGCCAAGGTGTGAAAATCTATCAAAACTCAAAGTTGGCATTTTCACAAACACCTTGTGTGCATAAAAATAAAACATAGGAAATTGCAAAGGAAAATGGAAAACTCTAACCATTCATGCACAAAATCAACAATAGACAATCCAACAAGCATAAAGGAAGCATGAAACAAGAAATTCATTAATCAAAACTTCAAGAACTCAAAATTGTATATATAAACAAAGCACTTGAACCATAAGAAAATAAAAGCAACTATGATGTAATTAAAGAGAAATTAAAGAGTACTTACAAAAAAGTTGATCAACATCCAAGATTAAAGCTTGCTATAAAATGCTACAATGAAAACTATATAAACCCTAGGAGAGCTCTCTACTCTTCACTACTCCTACTCCTAATACTATGAAAAACTTGTAAAAACTACCTAATGAAAACTAAAACTACAACCTAATGCGTTCATATGTGTTGAATTCCCCTTCATATAACATCCAAAATTAGCATCCAAGCCTTCCAAAATGGGCCAAGAGGCCTCAGAATTCACAAAGTACGTGTTTCATTAATGCAACCACGTGCAGGGACCTGTGCGTACGCACACTTCGCTGTTTTGGCTCCTGTGCGTATGCACAGGTGTTTGTGCGCATGCACACTACGCTCTGTGTGCTTTTCCTTCTTTTCTTCATGTTTTCTCCCTTGTACATGCTTTCTTCCACTTATGGCTATCCATTCTTGCCTCTAAGGTCTGAAAGCACTCAGCAAACATGTCATGGTATCAAATGGAATAAAGTGAAATTAAATTTCTCATTTTAAGCACAAAATTGCATGTTTTCACATTTAGGATCAATTCGGGAACAAAACACAAAAGTATGCTATTTTGGTGCTTAAGTGTGAGTTCATGTGCTAGAATCCATCCAAATTGAGTCAAAATATACCATCAAATATGGACTCATCAATTCCCCCACACTTAAACAATAGCGTGTCCTCATGCTAAACCAACAAGGAGAATGATCAAAAAGGGTAATCAACTTATTGAATGCAACTATCTTTATGCATGCAATGTATACTATATACTATCTATACCTATATATCTATCTATAGTATCTATATGATATTGGTGAAAACAAACAAACAAATTCCCAAGCAAGTATAGACAAATAGGGCTTAGCAAGGAAATACTCCAATGCAATAAAAAATCTAGAGAATTGATTTAACTCATCAAAATGAAGCAACTTGCAAAAATTCATTATAAGAGAAGTGGAAACATAGAATTGAGTAATTGAACCCTCACTAGGCATGTATACACTATAATCACTCGGTGTCTCGGGTCAATTCACTCAAGTCTCCTCTAATCATGCTTTCTAGGAATTGCTTTTCA
The DNA here is from genome assembly GCF_000816755.2 of Arachis ipaensis. Classification (NCBI taxonomy): domain Eukaryota; kingdom Viridiplantae; phylum Streptophyta; class Magnoliopsida; order Fabales; family Fabaceae; genus Arachis; species Arachis ipaensis. The sequence continues at coordinate 93,502,651 of NC_029789.2, forward strand.
TCTAACAATCGACAAATAATTGATGCATGAATGCAATTATCACGAGGACTTATTAGGGTTGTAATGGGGTTAGTGTTAAGGTGGGATAGATATGGCTATGTGGACTAAAGAATTGGATCTTTGATTAGCTCAAGTATCTCACTCAACCTATATCAACCAAATCACAAAAATGCATTCTAACCACCCATTACTTCTTTTCACACACATTCATGCCTTAGGTAGATGCAAGGGTAGGTCTATATGGGTGAGTGAGTTATGCAAAGATGACCTCAATCATGTTCAATGCATTCAAACATCAATCATCGGACATAAAGAATCAAGCAAAACCAAGATTACAATCATAGAAAAGATATAACACACAAGGAACAAAATTAGTGGTTAAAAATTATAACCACTCAATATAAGCCCAAAAATTCACAAGGTATTTGTTCTTTACTCATCTATGTTCCATAAAAATCATTCAAGCAAGTGTAAAAATAAATTTTCAAATCAATTCAATAGAACGCCCTAAAACAAAATTCTTGGAAAATCCTTGTTGTTTTTCACCAAAATTATTTCTTATATGTATGTATGATGTGATGGATGCAATTTCAAAAACTTCCTTAGTTCTATTCCAAATTTTCAACATTTGCAAAAAAAATTAACATGAACAATTAGGACAAAATTGAACTAGGTGCTATACTATTCACATCATCCAATCACAACTTCTATCTATAAAATATATACCATGAAAAAGATGCAAAATGCAACATGCAATAGCTAGATATAAACTATGATATATACACCAAAAGAAAATGCAATGCAACAGTCAAAAGCACTCCAAATATATACAAGAACATAATAAAAGGAACAAAAATAAAGTGCAAAATGTTCGGGAAAAGAAAATTTATGCCCCGAAATGATGAATCGTCCCCCACACTTAAGCGTTGCACGGTCCTCCATGCATGAACACGATCCGGGGAGAATGTCTCTCAAGAACTCCACCTTCGGTTGACGGATGCGGGGCTTGGGTTGTGTGGAATTGCCAAGTCCAAAGTATTCTCGGCATCTCCATCCTCAGTATCCTCCTCGTCTCCCGGATTCTTACTTTATGTCTCATCCTCAAAAAGAATGAATAATCTATAATTATGAATCATAGGGCAAGTAGCACAAAAACTTAAAGGAGAGAGTAAATAAGCATCTAATTGAGGAATTTTGTATAGTGGTGTGGTATGATAAAGAGATGAGCCATGTGTGTATTCCAAGTGTGCACGCGGTTAGAATACACACAACGGCCAGTAAAAATGGCATCCACACTATAAAAAAATAAGCATGAGTTCCTCAATTAAATGGCCTAAGATGCAACTAAGAGATGAGCATAAATTAAACACAAGCAAGCTTAGGCAATTGCGACAAGAGTGAATTGAATGTAGGAATTATTGGATATTGAAGGTGTGCAAGTGAAAGAGCAAAATTGATATAAAATAGCACAACAAACAATAACCAATGCAATGATGAAGAGAAACTACCTGTTCATCCTTAAGAATAAGGCAATAATCACATGGAAAGGTGCTTGCAACAGAAAGTGACAAGTCTTGATAAGAATCAAGTCAAGTCAACTCAAACAAATGCAAAGCATTAACAAGGAGCAAATACCTTGTGATGTGATTATATTGACTCAAAAACCATGATGAAGAAGCAATTCTATTCAATTCACTAAATTCAATATGCACTTGTTAAAAATTACACCAAACAAGAAATTAAATGTCAATGTTCATATCAATTTGGTGCTAGCCACTCAAAGCATTAAACAACAAGTACATCATTGAAATTTCAATCCAAAATAACATTATACTCATTTAAAAGTGCACAATTCTTGATTAGAATGCCAAACAAAGATATAGTCTAACACATATTGTCATGACAACATATGAATTAACCAAAAATTTCATTCAGGCATTATATCAAACACATGGAGTGCAGTGCACATAATCAACAAATTCAGGCCAAAAATTTAAACATCAACGACCCATAAGTCAAAATTGAACACTTGCAAAGCAACAAACAAACAATTAAACAAAACTCAAGCTAGATTATCAAAACTAAATAAAAAAGATAAAAATTAAGCAAGTAAATAAATAAAGCAAAGAAGAGTAAAACAAGAAAATTGAAAAGTTGAAGAATGGAAAAGAAAGAGATAGGGGACAGTGGCACTTATATTAGCCACTGTGAGGTCACGACAACGGAGCTTCGCCGGAGAAAAGAATAAAGCAAGAAGAAAAAGAAGGAAGGAAGAAAAAATAAAAGAAAGAGGAAAAAGTAAAGAACAAGAAAAGAGAAGAAATAGAAAAAGAGAGAAAAGTGGTGGCGGTAGTGGTGGTCGCCGACGGCGGCGGTGGTTGTCGCCGGAGGGATGGTTGGGTGGCTGGGTTGGAGGGTGGTAGAAGAAGAAAGAAGGAAAGAAGAAAGGAAGAAAGGGTATGAAAGGGGCTGGCGTAACAGGGCACCCTGTCTCATTAACGTCCAGAACGCAACCTGTGCATAGCCACACCAACAAAAATTGGGGGAGGGGGGGCGTTCATATGCACGGGGCGTGCGAGCGCTGCTGGCAGAGAGGGTGTAAAGATGTGTGCGTGTGCACAGAGCAATTTTTTTTTGGAACAGGGCAAAATGACCATGTGTGCGTACGCACAAGTATTTGTGCGCACCCACAGAATGAAAATGTGGTGGGGTGCGTGTGCATAGAGAGTGCAAGCGCTGTGAACAGAGCGTGCTACAACGGTGTGCGTACGCACACTACTGTGCGCATGCACAGATGGGGAAAAACAGGGGAAGTGTGCGTACACACAAGGCTGTGCGCATGCACAGAACTCTGTTTCTGCAATATTTTTAAAGCCTCTAAGGCACCAACCATGATATCAATCAAAGGTTTTCAAGCCTAAAACACATCATCCATCAAAAACACATGATCAAACATAAAATGCAAATAATTCAAGCCTAGAATGCAATCAAACGATGCTAATCAAAGCGACAAAATTCAATAAACAAAAGCTAAAAGAAAGAAGAGATGAAAGGATGTTACCATGGTGGGGTGTCTCCCACCTAGCACTTTGGTTTTAAGTCCTCAAGTTGGACTTTTGGGTTGGAGCTCACATCAAAGAGGCTTGTGCTTCCATCCATCCTTGAGATGCCAACCGCGTTTGCTCTTCAAAAATCCTCCGGGATCCCAAACGAAGTACATTAAGTTCTCAAGCAACCTCAAGCATGAAATTTGGATCCAAAATTGTTGGTTGTAGAATTGTTTACCCGGATCCCACACTTTGGTTTCTCTATCATCCTTTTGTTGACTTTCACTTGTGCCCTTGGATGAACAACCTCTCTAAGCACCTTTGAAGCACCCAATTGAACCTTGTGATCTTCCCAATTGGACCTTGCACCATTCATGCTTTGAATTTCTTTGGAACTCAACACCCAATCTTTCACCATGTAACACTCCAAGAAGCACCTTTAGTTGATAATCCGTTTCTAAGAGAGCAAATTGATGCGGGCCTATGAAGCTCATTGAGGATATTGTTACCCACCCAATTTGTCCTTGGGGTGGAGTTGTCCTATCAAGCCCTTGCATGGAAGCTTCCACTTCTATGGTGATCACCTCTTCCTCACCATCCTTTTCAAGCTCTTCCCTATCTCTTTCATACTTAAGAGAGAAAGGTTCCTCTAGATCATTGTCGGGATTGACCAAGGTGGACAAAAAATCATTGATGATGCAATCCACTTCTTGATCAACCTCCCTCAACTCTCTATTTACCTCTTCCGGTTCACTAGTTCTACCTTCCTCCTCTTGTGATTCAAGCCTTGGCTCCTCTTCTTATTCTTGAGGCTCCATGTTTCCCTCCTTACTACACTCCTTCATCGATCCTCCACATCCCTCAAGGGGGATGCTTGATTGCTTGAATGTAGCAAGGTCAAGCGGTTCACCACTTCGGCTATGGTGGCCATGAACTCCCTTGCTTCCTTCGAAACCCTTCTTTCTCTTAGAAGAATGCTTGAAGGTCTTGTTCTTCTTGGGGCAAGGGTTGGAAAACTTTGCATTAAGGTGGAAGAGAGGGTTCAAGAGTTGGGAGGAAGGTTGTATAAGTGAGAGGTGTGTCATGTGGGTGGAGATATTGAGGTGGTGTATAAGGGGGTGATGGTTCATATGATTGGTAGCAAGGTGTATAGACATTCTGATTCCATGGAGGTGTATGGTGTGGTACTTGAAGGTTTGGTGGTTGGAGGGTATGTATGGGGTATCCTTCATATCCTTGGGTTTGATATTCATATAGGGGAGAGTGTGGCTCATTGTAGTATGAGGGAGGTGTTTGCCATGAGTGTTGCTCATACACAATTGGTTCCTCCCTTAATTGGTTCTCCCATTCCATGAAGTAATCCCAATTAGAATTCATCATACCCTACAAAACACTCACAACCAAACTCCAAGCAACAAGGGTGATATCTCATAGAGAAAGTAGGAAATAAAAACAAAAGGCGTTAATAAACAAGAAAAATAAACTTCTAGATATTAACAAAATAACCAAACAACACAAAGTAAGATATTTACACTATCAACATATTTAAAACAACCAAAAGATAACACTCAATTGCATCCCCGACAACGGCACCAAAAACTTGACGGAATAGCTAGTGCCGATCTAGAATTTCTTAAAATAGAATTGCTTTGTTGCAAGTATAGCTAAATCAAAAACTAACTCTCAACATCAAAGTTTAGTATTTTCAATTCAAAACATATAAACTGAGAGACTTTCAACCCAGGGTCGTTCTCCCTAGGACGCAATTGAGAGTGTTTCTCTTTCGGTTGTTAAGGGGACAAAAGGGGTTTTGCAATCAAAGAACGAAATATTAAAGAAACTAAGCAATCAAAGAACTAAGCAATGATCAAAATTGGGAATTAATGCAAGTAAAAAGGAAGTGAGATCAAAACTAGTAAAAATGCAAATATATGTAAAAGAGAGCCTTGACTTGGGAATGAGGATCCAAAGAATCCTATCATTGCCATAACCACAATTATGGTAATTATGATGAGTCAATCTTGCCTAGTTAACCCCTATCATCGAGTAGTAAGTCAAGCAAGCATAATTGACCTTAATCCATAAGTCCTAGCTAACTTACCAGACTAGTTGATAAAAAGCTAGCGCCAATGGAAACAAGAGTCAATTAACTACCCAAGAATTACCACTAAATGTCGGACATTATGACTCTAGTATCCTAGGAACTCAAATCCCAAGCCAAGGTGTGAAAATCTACTCAAAACTCAAAGTTGGCATTTTCACAAACACCTTGTGTGCATAAAAATAAAACATAGGAAATTGCAAAGGAAAATAGAAAACGATAACCAACCATGCACAAAATCAACAATAGACAATCCAACAAACATAAAAGAAGCATGAAACAAGAAATTCATTAATCAAAACTTCAAGAACTCAAAATTGCATATATAAACAAAGCACTTGAACCATAAGAAAATAAAAGCAAGTATGATGTAATTAAAGAGAAATTAAAGAGTACTTACAAAAGAGTTGATCAACATCCAAGATTAAAGCTTGCTATAAAATGCTACAATGAAAACTATATAAACCCTAGGAGAGCTCTCTACTTTACACTACTACTACTCCTAATACTATGAAAAACTTGTAAAAACTATCTAATGAAAACTAAAACTACAACCTAATGCCTTCATATGTGTTGAATTCCCCTTCATATAGCATCCAAAGTCAGCATCCAAGCCTTCCAAAATGGGCCAAGAGGACTCAGAATTCGCAAAACACATGTTTCATTAATGCAACCATGCACAGGTGCTTGTGCGCACGCACACAAGGAAATTCTTTCTTGTGCGCACGCACGCTTAGTTGTGCACACACACACTTTGCGGTGTGTGCTTTTCCTTGTTTTCTTCATATTTTCTCCCTTGTACATGCTTTCTTCTACTTTTGGCTATCCATTCTTGCCTCTAAGGTCTGAAAGCACTCAGCAAACATGTCATGGCATCTAATGGAATAAAAGTGGAATTAAATTGCTAATTTCAAGCACAAAATTGCATGTTTTTACATCTAGGATCAATTTGGGGACAAAACACAAAAGTATGCTATTTTGGTGCTTAAGTGTGAGTTCATGTGATAGAATCCATCCAAATTGAGTCAAAATATACCATCAAATACAGACTCATCAAGCACTGGCTGGGCGTTTAATGCCCAAACAACCAGGTTTTCTGGCGTTGAATGCCAGTGAGGAACCCCTCACTGGGCATTCAACGCCCAACTAAGAAGGCATTTTGGCGCTGAACGCCAGTAAGGAACCCCTCACTGGGCGTTCAACGCCCACTCACCTAGGGAAGCTGGCGTTGAACGCCAGCAAGGACATCCCTGTTGGGCATTCAACACCCAGAATGCTAGAGGTACTGGCGTTTAACGCCAATCAGGGTGGACAGCAAGGGCGTTCAACGCCCAATAAGTTGACAGAGTTGGCGTTGAATGCCAGTCAAAGCACACCCTTTGAGTGCTTAAAGCCCACTCAAAAACTCTCTATCCCATAACCAAAGGAAACCATAAAGACCATTGAGGTTCCTTTGAATGCACTTCTACAGTGCATGAGTTCTGATGACTACTCATCCTCTGATGAGGATGAAGACACTAGGGAAGAGCAAGTTGCTCGGTACCTAGGAGCTCTTATGAAGATGAATACCTAGATATTTGGTACAAAGCCTCTGGAGAAAGAACCTCAACTACTCACCAAAGACCTTCATGCTTTGGTTCAGTAAGAGCTACCTCAGAAGCTTCCAGATCCTGGACGCTTTCTGATTCCTTACACCATAGGCACTATGACCTTTGAAAAGGCTCTGTGTGACCTAGGATCAAGCATCAACCTCATGCCACTCTCTGTAATGGAGAAGCTGGGCATTCTTGAGGTACAAGCTGCACACATCTCATTAAAGATGGCAGACAAGACCATGAAAAAGATATATGGTTTAGTGGAGGATGTCTTAGTGAAAGTTGAAAACTACTACATCCCTACAAACTTGATTATCTTGGACATAGGAGAGGGTGAGGATGACTATGTCATCCTTCGAAGACCTTTCCTAGCCACAGCTAATGCTATCATTAATGTGGCTAAGGGAGAACTATCCCTAAAGTTAGGGGAAGACCACATCTTATTCAAGATGCCTCATCCCAATTCTCCCTCTAACAGAGAGATAACTGTGTAACACTTAGTGTGCCAACCCTCTCTTTTCGTGTAGAGCTCTACAGAGCCCCCAGACATCAATTCTACGTTTGGTGTTGGGCTACCATCATCAAGCTCTAAGCACAAAGCAAATAAAAAGAAAGTACCTAAAGGCTGGAGGAACAAGAAAGTTCCTACTGAAGGCCTCTCACCTGGCATGAGAGTTATCTTCACTAAGAAGCCAGCCTTACCATACGCAGTGAGCCATGTCCTATCTCTACAGCATGTAGAGCTCATTCATGAGAGGACAGAAAGAAAATTCACTATCAGGGGCAAAAATCTGAGCCCATACTCACCTCCGTAAGGAGCTAACCATCAAGCTAATGACGATAAAAGAGCGCTTGTTGGGAGGTAACCCAACCTTACTCAACTATATTTATTTTTATTTTGTCTTATTTTGTTTTTCTTTCAGTTGTTAGAGTCATGATCATGTGCACCAATCAAGGGACAGAATTCACAGCAGTAAAAATAGAACACTCTGGAGGGAGTGTCAAAGTTGAACGCCAGCCAGGGAGCAGCCCCTGGGCGTTCAAACGCCAATGCAGAGAAACAAGGAATCTGGAATTCCCTAGTCTCCTAGGACATGTGGGTCCCACAGCACCCTTCACCTACCCTACCTACCCCCATGATGAATCCATATTTGATGATGATTTTTAGTTAGAATTGAATGGAGTTTCATCACATAAACTTGCACTTATTCCCTGGAATAGCATGCTTTTGAACGTTCCTCCTAAATTGCATTTGATTATGAAAACATGCTCTTTTGTGCCTAATTTAATTCATTTTATTCCATTTGCCTTCCATTTGATGCCTTGATGTTGTTTGTGAGTGATTTCAGGTGTATAAGGTAGGAATGGGTTGGAGAAAATAGAAGAAGAGCATGCAAAGTGGAGGAAACATGAAGAATCAAAGGAGATGAGTTCAGAGATGTGTGCGTGCGCACGGCTACTTGTGCGTACGCACAACTGCCCAATTAGAGCACGTGGATCGTTTCGAGCACGTCGCACGTCCAACCAGGGATCGCCTAGTGCGCGTGCACACAGCTACTTGTGCCTACGCACAGGAAGGAATTTTTCGCAAAGTGTGCGGACGCATGCATCTGTGTGTCCCCACAGGTGTTCGCGGGTGACTTCATTAAAATGGCATGTGAATCGCGATTTGGGGGCTTTGGAGGCCCATTTCCAAAGTCTTTTGGCTCATATTGGAAGGGAAATGAAGGACATAACATAGCATATCATTAGGATAGTTTTAGGAGTAGTGCTAGGAAGCTTTTAGTTTAGTTTTTCTCTAAGTTTTTTATCATCTCTATTAGGATTTATATTAGGGTTTTACATTCAAGTGCCATTTCCATTTTTGATCTTGGATTTTGCTAGCTTTTATTATAAGTATTCTCTTGTTATTACTCTTTATAGTTACATTGTCATTACTCTTTTTTTTTAATTCAAGTTATAGTTCAATTTTACTTCTCTCTTGCAATTTTAATTTCTAGTTGATGAATTTGATGTTTGATATTTGTTTCATGCTTTCTTGTGTTATTCTTGTTGATTGAGATTAATTGTTGCTTTTAGTTTCAAGCCTTTTCTCATTTTCTCCATGTTTAAGGTTTTTGCCCACCAAGTGTTTGACAAAATGTCAAACATGGTTTTAGGCTAAATTTTTTGCTCTTGGCTTGGGTAAAGTGAGCAATTAGGTTTCTAGAGTTGGAATGTCCAAAATTTAGTTTCAATTCTTGGATTGTTAATTGTTCTTGTTCCCACTAACGCTAATTTGTTGCTAAGGCAATTAGCAAGCAATTTAGGATTTGTGGGTTAAGAACACTTATGCTCATTTAACTTACTTTCTGATGTGAGGGTTGATCAAGTGAGACTAATCCATCATAATTGTCATAGTTGTGGTTCCAACATGGAAAGGACCCTTAGCTCACTCCAAGCCAAGACTCTTTTTGTTGCTTTCAATCTTTCATACACTTCTATGTTAATCTCTTTTATACTTTACTTGTTTATATTACATAGTCGGTTCTTTAATTTCTTTATTAGTTCAATCGTTACAATTTTGCATGTTCTTTTATTACTTTATATGTTCATTTCTTCATTGACAACCCCTTGATCATTACAACCAGAATTGCACACTCATTGTTCTAAAGTACTCTTTGGGAGATGACTCGGGAGTCAAATACTCTCGGTTTTGAATTGGTTTTGCTTGTGGCTATCTTTTGGATTAACAATTTGATTGATGGCCAATTTGTTGGGTTAGAACTATACTTACAACGCCAATTCCATTTTGATGATCAAGTTCCTAACCGGTGCATTTGGCCGCCGTCAAATTTTGGCACCGTTGCCAGGGAGTTCACTTTAAGTGAAATGAGTGCTACAATTTTGGTTGTTGTAAATATGTGAATAGTGTAAATATTTGATTTTTTGTTTCTACTTGGTACTAATTGTAGATACTACTTTTCTCTTTAGTTAGTCTTAGTAGTCGTTGATTGTTAAGTGGTTCTTGTTTACTTGCCTATTTTTGTTTTGCTTTTCATAATTGCACGGTTTCATTGCCTCCTTAGTTGAATGACACGGTCGCTTCCAGACCCGAGCTTGGCCACTTTTGATCCAGAAATTGAAAGAACTTTAACTCGTATAAGGCAAGCTCGGCGCCAGCTAGCTTTTGTGAATAGTAAATCGGGCTCCCTTGAGGAGCACTCCAATTCACTATCACCACCTATCCGTGACCATCATTCTCTAATCAATGAGGAGACTCTATATTCATCTTTGGGGAGTATTGAATTCTCTTTGAGTGACTCAGGTGACACCGTCGTGGCTGACCCACCTCAAAAAATCACCTTGAAGGAGTGATAAACCACTATTTTATGGTTTATCTTGTGTTCAATTGAGTGGATTTTATCAATCTTTCATACACTTATCCATACAAAATGCATGGTTTTACAATTTCCTTCCTGATTTTGTGCTATGATTGAAAACATGTTTCCTGGGCCTTTAAATTGCTAATATTAATCCTCTCTTATTACCATTCGATGCCGTGATATGTGCGTTAAGTGATTTCAGGGATTACAGGGTAGGAATGACTTAGAGGATGGAAAAGAAGCATGCAAAAGTGGAAGGAATACAAGAAACTGAAGGAACTGCTCAAGCTGTCCAGCCTGTCCTCTTGGTACTAAATCGATCATAACTTGAGCTACAGAGGTTCAAATGATGCGGTTTCAGTTGCGTTAGAAAGCTAACGTCCGGGGCTTCACAAAGATACATAATTTTCCAGAACTGCTCCGAAGCCAGGTGATGCAAACGCATGAATCACACGGACGCGTGACTTGGAAAAAATCCAATCCACACTAACACGTGGACGACGCTTCCGCGTGACTTTGCAGCGACCTGTACGTACCAGAAATTGCTAGGGGCGATTTCTGGGCTGTTTTTGACCTATTTTTCGGCCCAAAAAACATATATTAGAGGTTATAAAGTGGGAAAATCAATCCATTCATTCATTCAACAATTAAACAATTCATACAACATTCAGAATAGAGAATTTTTGGTTTTAGATGTAGTTTTAGAGAGAGAGAGGCTTTCTTCTCTCTCTTAGGATTTAGGACTAGGATTTCTCTTAATTTTAGGATTGCTTCTTCATTCCAGGTTCAATGTTCCCAACTTTAATTTTATGTTCTCTTATACTTTTAGATACTCTAATGCTTTTATTTGTTAATTACTTATGTTGCCAAATTGGCTTATGAACCTTTTCATGTTAGATTTGAATATTCTATTTAATATAATTTGAGGTTTTTCTGATTTATGATTGTTTTATTCTATTTATGATCTTTTCAATTTAATTTAGATTTATCTCCTTTTGGTTTTGGTTAAGTAATTGGTAACACTTGAGTTATCAGACTCAGCAGTTGATTGAAAATTGGAATTCTCGCTGATTGATTTAGATCACTCTAAAGCTTGTCTTTCCACAGGAGTTGACTAGGACTTGAGGATCAAATTGATTGGTCCACTTGACTTTCCTTTATTTAGTAAGGGTTAACTAAGTGGGAGCGATAAACAATTCTCATCACACCTGATAAGGATAACTAGGATGGGATTTCCAGTTCTTATACCTTGCCAAAAGCTTTCGTAATTATTAATTTATTTTTCTTGTCATTTAAATTACTTGTTCTCTATTTCAAAAACCCAAAAACATACCTTTTCCATAACCAATAATAAATCATACTTCCCTGCAATTCCTTAAGAAGACGACCCGAGGTTTGAATACTTTGGTTATAAATTTTATTGGGTTTGCTTAAGTGACAACCAAAACTTTTGTACGAAAGGATTCTCTGTTGGTTTAGAAACTATACTTACAACGCGATTATTTCTATAAAAATTCTTTACCGGCAAGAATCCAATCGTCAAGGAGGCCAGAGCTCCTGATCTTGACTTGCAACCGCTTCAAATTTTGTATCCGGCTTTAGATCCAAATTTTGAGCTCAAGTCCGGCACAATAAACTTGATCCCCAAATACAATGGACTACCTGGGGAAAATTCTCTGAAGCATCTAAAGGATTTCCAAGTTGCATGCGCAACCGCGAGAAGACATGGGGTGGATGAAGCCGCAGTGTTGGTCTTCGCGTTCCCTTTCTCTTTGGAGAAAAAAGCGAAAGAATGGTTTTATACTCAACCGGGTGAAGTTAGATCCAATTGAGACTTGTTGCATAAAGAATTTTTGGAAAAGTTCTACCCTCCTCAAAAAACGGACAAGCTGCGAAGAGAGATCTCTTGCATTATGCAAGAGATTCAAGAAGTTGTTGGAGGCTTGCCCTCACCACTGGATTGATGAGTTGGTTCTTATCAGTTATTTCTGTCAAGGAATGCACCACCAAGACAAGCTTCTCCTAGATGCCGCGAGTGGAGGATCATTGACCAAAAATAAGACCGCTGTAGAAGCGTGGGAAGTTATATCAGACTTAGCAGACTCAACTCAACACTCAAGGGCAAGGAGTCCACAACCGAAAGCTTTGAGTGAAGTTTCTCCCTCCGGAGATGCTATTTTGACCAAGACCCTCGGTAAAATGACAATCTTGTTGCGACAAATCACCCAAGGGCAACAAATTCCTCAAGCTTTGATAAATGCTCCACCTCAACCACCAAGGATCGAAGGACCATCAAGGATATGTGGTGTTTGTGCTTGCAATACTCATTACATCGATGAGTGCCCTCAACTCCAAGAGGACACTACATTGGCGGTAGCCAACCCTTATCCACAAAGACCCAATTACAACCAAGGATCTTACCAACATCGAGGCAATCAAAGCCAAGGGTGGAGGGATAATTCAAACCAAAGGTGGAATCAAGCTCCTCAAACTCAACCCTACCAAAATGCTCAAGTTTACTACCATCAATATCCCCAAGGTCAACCACAATACCAACAACCCCCACAATTTCAACCTCAAGGGAAGTACCAACACCCACATAGTAGGCCTAACCCTCCTCAAGTTAACCAAGCCCTTCCCTCCAATCAACCTCACATGAATGACACAATTCACACTTTCATGCAAGAACAGTTCCATAAGAAATAAGAGGCGTATATGGCTACGATAGCCGAAGCCCTTTCCCATTTAACTCTCCCTTCTCAAACCGCGTAAAACACCCAACAAGCTTTAACCTCGAGTAGTTTACCCTCCCAACCTCAACCCAACCCTAAGGGTAGCATTAATGCCATTACTCTTAAGAGCGGCACTACACTGGATAAGAATGTTGCTATACCTACAAAGTTGAATGAGGAGACAAACAATGAAAAGGTAGGAGATGAAGTGGAGGTGATGAGGGATGAAGATGAAAGTGTTGACAAAAGTGAGAAAGAACCACCCAAGGTCAATGAGCCAAAGAGAAAGACCTTGCTTGAAGAGCCTTTACCCATTCCATTCCCAACTTTAGCTAAGAAGGCCAAGAAACAACAAAAGTTTGACCCCAAAATGGTGGAAGTTTTTGAGAAGGTTGAAGTCACTGTCCCTCTCTTTCAAGCCATTCAACAAGTGCCAAAATATGCCAAGTTCCTTAAGGATGTTTGCACTCACAAAGACAAGCTTGGCAACCTCAACAAAAAGCCGGTAGATGATTCTATCTCTTCTTTACTCCCTGAAAAATGCAATGATCCCGGCCCATATTTAGTTACTTGTTTGATTGGTGGGATGAAGTTCATGGATTGTATGTGTGATTTCGGGGCGTGCGTACGCATTATGCCACTCCCCATTTATGAAAGATTGAACTTGTCTCCCCTAAAGAGGTTCGGGGCGAGGTTTGTGCTAGCCGATAAAAGTATTGTGTCAGTTGTGGGGATTGCAGAGAATGTCGTAGTTAATATTCAAGGATTTCCTTTTCCAGTTGATTTTCACATTTTGGAGACCACTTCCATTGACACAAACAAGCCATCGTCCATCCTCCTTGGAAGGCCATTCTTGAAGACGGCCCATTTCAAGCTAGGTACACATTCGGGAGTCTATTCTTTTGAGTCGGATGGCAAGTTAGTCAAGTTCACATTGGAGGAGTCCAACAAGCCCGTTCTTGAAGCTTATTCTATTTTTGGTGCGACATTGTTGAAGATCAAGTGATTGAGGATGGCAAGGAGCAAGAAGAAGAGGATGTTTCCAAGAAGTCAAATTCAAAGGATCACACTCAACCCAAGAATGCCAAGGAGTTGGAGATTTTCCTCCTTAGCGAAGTTTCTAAGTGACCAATGAAGCCATGCAAGTCCAACTTAGGACTCTAAACCAAAGTGCTTGGTGGGAGACACCCCACCATGGTAACGTTGTTCCAATTTTATCTCTTGTTTATAGCTTTCTGAATTATTTGCTTTCTTGTGATATAATGCTTAGCTTAGGTTTGGTTTGATGATTTTGAGTTGAATAAGTTAAATTACTTGTGGACTATGAAATTGTGCTTGTTTGAATGATTTGGGGTTGGTACGTTGATATGCTAAGGGTAGGAACCTTAGTTTTGAAGAGAAAAGAATTTTTTGAAATAGGGCATCTGTGCGTACGCACCAAGCTGTGCGTGCACACAAAACTGTGTTTTTCGCCACCTGTGCGGACACACAAGCCTGTGCGTCTGCACACACCTTGACAAGCCCTCTGGTCGCAGTGCCAGCACAGCTTGTGCGTGCGTGCTGCCCTGTTTTCTCTGATCTGTGCGTTCGCACAGCCGCGTGCGCATGCACACGTTCCCTTTCATGCTTCATCTGTGCGGCCGCACAGACGTGTGCGCCCGCACAGCAATTGCAACCCCCTCTGGTGGGAGCAAGGGAACAGCTTGTGCGCGTGATCAACCTCCCCCATTTTTAGCCTCTGTGCGTGCACACGGACCTGTGTGCGCACGCACACATGATTCTCCCCTAAAAAAAAAAAAACCTGTCTGTGCGGTCGCACATCTTTGTGCGTCCGCACGTCTTTATGCAACCTCCCTGGTCACAGCGATCGCACGCTGTGTGCGTTCGCACCCTTCTAAGTTGCGCTCTCTGTGCGTCTGCACAGGCCCCTGTGCGCCTGCACACATCACGTTCTGGGCGTTAACAGGTCAGCTTGCCCTATTGAGAGGCAGCCCCTCTCTTTTCTTCTTTTCTTCAAAGCTACTCTCTCTCTCTCTTCTCTGCCCAGTTCCGCCGGTCCTGCCATCGGCCACTGCCGCCGTCAGCCCACTGCCGGCGACCTCTCTCTTTCTCTTTCTCTTACCTCTCCTCTCTTTTCTTTCTTTCTTTCTTGCCCTTTTCTTTTCTCTATTCGCCACCGGTGAGTTTTCTCTTCCAGTGCTTCTTTTTCCGGCGAACCCTACTGCCGTGATTTCGCAGTAGCTATGAGACGTGCCACTGTTCCTCCCTAATTCTTGTTCTTTTCAACCTCTATATCTCAGGTTCTTATTTTTTCTTTCTATTTATGTTAATATTTTTACAATTGTTTTCATTTCTTTTGTATTTCTTAGATTAAATTTGTTGCTTTCTTTGTTGTTTTCTTGTATTGCAAAGTGTTGTTGCTTGATTGTTGGGTTGGTTATGAGCAAATTTGAGCTTAATTGTGATGAACTTGCACATTGCATATCACATATTCGATAAAATGCCTCAATAAACATTTCATTTGATTCATATGACTTGGTCATCATATGTATTCAACTTATCTCTTGTTAGGAATATTGTATGAATTGTGCAACTTCTATTATGACTTTTGATGGTAGTTAATTGAATTCACTAATGCATTTCCTTGTTTGTCGATGTGAAATTTTGGTTGCAAATGCATTGTGTCGGTGGAATTTAAGTTTCATTGTTCATCTAGGAATTTTGATTTGGCAACCACTTTACAACTGTTCAACTTTTAATGATGTCTTGATCAAACATCTTTTGGCTTCCAATTAAGAACATTGTATGTGTGATTACCACTTCTTGAGGGTGAACGATTGACATATCCCTTTTGGTGCTTGCTTGAAGTTGCTTGCGTTTCTCTGTTTTATATTTGCAACTTGAGCACTAAGTCGTGAAGCTTTGAGCTGTGAGTTGCCTTAAGGGTGTGATTGCCGTGATATCCGGCCGGTGTGTGTGTTCCAATCGCGCGCATCATTGGGATATACACACCGTGTTTTTGTAAATCACACCATTTCTATAAGCTTCTTTTTGTTAGTGCTTCCTCAATGATTTTATTTTATTGTTGCCCTATAATCTCAAAATTCTTTTATTTTTATTTTCAGGATGAGAAAGAAGGGTAAGGCACCGGTTACTTCGTTGGTTGAGCAAACTACCGCTCACTCTCCTGATATTTGGCAGAATCGCCAAGGTGATAGACCGAATACCTTGGGGTTAACCGAAGAGCCGACTCTCAATACAAGGCTATTGAGAAAAGTACAATCCATTGGGAGCGGCCGTTGAAGGTTCCAAGCCAATACAAGGCAACTATTCACCAAAGGATTACCTCGCTTCATTGGGAGTTTCTCGAGCGAGAACCCATTGAAGTCAATGAGACTATGGTGTGGAAATTCTATGCGAACTACCAAGCTTGGGAAGCGTAGTCAGTTTTCCTCTGGGAAAAGATGTTAGATACATCCAATCAAGCTTTAGAAGTGGTGCATAAAATTGTGATCATCAATGGCGCCAACAACTTGGTACGCACAATTGTAATCTCAACTCTTTATCACAACTCCGCACAACTAACCAGCAAGTGCACTGGGTCGTCCAAGTAATAAACCTTACGCGAGTAAGGGTCGATCCCACAGAGATTGTCGGCTTGAAGCAAGCTATGGTCATCTTGTAAATCTCAGTCAGGCGGATTCAAATGGTTATGGAGAATGGATAATTAAAAGATAAATAAAATATATAATAAAGATAGAGATACTTATGTAATTCATTGGTGAGAATTTCAGATAAGCGTATGAGGATGCTTTGTTCCTCCTGAACCTTTGCTTTCCCATTGCCTTCTTCCAATCATTCATACTCCCTTCCATGGCAAGCTTATGTTGGGTTTCACCGTTGTCAATGGCTACCTCCCGTCCTCTCAGTGAAAATGGTCCTGATGCGCTGTCACCACATCGGCTAATCAGCTGTCGGTTCTCGATCATGTTGGAATAGGATCCATTGATCCTTTTGCGTCTGTCACACGCCCAACAATCGCGAGTTTGAAGCTCGTCATAGTCTTCCCTTCCCAGATCCTACTTGGAATACCACAGACAAGGTTTAGACTTTTCGGATCTCAAGAATGACCACCAATAATTCTAGCCTATACCACGAAGGTTCCAATCTTAGATTAGAAACCCAAGTGATACGCATTCAAGCCATTGCTAGTAGAACAGAGGTGGTTGTCAGGCACATGTTCATAGGTGAGAATGATGATGAGTGTCACGGATCATCACATTCATCAAGTTGAAGAACGAATGAATATCTTAGAGAAGAAGCATGCGTGAATTGAATAGAAGAACAATAGTAATTGTATTAATTCATGAAGAACAGCAGAGCTCCACACCTTAATCTATGGTGTGTAGAAACTCCACCATTAAAAATACATAAGAACAAGGTCTAGGGATGGCCGTGAGGCCAGCCCCCATGGTCTAAGGACTAAACGTCTAGAGATTCCTCCCTAATACAATAGCAAAAGGTCCTATTTATAGAGAACTAGTAGCCTAGGATTTACAGAAATAAGTAATTAATGCAGAAATCTTCTTCCGAGCCCACTTGGTGTGTGCTTGGGCTGAATATTGAAGCTTCCATGTGTAGAGGCTTTTCTTGGAGTTAAACGCCAGCTTTTGTGCCAGTTTGGGCGTTTAACTCCAGCTTTTGTGCCAGTTCTGGCGTTTTGACGCCAGAATTCTTAAGCTGACTTGGAACGCCTATTTGGGCCATCAAATCTCGAGCAAAGTATGGACTATTATATATTGCTGGAAAGCCCAGGATGTCTACTTTCCAACTCAATTTAGAGCGTGCCAATTAGTCTTCTATAGCTCCAGAAAATCCACTTCGAGTGCAGGAAGGTCTGAATCCAATAGCATCTGCAGTCCTTTTTCAGCCTCTGAATCAGATTTTTGCTCAGGTCCCTCAATTTCAGCCAGAAAATACCTGAAATCACAGAAAAATACACAAACTCATAGTATAGTCTAGAAATGTGATTTTTATTTAAAAACTAATAAAAACATAATAAAAACTAACTAAAATATACTAAAAACATACTAAAAACAATGCCAAAAAGCGTATAAATTATCCGCTCATCAAGAAGCTATTCTGAACATCTCCCACATTCCACTTGAGAAGGATGACTATTTCAAGATAAAAGTGGATGTCTTCAAAGGAAGAGTATCTCTGACTCCTATTCTTGAGAGAATAGGCCGTCCTGGTGCATCTTGGGAGTATAGCAAAGGAAGGAATTCTGTTCCCACTAGTATTACATACTCTGATTTGAATGCTGAAGCTGGTATATGGCATCAGATTGTGGTGGACTACATCATGCCGAGCACCCACACTACCCATGTGAGATTTAGAATTGCTTTGCTACTATGGGCTATTATGCAAGGGAAGCATATAGCCATCTTA
Source organism: Arachis ipaensis (assembly GCF_000816755.2). NCBI lineage: Eukaryota > Viridiplantae > Streptophyta > Magnoliopsida > Fabales > Fabaceae > Arachis > Arachis ipaensis. The sequence continues at coordinate 93,520,942 of NC_029789.2, forward strand.
CCTTTATTGCGCAAATCGATTTGGAAATTGGTCGAGAAGAAGAATATCAACATTCCATTTCCGTCGATGGTGATGCGCTTAGCAAACACATCGGGGGTAGAGAGGAGACCAATGGACATTATGCTCAGGGTTCCTAGAGGCAACAAGTTCATTCCGAGGGGAGATTTGGAGAGATCTACAACCATAACACCCTCCAAGAGGAAGACACCCACAACAACACCATCAAATCTACTAACTTCATCAACTGCTTTACCCTTTCTCCGTCCTCTTCCGGAATTATTACAAGATATCTTGCACGACATCCACAACATGGAGCATTTGGACCAACAACGTTTTGAGTGGATATCGGCACATCTAGAAGGGAGAAACCCCGACCCAATTCCTAGAGCTTCATCCGAGCTAGCTGGGAAGGAGCATGATGCAATTGACCAACCCATTTCTAAGTCCACCAGCTGAAGGTGGCTCCTCTTCATTCTCACAGATCATAAGCATGCACGGAGGACCGGGCACAAATTAAGTGTGGGGGAGGATCAATGACTTCAAGGGGGTGAAAAAATTTCTCTTTTAAAGACACTTTGCAATGTTTCTTGTGGTACTTTTTCTTCATTTTGAGTAGCTTTATTTTTATTGCATCTTGTTTGGTTTGTTGTAAATATTTCTTTATCGTTTATGGACATTTAGTAGTTAATATTTGCATGTTGCATGATAGAATGAATAAGTTGGTGAAACACCAAGGAATTTCCATGAAACTTTTCTAGGGGCATACTGACACGGGGCCTAAGGGTGTATTGGTAAAGATTTTCTCCAATAAGGTCGCGTTGCAAGTATAGCTCTACCAACAACAATCCTCGGGGGTCAAATTTAGAAGAGGGATCTGGTTGTCACAAGTTCAACCCCAATAGAAATAACCGAAGTATTCAAACCTCGAGTCGTCTCACAAGGAATGGGCAAACATGTGCTTCAACATTTTTTAGAAATCCGGGGTTGTGAGTTATGAGCATGAAAATAAATGGAAATCTTAACAAGCAAGTAATCTTAAAATGCAACAACTAGTTCAATTAACTAAGCAAAACATGAGCAACTTCAATAAATAAACAACATTCCACTTAATTCTATTATAACCCAAACAAGTAACTACAACTAAAGTAATTGGTTGAGGAAATTGATTTTCAAATATGAATAATAAAAGCAACTCTTGGCTAGGCTTGGAAATTGGGGCCACCATCCTTGTCTAAAAACTATATCTTGACAATTATGAGGAACCAAGCTCATTAAGTCTACTCTCAAAGTCTTAAGTACGTGATATCTACTCCTAGACTTGAAGTACGTCAAATGGATTTGATCACATCAACCCATAAGTCCCAACCTACCTACTAATTAGATTAGTAGTGGGTTGGCGTCAATGAGTATCAAATTGACCACCTAGGGCTCCCAAATCATCAAATCCATTAGACCCAATGACTTAAGTTAACCCAATTCCCTTAACTTAGGCCAAGAGTAAAGAAGACTACTCGATAATCAAAGTAAACAATTCATCAAACACTTGGTAAGCCTTAACAAAAGACATGTTCAAAATAGCAATTAAATTGAAATCTACAAGTACCCACTAACAATTATCAACATATGATCATCCAAACAACAAAGCTAAACATAGAAATCATCAATGTAACATCAACAAGTCAAGATTCACAACATTCATGAAATGGGTATAAAATGACAATTGACAAGAATTCATAAACTAGCACAAGATATAAGCAAAATTGTAACAAAGAATTCAAATTGAACACTTAAAACTAGTAATTAACAAGATCCAAGTCACAAATCAACAAGGGAAGATCAAATTAAAACTAGATCTAGAGAGGAACAAGGGTTTCTCCCTCTAGAATAACAAAAGAACCAAAAACTAACTAAAAATTATTTCTTAGTGTAAAATGAGTGATCCCCCTTTTCCCCCTAGCATCCTTGGGTCTTTTCCATGCAGAAACAGCTTGAAATTGGGCCTAATGAGCCTCAGAAATCGCCAGGCACGATTTCCTTTAATGAGGTCACGTGCAGCTTTCCACGCGTGCGCGTCGATAGAAATTTTCTGATCCGCGCGGATGCGTTCATCCTTGCGCGCCGCTTCCAGCCAATCCCGTCCACGCGTGCGCGTGGAGTGCGCGAGCGCGCCGATGCTGCTTTTCCCAAGATTTTAATTCTTCATGTTCCTCCCTTTTTGTACATGCTTTCTCCCTCTCTTCTAAGTCATTCCTACCCTATAATTCCTGAAATTACTCAACAAATACATCACGGCATCGAATGGCAATAGAAGAGAATTTAAATATGGCAATTTTAAGGGAAAATAAGCATGTTTTGCATCATGGAGTAATATTGAGAAGTGAACACAAAATCATGCATTTCTTGTGAATAAGTGTAAGAAATATTGATAAAATCCCCCAAAATAAGCACAAGATAAACCACAAAATCGGGGTTTATCACATACCATTGATTGAATTGAAGGAAAATTATGTTTACCAACTTGCTTGGAGTATTTTGTTAGTAGAACATGGAAAAGAGATAGAACAAAATACCTTGTGAGATTTGAGCTTTAATAGATGGTTGCACTTTTCAGTCATAATGTTGTTCTTGTGTGTGATTATACTCCTTTTTTATTGTGATCATTGATTTGTATGATTCTTTATGTCCTGTATTTGTGTTTGGATGCATTTAGCATGATTGAGGCCATCTTTGATGATAAACTCACTAACCTATATGGCCAACCTTTGCATTCACCTTTGTGAATTCCTTTGAGCCTATGAATCCCCTTTTGTTCTGATGATAAGCACATTACGCCCCTTAAGTGGAAAACCATTGATGTCCCTAAATTACTCTTTGATTAGCTTGGGTGGATTAGTGTGTAAATTCTAAGTGTGGGGGAATTTTGGGAAGCATCAGTGATAAAGGCATGAACTCTTTGTGAAAATTTTTTGGGCAATTAGGTAATGCTCATGCATTTCACTAATTAAAACATATGTATTCATAGTCATAAAAAAAAAACTTGTGCATAACAAAGTATGAAATAAAAGAGTTAATAAAGGATTCATATGCCATGTTTGAAAAGAAAATGCATGAGTGAGGTGAGATAGAAAAAAATGGGTAGAAAGGTTGTATTGTTATGTGTATATAGGTGATGTAGGATTAGGTGGACATTCAAGCTAATCAAATAACTAATTCTTTAAGTCCACTTAACCATAATTCATCCTTCCTAAACCCTAGCCCCATTACACCCCTCTAAAGACCTCATGATATTTGTTATTCATGCATTAAATACTAGTTGATTGTTAGATAACTTGCAATTCTTTGAAAAGTATGATAAAAGGAGAATTGAGTGGTTAAACCCTAAACACTGAGCGAATTGAGTGGATACACATCCGGTGAGGGGTTCGATTACTCAATTCTATGTTCTTACGCTCATATTGTATCTTCTTGCAAGTTGTTTAGTTGGATAGTTTGGATAACTTCAATTCAATTCTTTGGACATTAATCTTAGTGCATGAACTCTTTGCATTAGCCCTAAAGTTTTCTTGTGATAGATTGGAATTTCATGGTTTGTTTCTACCAACTCTCATCATAGTACATATTGGCGATTTGCCTTAGGATAATTGCATGCATTTAAGCAGAATATAGCATAAGTCATTTTCCCTTTCATCTATCTCCTTTGAGTGTGTTCAGCTTGAGGTCATGCTAGTGTTTAAGTGTGGAAAAATTGATGAATCCATATTTGATGATGATTTTTGGTTAGAATTGAATGGATTTTCATCACATAAACTTGCACTAATTCCCTGGAATAGCATGCTTTTGAACTTTCCTCCCAAATTGCGTTTGATTATGAAAATATGCTCTTTTGTGCCTAATTTAATCTATTTTATTCCATTTGCCTTCCATTTGATGCCTTGATGTTGTTTGTGAGTGATTTCAGGTGTATAAGGTAGGAATGGGTTGGAGAAAATGGAAAAAGAGCATGCAAAGTGGAGAAAACATGAAGAATCAAAGGAGATGAGTTCAGAGACGTGTGCATACGCACGGCTACTTGTGCGTACACACAGCTGCCCAATAAGAGCGTGTGGATCGTTTCAAGTGTGTCGCGTGTCCAACCAGGCATCGCCTAGTGTGCATGCACACAGCTATTTGTGTGTACGCACAGGAAGGGATTTTTTGCAAAGTGTGCAGACGCACGTATCTGTGCGTCCGCACAGGTGTCTGCGCATGACTTCATTAAAATGGCACGTGACTCGCGATTTGGGGACTTTGGAAGCCCATTTCTGAAGTCTTTTGGCTCATATTGGAAGGGAAATGAAGGACATAACATAGCATATCATTAGGATAGTTTTAGGAGTAGTGGTAGGAAGCTTTTAGTTTAGTTTTTCTCTAAGTTTTTCATCATCTCTATTAGGGTTTATATTAGGGTTTTACATTCAAGTGCCAATTCCATTTTTTATCTTGGATTTTGCTAGCTTTCATTGTAAGTATTCTCTTGTTATTACTCTTTATAGTTACATTGTCATTACTCTTTTTTTAATTCAAGTTAAAGTTTAATTTTGCTTCTCTTTTGCAATTTTAATTTCTAGTTGATGAATTTGATGTTTGATGTTTGTTTCATGCTTTCTTGTGTTATTTTTGTTGATTGAGATTAATTGTTGCTTTTAGTTTCAAGCCTTTTCTCATTTTCTCCATGTTTAAGCTTTTTACCCACCAAGTGTTTGCCAAAATGTCAAACATGGTTTTAGGCTAAACTTTTTGCTCTTGGCTTGGGTAAAGTGAGCAATTGGGTTTCTAGAGTTGGAATGTACAATATTTAGTTTCAATTCTTGGATTGTTAATTGTTCTTGTTCCCACTAACGCTAATTTGTTGCTAAGGCAATTAGCAAGCAATTTAGGATTTGTGGGTTAAGAATACTTATGCTTGATGAGTGGATCTTTGACGGTTTAGAATTCACTAATGAAATCTCGTTGCAAGTATAGTTTCTAAACTAACAATAATCCTCTCATACAAAATTTTTTTTGTCACAAGTACAAACTCCTAAATTATAAACAGAAGTATTTAAACCTCGTGTCGTCTCTCAAAGGAATTGCAGGGTAGTGTTCTTGTATTGGTTAAGGACATGTATATTTTAGGGTTTTGGATAAGAAACAGGAAAGGTAAATGGCAATGACAAAAAGGTCTTGGCAAGGTTTGGTGGTCAAGAATCTCTATCCTTATCACTAACCACAATATGATAATTGCAAGGATCAATCTCATTAAATCATCTTCTAGCAAATAGAAGAATGTCAAATGAGCTATATCAATCTAAGTCCATGAGTCCTAGCTAGTAACTAATTGAATTAATGAGAGCTAGAGTCAGTGGTTACCAACTATCACTCACTTGGACATTAGTAACTCAACAATTACTAAGTTACCTTCCCAAGCCAAAAACATAAAATTCTACTCTAACATCCTCTCAAGCATTTTGACAAACACTTGGAAGGTATAAAAGAAAAGCATAATAAATTGTCAACAATAATGAAATCTAACAACAATTATTGAACAACAACAATCAAAAAGAACATTATTGACATGAATTACCTTAAATTGAATTGAAAGGAAATAGAAGAAATAAGAGTAGATCAACAACAAAGTATAGAAATAACATAGAAGAGATTACAACAAAAGAATAGAAGAACAAGATGTAACAACAAAGAATTGAGAGGTAGAAGTAAATGAAAGCATGAATTAAACTCTAGATCTAAGCATATTATCCTAAACCTAATCCTAATTCTAGAGAGAAGTGAGAGCTTCTCTCTCTAAAACTAACCAAAAGCATTAACTAAGACTAAAAACTATGTGTAAAGTGATGGAATCCCCCTTTGCTCTTCAATTCTTGGTCCTTTTTAAGTGTTTTGGCACCAAAGTTGGTTTAGATTGGGCCCCACAACATCTCAGAATTTGCTGGGCACATTTTCACTAAAAAAATCATGTGCCAGCACCGACGTGTACATGTACGAGACTCCTATTATGTGGCTACATGATGAAATACTAGAGAGACACTCTTTGATGACATATGATCGTGTAGAGGAATAGTAGATGACCTTCTTCCTTTTGAGGACATTTGACCTGACTCGAGTTTTGAAGACTTAGAACGTATTTTCTCTTGCTTTAGTAGTCTAGAGGGACTAGGCGAGTATAGAGTCTAGACTAGCCTGGGTGCCAGCTTAGGGACTTCTTGAACAGGCCAGGGCCTAGGATGTTGTATGTATATATGTATATTGTTATTATCTAGCTATATCTTGCAGTGTCCTAAATAAAAGTCTATACTTAAATAAAGGCTAGATCACTGAATGTTGTTGACTGCTTGTGATGTATTTATGTGTGGTTGTTTATAACTGTTTTATCTGTTATCAGTTGTGAATTGATTATGAATGATTCCGTCTATTTATCCAAACGTTTCCAAAAAAAAAAATACCCCGCAAGTTAACTATGTTTTTAACAACGAATCAGGCTCATATGATAAATAATAGATAATAATTAGGAGGACAAATTGGTAGCGTTCAGTTTCTGGTATGATCTAGACATATTGAAAATTGGGTTGTTACATAACTTACTTTCCGATGTGAGGGTGTATCAAGTGAGACTAATCCATCATAATTGTCATAGTTGTGGTTCCAACAAGGAAAGGACCCTTAGCTCACTCCAAGCCAAGACTCTTTTTGATGCTTTCAATCTTTCATACACTTCAATGTTAATCTCTTTTACACTTTACTTGTTTATATTACATAGTCGATTCTTTAATTTCTTCATTAGTTCAATCGTTACAATTTTGCATGTTCTTTTATTGCTTTATATGTTCATTTCTTCATTGGCAACCCCTTGATCACTACAACCGGAATTGCACACTCATTGTTCTAAAGCACTCCTTGGGAGACGACTCGGGAGTCAAATACTCTCGTTTTTGAATTGGTTTTACGTGTGACTATCTTTTGGATTAACAATTTAATTGATGGCTGATAGCACGGAAACTTGTCTCTCAACAATTTTCCTTCGGCAAGTATACCGAATTGTCGTCAAGTAAAAACTCACAATAGAGTGAGGTCGAATCCCACAGGGATTGATTGGTCAAGCAACTTTAATTAGAGGGTTTTAGTTGAGCGAAGCAGAATTTGGTTTGAGAGTTGCAGGAAATTAAATGGCGGGAAAGTAAATAGCAAAAAATGTAAATGCTGGAAGTAAAGAGCTGGAAGTAAATGACGGAAAGTAAATTGCAGAATTGTAAATGGAAATGGGAAAAATGCTCATGAAAGTAAATTGCAGAAATTAAAGAGAATGGGTAAGATCAGAAATGGGGATTCATTGGGCTTAGGAGATGTTGCATTCTCCGGATGAAGTTCATTTTCATCTCTTCCTCAATCAATGCATTCATTGATCTCCTTGGCAATCTTAAGTGATCAAATTCCAATTCCTTGGTAATTCAATCTCTCAAATCTTGATCAACAGCCAATTCCTTGGTCAATTGCTCATGAGAAGAGATGAAGTATGGTCACTGATTATACCACATGCATTCCCAAATCAAGTGTTGGTAGGATTATAGTCACCATACCCAACCAAACCCAATTTGGTCCAACATGAGAAAGCATTTCTAGCATGATCTCTTCATTCC
>NC_029789.2:93529060-93533320 GCF_000816755.2 Arachis ipaensis
GCAGAGAGAAAGTGTGGAGTAGGCAGGGTGTTTAGCTCAGGACGTTAGTGGCGTTAACGTTAAGTGAGAGTGTGGGTTCGAGAATGTTAGTGGCAATCACCTTTTTCACTAACGTTCCTCACCCAGGGATGATCCACGTTAACTTCAACATTAGTGGCACCAACGTGATCACTAACGTTGCCTCTTGGTCCTTCACACACGTTATTGGGGCTCACCTTTTCCAATAACGTTGAGAGTCCTCCCTTCCCCTTACGTTAGAGTCCACGTTAACTTAGTTAACGTGGCTCTTAACGTAGGCTTGCCAATCCTTCAAGAACGTTAGTGACACTTACCTTTGTCACTAACGTTCCAAGGTGCCCCTTCTTCCCACGTTAGAGTCCACGTTAACTAAGTTAACGTGGAAGCTAACGTAGAGAAAGCAAACAATCGCCAACGTTAGTGACACTTACCTTTGTCACTAACGTTCCAAGGTGCCCCTTCTTCCCACGTTAGAGTCCACGTTAACTAAGGTAACGTGGAAGCTAACGTGGCCAATATGAGCTTGGTCCAACGTTAGTGACAAAGGTGAGTGTCACTAACGTTGGCGATTGTTTGCTTTCTCTACGTTAGCTTCCACGTTAACTAAGTTAACGTGGGAGGTAACGTAGCTCAAGGTGGCTTAGTCCAACGTTAGTGACAATGGTGAGTGTCACTAATGTTGGCCACTCTTTTGCTTCCCAACGTTAGAGTCCACGTTAACTAAGTTAACGTGGAAGCTAACGTGGCCAATATGAGCTTGGTCCAACGTTAGTGACAAAGGTTAGTGTCACTAACGTTGGCTCCATTTTCTTTCTTCCACGTTAGAGTTCACGTTAACTTAGTTAACGTGACTCTTAACGTGGGCTATGATGGCTTCGAGGGCGTTATTGGCGATTACTTTTCTCATTAACGTTGCAAGCTAGCTCCCATTCCACGTTGGTGGTCACGTTAGTTAGACTAACGTGGCTGCCAACGTGGCTCTTTCTTGCTTCTTTTGTCCTGAAATCAAGCAATAAAGTGCATCAAAGTTCTAATCCACATCATGAGATATGCATCATCCAATTTGTCATCTAATTCATGCAAAATTCTCATGAAATCATGTAAAGTGCGTAATGTATGCTTAAATCAAGATGTAAGTGAAATTCTACCCAAAAGTTGCTTATTTCCTAAGAAAATGCATGAAACTACCCTAAAACAGTAAAGAAAAGGTCGGTGAAACTGGCCAAAATGCACTGGCATCACAACACCAAACTTAAAGCTTGCTTGTCCCTAAGCAAGTACTGGAACAAGTGAATGATGAATGAAATGCCAAGAGAAATGAGTCATTATTGTGGAAGTCATGTCCTTGGTTTTATGGTGGTTTCATGCATAGCAACTTAGGTTCATTCCTTCACTGGCTTTTAGACCTTTATCATGTCCTGGAATACTCACTTAATTGCACCCTATGAGACTCTTATTCATTGATCCTTTTATTGTTTTCAGGGCTTATTTGTGTTCTTAGGCTAAGTGCTCTGTGAGGGGGCGACTCTTTAAGATAAGCTTTCAGCCAGCACTCCCGAACCAGTTGGTTCAAGGTGCTAGGTGTTAAGACACCCCTAAGGACTTACTCCCTCAAGTCTCTTTCCCCCATACATACACACCACAGGCACATGGTTTGTTTATTTTCTTTCTTGAGACCTTGGTGTCCAGCACCTCTTTAGGTTACTAAATGTTTTGTAGCAAGGTTGCTCTTGATAGTGGACTTTCAGCTGATAATCCCGGGTTAGTTAACCCATGTTACCAAGTGATGAAGCACTCATACGAACTTATTCATCCAAGCAGATCCTTGGTACAGGAGCACCACAGACACATCTCTCAAGTTCAAACCCTTGGTGCCTAGCCTTATTCTTTATTAACTTTTCTTTCTTTTTCAACTCTTATTGTTCTTTTCCCCTTTTTCTTATTAGGATCTTGTTATTTAGCTAGTCTCATGGGGTGTGTTTCAAGCATATGATTCAGGATAGATAGTTGTCTTCCCACCCTTGTTGGTGAATCAACTTAGCTAACTTATGACCACATCACACACTAAGGAACTTACTCTACAATATGAACTCTACTCTGGTCTTTGATAACACACATTCTCTTTTTATTTGATTCAAAAGGAGACAAGCAACACAATAAGCAGGATGGAATTGAAGCAGGTATCGTGGACAGTACACATATGACAAAAGCAATAAAGCAACCATTAAACTCTAATCATCTAAACTAATGAGCAACTATAAATCAAGTTTCTTCTGACTTCCAATTTTTAGCATTTTAAGTATATGGAATTAAGTAATAATACAACCTTCGGGTGAAGGTTTCTTGCTGTCCCCTTGTTGTCCTCATCCATAGTTTTTGCTCATTCACTTCCTTGGATGATGGTGCACCATTTCCTCAGAAGGTTCCTGCAAAGTCATTGGAAGTTGCTTGTTTCCAAAGCAGTTGAGACATAGTTAGCTTGCATGTATGCTTGCGAATTTTCTGAACTTAATTTGGTGTGTGAACACCAAACTTAGTTCTTTGCCTAGTACAACAAATTGCATACTTGCAGAGATCTTCATATGTTGTTATTAACAAAACAACCATTAACTTCAGACTAAACTACTGCCAAGTGGTCCCCCTGAGTGGTTGGAGCTAGCAATTTGTCATTGGAGTGTAGTGTGATTATAACTAATATCTTTGGTGGAACACCAAACTTAAAACTACACTTTCACTCTTAGGTTTTGTCTTGGTGTGGAACACCAAACTTAGCTCCTCGCAATACAGGGGAAATAACTTGTGATTTTTATTGAAATGATAATGAAAAAGAAACTACCTCAGGTTGGGTTGCCTCCCAATAAAGTGCTCTTTTAGCGTCGCGAGCTCGACGATTCCTTCATTACTTGAGATGATACTTCACTTTGGGGTTTTCTCCCATGTTGCCCATATAGTGTTTGAGCCTTTGTCTGTTCACAGTGAAACTCCTCTCCGATCTTTCATCCATGATTTCTATGTGCCCATATGGTGAGACCTTTGTGACCAGAAAAGGTCCTGACCACCTTGATTTGAGTTTTCCTAGGAACAGTCTCAATTTGGAGTTGTAGAGGAGTACTTGCTGCCCCTTTTCGAAACTCCTGGGTGCAAGGTACAGGTCATGTCTTCTTTTCGCCTTTTCTTTATAGATCTTGGCATTTTCATAGGCTTGCGATCTAAATTCCTCCATTTCTTGCAGCTGCAAGATCCTCTTTGCACTAGCAGCAATGCTGTCAAAATTTAGTATCTTGAGAGCCCAGAGAGCTTTGTGTTCTAGCTCCAGTGGTAAATGACAAGATTTCCCATACACTAGTTGATATGGGGACATTCCAAGTGGAGTTTTGAATGCTGTTCTGTATGCCCAAAGAGCATCATCCAACTTTTTCGACTGATGAGCGGATAATTTATACGCTTTTTGGCATTGTTTTTAGTATGTTTTTAGTAGGATCTAGTTACTTTTAGGGATGTTTTCATTAGTTTTTATGTTAAATTCACATTTCTGGACTTTACTATGAGTTTGTGTGTTTTTCTATGATTTCAGGTATTTTCTGGCTGAAATTGAGGGACTTGAGCAAAAATCAGATTCAGAGGTTGAAAAAGGACTGCTGATGCTGTTGGATTCTGACCTCCCTGCACGCAAAGTGGATTTTCTGGAGCTACAGAACTCGAAATGGCGCGCTTCCAATTGCGTTGGAAAGTAGACATCTAGGGCTTTCCAGCAATATATAATAGTCCATACTTTGGCCAAGAATAGACGATGTAAACTGGCGTTCAACGCCAGCCTTCTGCCCAAATCTGGCGTCCAGCGCCAGAAAAGGATCCAAAACCAGAGTTGAACGCCCAAACTGGCATAGAAACTGGCGTTCAACTCCACAAATGGCCTCTGCACGTGGAACACTTAAGCTCAGCCCAAATACACACCAAGTGGGCCCCGGAAGTGGATTTATACATCAAATACTTACTCATGTAAACCCTAGTAGCTAGTTTATTATAAATAGGACATTTTACTATTGTATTAGACATCTTTGGATTACCTTTTGATCCTTTGATCATCTTTGAGCGCATTGTTCTTAGATCAGAGGGGCTAGCCATCTCGGCCATGCCTGGACCTTCACTTATGTATTTTCAACGGTAGAGTTTCTACACTCCATAGATTAAGGTGTGGAGCTCTGCTGTCCCTCAAAGATTAATGCAAAGTACTACTGTTTT
>NC_029789.2:93542332-93543046 GCF_000816755.2 Arachis ipaensis
TTGTTTTAGAAAATAATATAAAAATTTTTTCCAAAATATTTTTTTCTTCAGAATTTTTAAGAATGAATTCTAGTGTTTCATGATGATTTGTTGAATCCTGGCTGGCTGTAAGCCATGTCTAATTTTTGGACTGGGGTTTCAACTTACCATCACAAATGAAGAGATTCTCACACACTTAGTTGCTCTATACATGAAAAGTATCCATATCTGCTGAAGCTTGGCTGGTCATTGGCCATGTCTAGTGTTTTGGACTGGAGCTTTCATTGAAAGCTTGGCTAGCTAGTGAGCCATGTCTAATTCCTGGACTGAAGCTTTAGACTAACATGGCAAGATTCCTGGAATTCATATTAAAAATTTTGGAATCCTTATTTTTCTTTCTTTCTAAATATTTTTCGAAAATAAAAATCCAAAAAAATTAGAAAATCATAAAAATAAAAAATATTTTGTTTTTCTTGTTTGAGTCTTGAGTCATATCATAAGTTTGGTGTCAACTGCATGTGCATCTTACATTTTTTCGAAAATTTCATGCATTCATGATGTTCTTCATGATCTTCAAGTTGTTCTTGGTAAGTCTTCTTGTTTGATCTTGATGATTTTTTGTTTTGTGTTGTATGTTGTTTTTCATATGCATTCTTGAATTCTTAGTGCGTAAGCATTAAAGAATTCTAAGTTTGGAGTCTTGCATGTTTTCTTTGCATTAAAAATTTTTCAAAA
>NC_029789.2:93543331-93544590 GCF_000816755.2 Arachis ipaensis
ACTCTAAGTTTGGTGTTGAACTCCCATATCCAAACTCTAAGTTTGGTGTTGGAGAGTCTCAACAAAGCTCTGCACATCTGTGAGGCTCCATGAGAGCCCACTGTCAAGCTATTGACATTAAAGAAGCGCTTGTTGGGAGGCAACCCAATGTTTATCTAATTCTTATTTTTATTGTTTTTCATGTTTTCTTAGGTTCATGATCATGTGGAGTCACAAAATAAATAGAAAAATTGAAAACGGAATCAAAAACAGCAGAAGAAAAATCACACCCCGGAGGAGCATCTGTCTGGCGTTCAGCGCCAGAACAGAGCATGGTTCTGGTGCTAAACGCCCAAAATGGGCAGCTTCTGGGCGCTGAACGCCAGAACAGGCATGGTTCTGGCGTTCAACGCCAGAAATGGCACACCAATAGGCGTTGAACGCCCAAAATGGCCACCAACCTGGCGCTGAATGCCCAGAGTTGGGTACAAAGGCATTTTTACATGCCTAATGGGTGCAGGGATGTAAATCCTTGAACACCTCAGGATCTGTGGACCCCACAGGATCCACTCAGGATCTGTGGACCCCACAGGATCCCCACCTACCTCCACTCACTTCTTCTCACCACTCTCTTTCACACAACCCCACAAACACTCTTCCCTAAAAACCCCTCACCAATCACCTCAATCTCTCTTCCCCACTAAACCTTCACCACTCACATCCATCTCTTCTTCCCCATAAACCTACCTCATAAACTTTACCTACCTTCAAAATTCAAAACCAATTTCCCACCCAAACCCACCCATATGGCCGAACCTTAACCCCCCCTCCGTTCCCTATATAAAGCCATCCATTCTTCATCAAATTCACACAACACACCCCTCTACACTCCTCTTGGCCGAAACCACATCTCCCTCTCCCTCTCCATATTTCTTCTTCTTCTTCATCTATTCTTTTGTTTATTGCTCGAGGGCGAGCAATATTCTAAGTTTGGTGTGGAAAAAGCATAGCTTTTTTGTTTTTCTATTACCATTGATGGCACCCAAGACCGGAGAATCCTCTAGAAGAGGGAAAGGGAAGATAAGAGCTTCCACATCCGAGTCATGGGAGATGGAAAGGTTCATCTCCAAAGCCCATCAAGACCACTTCTATGATGTTGTGGCCAAGAAGAAGGTGATCCCTGAGGTCCCTTTTAAACTCAAAAGAAATGAGTATCCGGAGATCCGACATGAAATTCAAAGAAGAGGTTGGGAAGTTCTAACAAATCCCATCCAACAAGT
>NC_029789.2:93556476-93562915 GCF_000816755.2 Arachis ipaensis
GAATCTTATTCCAGCATGATCGAGAACCGACAGATGAATAGCCGTGCCGTGACAGGGTGCGTGAGCATATTATTCACTGAGAGGAGGGGATGTAGCCACTGACAACGGTGATGCCCTTGCATAAAGCCAGCCATGGAAAGGAGTAAGACAGATTGGATGAAGATAGCAGGAAAGCAGAGGTTCAGAGGAACGAAAAGCATCTCCATTCGCTTATCTGAAATTCCTACCAATGATTTACATAAGTATCTCTATCTCTATTTTATTATATCATATTCGAAAACACCATTATCACTTTATATCTGCCTGACTAAGATTTACAAGGTGACCATAGCTTGCTTCATACCAACAATCTCCGTGGGATTCGACCCTTACTCACGTAAGGTATTACTTGGACGACCCAGTGCACTTGCTGGTTAGTTGTATCAAAGTTGTGACAATTATGAATTAAGATCAAAGCACCAAGCTTTGGAGCCATTACCAGGGATTGTTCGAGCCTGGACATCACAATTTCATGCACCATCGACCAATCCTTTTTTGATGCACCCACAGTCTTTTCTAGAATCCTTTTTAGCTCTCTGTTGGATATCTCAGTTTGCCCACTTGTTTGGGGATGGTAAGGAGTGGCCACCTTATGTTTTACCCCGTATCGTAGGAGAAGAGCTTCTAGTGGTCTGTTACAAAAATGGCTCCCTCCATCACTGATAAGTGCTCGTGGGACTCCAAATCGGCTAAAAATATTCTTCCTGAGGAAGTTCATGACCACCTTGTTATCATTCGTTGGAGTTGCAATAGCCTCTACCCACTTGGAAACGTAATCCACTGCTACCAAGATGTATTTGTTTGAATATGAGGTTGGGAATGGTCCCATGAAATTGATTCCCCACACATCAAACAGTTCCAGTTCCAAGATGAAATTTTGTGGCATCTCATTTCTTTTAGGCAAGTTCCCAAATCTTTGGCACTCATTACAGCTCTTTACTAGTTCTTTAGCATCCTTAAAAAGGGTGGGCCAAAAGAATCCGCTTTGTAATACCTTTGCTGCAGTTCTGTCCCCTCCAAAATGGCCTCCATAGTATGAGCCGTGGCAATTCCACAAGACTTCCCGTCCCTCTTCTTCTGAAACACATCTTCTCAGGATTTCATCTGAACATTTCTTGAAGAGATATGGCTCATCCCAGACAAAATATTTTGCATCATTTATGAGCTTCCTTTTTTGATGTTTATTGATCTCTGGAGGTAAGTCCCCAGTTGCCTTGAAGTTGGCAATGTCTGCGAACCATGGTGCTTTGTGAACTGTCATCAACTGCTCATCAGGGAAGAGCTCATTTACACTAGTATCATGTGTTCTACCTTCATCATGAGGGATTCTGGATAGGTGATCCGCTACTTTGTTCTCTACTCCCTTCTTGTCTCTGATTTTAATATTGAATTCCTGTAACAATAAAATCCATCTTATTAGTCTTGGTTTTGTTCTTGCTTGGCAAACAAATATTTAAGTGCTGTGTGATCTGTGAAAAAAATCACTTTAGCACCAATGAGGTATGATCTAAACTTGTCAAATGCAAAAACTATTGCTAGCAACTCCTTTTCAGTAGTGGTATAATTTCTTTGAGTTTCATTGAGGACTTTGCTAGCATAGTATATCACATGGACTAAGTTATCTTTCCTCTGCCCTAACACGGCCCCAACTGCAAAGTCAGATGCATCACACATCAATTCAAAGGGTAAGTTCCAATCAGGTGGGGAAATGATAGGGGCAGAGGACAATCTTTTTTTCAAATTCTCGAATGCTTGCATGCATGTTTCATCGAAGATAAATGGTGTATCAGATACAAGGAGATTGCTCAAGGGCTTGGCTATCTTTGAAAAATCTTTAATAAATCTTCTGTAAAAGCCAGCATGCCCTAAAAAGCTTCTGATTGCCTTGACATCACTAGGTGGAGGAAATTTTTCAATAAGTTCCACTTTAGCTCTGTCCACCTCAATGCCTTGGTTAGAAACCTTATGGCCAAGGACTATTCCTCCTGTCACCATAAAGTGACATTTCTCCCAGTTCAAGACCAGATTGGTCTCTTGGCACCTTTTCAATACCAAGGCTAGGTGATTCAGGCAGCTAGGAAAGGAATCTCCGAATACCGAGAAATCATCCATAAAAACTTCAATGAATTTCTCTATCATATCTGAGAAGATAGAAAGCATGCAGCGTTGGAAAGTTGCCGGTGCATTACATAGCCCAAATGGCATACGCCTGTAGGCAAACACTCCATATGGGCAAGTGAATGAGGTTTTCTCTTGGTCTTTGGAATCAACCACTATTTGGTTATATCCTGAATAACCGTCGAGAAAACAATAATATGCATGTCCTGCGAGTCTTTCCAACATCTGATCCATGAATGGGAGGGGGAAATGATCCTTTCGTGTAGCCTCATTGAGTTTTTGGTAGTCTATGCACATCCTCCATCTTGTGACAGTCCTTGTAGGAATTAGTTCGTTCTTCTCATTGTGGACTACAGTGATCCCTCCCTTTTTGGGCACGACATGCACGGGCTGACCCAGGGGCTGTCTGACATCGGGTAGATTACCCCTCCCTGCCATAACTTCATAACTTCTTTCTGCACCACTTCCTTCATGATTGGGTTCAGCCTCCTTTGGGATTGAATGGATGGTTTGGCATCATCTTCCAACAATATCTTATGCATGCATATGGCCGAACTGATTCTTTTCAAGTCAGCGAGGGTCCATCCAATGACATCCTTATGCTTTCGCAACACTTGGAGTAATTCATCCTCTTGATCTTGGCTGAGGGACGAGTTTATGATTACTGGGTAGCTTTCATTCTCTCCTAAGTATGCATATTTGAGAGTGGGTGGCAGTGCTTTGAGTTCAAGTTTGGGTGCTTCTAACTTTTCATTCTCTTCCTTTGGTGCACATCGTATATGAATCTCTGCTGTTGCAACCTCTTCACTAGACGTTGATCCCTCCTCTATTAACCCTTCGGGTTCTTCTTCTTCAAAACTCTCCTGCATTGCATCTTCCAGTGAGTCCAACCTCATACATTCTCCCCATTGTTCTGGTGGGTAACTCATGGCCTTGAACACATTGAATGTCATCTTTTCATTGTGTAATCTCAAGGTGAGATCACCTTTTTGGACATCAATGATAGCTCCAGCAGTAGCTAAGAACGGTCTTTCCAGGATGATGGAGGCCTTGGCTTCCTCCTGCATGTCCAACACCACAAAATCTGCTGGGAAAATGAAATCCCCCACCTTCACCAGCAAATCTTCCACTACACCATGAGGGAACTTGAACGATCGGTCTGCCAGTTGTAGGGCCATTTTTATTGGCTTAGCCTCCTCGATCTTCATTTTCCTCATCATAGCTACTAACATCAGATTTATGCTGGCTCCTAAGTCACATAGAGCTTTCTCCACTGTGATCTCTCCTATAATACAAGGGATCTGGAAGCTCCCAGGATCCTTCAATTTCTGGGGGAGTTTATGCTGAATGATAGCACTACATTCTTCGGTTAGTATCACAGTCTCGTTGCTCTTCCAACTTCTCTTCTTAGTCATCAATTCCTTCAAGAACTTGGCATAGAGCGGCATTTGCTCTATTGCTTCAGCAAAGGGTATGTTAATCTGTAATTTCTTAAAGATTTTTAAAAATCTGGAGAACTGGCTATCATCCCCTTCTTCTTCAGTTGTTGAGTTTATGGTACTTTCTGAACATATGGCTTCAGCTCTCCTTCCTTTTGACGTGAGTTGGAGGTGGGGATTTGAACTTCATCTTGTTCCTCCTTCCTTCCAACTGAATCTTTCTCTTGGGGTTGCTTGGGAGTCTCCTTCAATTCTTTTCCACTTCTGGGGTTTATAGCCTGACACTCCTCCCTTTGGTTTAAGTCTGTATCGCTGCGAGGGTTGTGGCTGAAAATTCTCTTGAATAGGTAGCCAATTTGTGTCTCAAGTTTCTTGATGGCAGCATCTTGATTCTGCATATTGGACTGCACTTCTTCTCGGAATGCCTTACTGTCTTGAATCTCTTTGCATATGCCCTCAAGCAGAGTCTCAATTTTGGAGAGTCTATCTTTAGATGATGGTAAGTTGAGAGTGGATGGGTGAATTGGGTCATTTTGGTTTTGGTATGGATGTGGAGAGGTGTTGTTAGGGTGGTGCTGATATGATCTCTGTGTGGAATGTTGGTGAGCTGCATGGTTGTTGGGGTTGTGACGTCTCTGATTTTGGCTTTGATCTTGTTGATTTCCCCACCCAAAGTTTGGGTGATTCCTCCAACTAGGGTTGTACGTTTTGGAGTAAGGATCATGGGTCTGCCCGGGTGTGTTTCCAATGTAGTTGGCTTGTTCTTGCTTCTCCTCTGCCTCAGCATTCACTCCCTCTTGGGTTGCTGATGAGGTGGTGATTGCTGCCACTTGGTTCCTCTCCATCTTCTTGGTGAGGTCAGCCAGCTGCTTGGTAATAAGCTTGTTTTGGGCCAGCAGTGTATCCACATTGTTTAGCTCCATCACTCCTCTAGTGTTGCCTCTTTCAGAAGCATAGAAGTAGTCATTCTCCGCTACAGTCTCAATGACATCTATGGCTTCTTCAATGGTCTTCTTCTTGTTCAGAGATCCCCTGGATGAATGGTCTACTGCCTTCTTTGATTCATAAGAGAGGCCTTCATAGAAACTGTGTAGTTGCACCCATTCATTGAACATATCTGGTGGACACCTTCTTGTCAGGTCGTTAAACCTTTCCCATGCTTCATATAGAGTCTCATCATCCTGCTGCCTGAATGTTTGCACCTCAGCTCTCAGCCTGTTGATCCATTGAGAATGATAGAATCTTGCCAAGAATTTGTTCATCACATCTTCCCAGGTTGCTAAACTCTCCTTTGGGAAGAATTCCATCCATTTAGATGCCTTGTCCTTAAGTGAGAAAGGGAACAGAAGTAGTCTATAGGTGTCAGGATGAACACCATTAGACTTCACAGTATCACATATCCTCAGGAAGGTGGTTAGATGTTGATTGGGGTCTTCTTGGACACTTCCTCTGAATGAACAATTGTTCTGAACAAGGGTGATGAGCTGTGGCTTTAGTTCAAAGTTGTTGGCATGTATGGTTGGCCTTTGGATGCTGCTTCCACATTTTTCTGGGTTTGGGTTGATGTAAGAACCAAGAACTCTTCTCTCTTGTCCAGCCTGATGCGCTGGACCTTCTCTGCCATGGTTGTGAGCCTCTTCTTCATGATGGTTCTCCATGTTTTCATCCATGTCTGGTTCAAAGTACTCCTCCTCTTCCTCAGCACCAACTACTCTCTTTCCTCTTGCTTCCCTCCTTAATCTAAGGAAGGTCCTCTCAGGTTCAGAATCAACAGAAGTTGAAGCCTCGCTTCTTCTCCCTGTCATACAACCAATAAGGCACAAGCAAGGAAATAGATGCAGAAAGTACTCTTGTTAAAATTGCTGTTAGTGTGAGTGATGCAATATATCAAACAGTTAGTGGGTTAGTGAACTGAATGGTAAATAACTAAGAAAAAGGAGTAGGGGGGAAGGGAGGAAAATAACTAAAACTGAAAGTAATTAACTCAAACAGAAATTTAAATCAAACAAAAGAAAAATGCTCAATGTAGTTATCCTCCAATTTAGTCATTGTTGATACAAAATCAATCCCCAGCAACAGCGCCATAAACTTGATAGCACGGAAACTTGTCTCTCAACAATTTTCCTTCGGCAAGTATACCAAATTGTCGTCAAGTAAAAACTCACAATAGAGTGAGGTTGAATCCCACAGGGATTGATTGGTCAAGCAACTTTAATTAGAGGAATGCTCTAGTTGAGCGAAGCAGAATTTGGTTTGAGAGTTGCAGGAAATTAAATGGCGGAAAAGTAAATAGCAGAAAATGTAAATGCTGGAAGTAAAGAGCTGGAAGTAAATGACGGAAAGTAAATTACAGAATTGTAAATGGGAATGGGAAAAATGCTCATGAAAGTAAATTGCAGAAATTAAAGAGAATGGGTAAGATCAGAAATGGGGATTCATTGGGCTTAGGAGATGTTGCATTCTCCGGATCAAGTTCATTTTCATCTCTTCCTCAATCAATGCATTTATTGATCTCCTTGGCAATCTTAAGTGATCAAATTCCAATTCCTTGGTAATTCAATCTCTCAAATCTTGATCAATAGCAAATTCCTTGGTCAATTGCTCATGAGAAGAGATGAAGTATAGTCACTGATTATACCACATGCATTCCCAAATCAAGTGTTGGTAGGATTATAGTCACCATACCCAACCAAACCCAATTTGGTCCAACATGAGAAAGCATTTCTAGCATGATCTCTTCATTCCTCTTCCAAGGTTCAGAAGAGATCCAAGTATGAATAGCTTCTTTTCAAAGATAACTACCCAATTGGATGAAGATTGAAAGCTTTCTAGTAAAATCAAGA
>NC_029789.2:93563127-93577926 GCF_000816755.2 Arachis ipaensis
CGTTAACTAAGTTAACGTGGGAGTTAACGTGGCTCATGGTGGCTCATTGTGGCTCATTCCAACGTTAGTGACAAAGGTGAGTATCACTAACGTTGGCGATTGTTTGCTTTGTCCACGTTAGCTTCCACGTTAACTAAGTTAACGTGGGAGTTAACGTGGCTCATGGTGGCTCATTGTGGCTCATTCCAACGTTAGTGACAAAGGTGAGTATCACTAACGTTGGCGATTGTTTGCTTTGTCCACGTTAGCTTCCACGTTAACTAAGTTAACGTGGGAGTTAACGTAGCTCAAGGTGGCTTAGTCCAACGTTAGTGACAATGGTGAGTGTCACTAACGTTGGCCACTCTTTTGCTTCCCAATGTTAGAGTCCACGTTAACTAAGTTAACGTGGAAGCTAACGTGGCCAATATGAGCTTGGTCCAACGTTAGTGACAAAGGTGAGTGTCACTAATGTTGGCTCCATTTTCTTTCTTCCACGTTAGAGTTCACGTTAACTTAGTTAACGTGACTCTTAATGTGGGCTATGATGGCTTCGAGGGCGTTATTGGCGATTATTTTTCTCATTAACATTGCAAGCTAGCTCCCATTCCACGTTGGTGGTCACGTTAGTTAGTCTAACGTGGCTACTAACGTGGCTCTTTCTTGCTTCCTTTGTCCTGAAATCAAGCAATAAAGTGCATCAAAGTTCTAATCCACATCATGAGACATGCATCATCCAATTTGTCATCTAATTCATGCAAAATTCTCATGAAATCATGTAAAGTGCACAATGTATGCTTAAATCAAGATGTAAGTGAAATTCTACCCAAAACTTGCTTATTTCCTAAGAAAATGCATGAAACTACCCTAAAACAGTAAAGAAAAGGTCAGTGAAACTGGCCAAAATGCCCTGGCATCAATGGCCAATTTGTTGGGTTAGGACTATACTTACAACACAAATTCCATTTTGATGATCAAGTTCCTAATCCGTGCATTTGGCCGCCGTCACTCCACTTACTTTCACACTTTTTCATACACACTTCCCTATAAACCCTAGCCCAATCACATCTATACCACTTCTCCATGACCATCATAACTCTCACCTACCCCCACCCACTTTAAAATTGAATTTTCCACCCAAAACGCACCCTATGACCGAACCGTGACACTTCCCTATTCCTATAAATACCCCTCCTTCATACACACATCTCTCATACCCTTACACACCCCACAAGTCCGAGCCCTCTCTCTCCCTCTCCTTCCTTCTATTTTCTTCTTCTACTCTATTCTTCTATTTTTTGTTCGAGGACAAGCAAAGTTTTAAGTTTGGTGTTGGAAAAGCATAGCTTTTTTTCTTTCCATTACTATTCATGGCACCCAAGATTGGAGACTCCTCTAGAAAGAGGAAAGAAAAGGCAATAGCCAATCTCTCTGAATATTGGGAGATGGAGAGATTCATCACCAAAGCCCACCAAGACCACTTTTATGAAGTAGTGGCTGAGAAGAAAGTTATCCCTGAGGTCCCTTTTAATCTCAAGAAGAATCAGTATCCAGAAATTCGAAGAGAGATCCGGAGAAGAGGTTGGGAAGTCCTAACCAATCCCATATAAGATGTTAGAATTCTCATGGTGGGTTACCAAAAATCATGACACTAGTGTGAACCCAAACCCAAGGAATTAGAGCACCATGGTCCGAGGAAGAATCTTAGATTTCAGCCCAGAAAGTGTGAGGTTGGCATTCAACTTGCCTCTAATGCAAGGAGATCCTCATCCTTACACTAGGAGAGTCAACTATGATCAAAGATTGGATCAAGTGCTCTCAGATATCTGTGTAGAAGGTGCACAATAGAAAAGGGATTCCCAAGGCAAGCCCATTCAGTCAAGAAGGGCTGACCTAAAGCCCATAGCTTAAGGACAGTTAAAATTCATCCAAAGATCCATCATCCCTACTAGTAATCGGTCAGAAGTGACTGTTGACAGAGTCATCATGATCCATTGCATCATGATTGGAACTGAGGTAGAAGTACATGAGGTGATTCCTCAAGAATTATACAAGGTAGCTGAGAAGCCTCACACCAATGCCAGGTTGGCATTCCCACACCTCATTTGTCACCTATGCAATTCAGCTGGAATTGTCATAAACGGAGATGTCTCCATTGCGGAGGATAATACCATCACTAAGAAGCGGATGAAGCAAACTAGAGAGCATGCACACGAACTTGTGCATCCACCTCAGTATGAGATCCCTGAGATGCCTCAAGGGATGTATTTTCCTCCCCAAAGCTACTGGGATCAATGGCAAACTTTTTTCGGAGAATTGAGCACTAACATGGAGGAATTGAGGATGGAGCATCAAGAGCATGCTACCACCCTCAATGAAATCAGAGAAGACCAAGGAGCCATAAGGGAAGACCAAAAGGCTATGAGGGAAGAGAAACAAAGGCAAAATGATGACATAGAAGAGATCAAGTATCACATTGGATTCTCAAGGAGGAGCACTAGACGCCACCATTAAAGATGGATTCATTCTCTTTACACCCCTTGTTATTTTTCTATTTTCTGTCTGTTTATTTCTCTATTCTCTTGTTCTAGTTGCATGATCATTTGTATTGATGTCTTAAAGTTGTAAAATGTTCCATATATCTCTCACCTTGCTTAAATGAAAATTTTATTTGAAAAAAATTGAGAGATGCATGAATTTCAAGTTTAAAATAAGATTAGTTTAATTAGTTTGATGTGGTGTCAATTGCTTTTGTTTTCTGAATGTATGAAATAAACAGTGCATATTTGAAGTTGTAACTTTAGAATGTTAGCTCTTGAAAGAATAAGGAAAAAGGAAAAGTATTATTGATAATTTGAAAAATCTAAAAATTGATTCTTGAAGGAAGAAAAAGCAGCAAAAAAAAAAAAAAGAAAAAGCATGTTGCAAAAGAAAAAAATTACATATGCATGCAAAAAAGAAAGAAAAATGGCGAAAAGAAAAAGAAAAAAAAAGCAGAAAAATCCATTACTGGCGAAAAATGCAGAAAAAGGAGGGCAGATTGAAAAAGCTAGTAACCCTTTAAACCAAAAGGCAAGGGTAAAAGGACCCAAGACTTTGAGCATCAATGGATAGAAGGGCCCAAAGGAATAAAATCCTGGACTAAGCGGCTCAAACAAGCTGTCCCTAACAATGTGCTTGTGGCGTGAAGGTGTCAAGTGAAAAACTTGAGACTGAGCGGTTAAAGTCGTGGTCCAAAGCAAAAAGAATGTGCTTAAGAACTCTGGATACCTCTATCTGGGGACTCTAGCAAAGCTGAGTCACAAGCTGAAAAGGTTCACCCAGTTAAAGTGTTTGTGACATGAATGTATCCGGTGGTAATACTGAAAAACAGAGTGCTTAGGGTCACGGCCAAGACTCAGAAAGTTGTGTTCAAGAATCAAAATAAGCTTAACTAGGAGAGTCAATGATATCATCTAGATTCTAAGTTCCTAAAGATTCCAACTATTCTAAGTCTCAATGGATAGTGAGATGCCAAAACTATTTAGAAGCAAAAAGCTACTAAGCCCCGCTCATCTAATTGTAACTAAGCTTTATTCAAAACTTAGAGATTTATTGTATCTTAATTTTTCGTTTATCCTACTGTGTTTTTAGTTGCTTGGGGACAAGCAACAGTTTAAGTTTGGTATTGTGATGAGCGGATATTTTATACGCTTTTTGACATCATTTTCTTATAGTTTTTAGTAGTTTTTGTTTAGTTTTTACTGAGTTTTTATAGATTTTAGTGTTAAAATCACATTTTTGGATTCTACTATGAGTTTTTGTGTTTTTGTACAATTTTAGATATTTTCTGGCTAAAATTGAGGAGTTGGAGCAGAAGTCTGATTCAGAGACAAAGAAAGCACTGCAGATGCTGTCCAGATCTGACCAACCTGCACTCGCAAGAACTTTTCTGGAGTTACAAAACTCCAAATAGATCTTTCTCAACGGGTATGGAAATCTGAATTCCAGAGCTTTCCAACAATATATAATAGTCCATAGTTTGCTTCAAATTAAAAGGTACAAAACCGGCGTCCAACGGCAGCTTCCTGCCCCCTTCCTGGTGTCCAGTGCCCAAAAGCAGAGACCAGCATCCAAACGCCCGATGAGGACCCCCTAGCTGGCATTCCACACCCAAAAATACCTCCTAGCACGTGGATCTCATCAAAGCTCAGCCCAAACACTCACCAAGTGGGCCCCAGAAGTGGATTTTAGCACTAAATAGACTGTTTTACTCTTACTAGTCATCTGTTTAGTATTTAAGGGATTATATTTATGTAATTCAGACCTCTAATCACTTTCTTCGATTCCTTTGACCATCATACACGTTTACTTTCACATCATTATGAGTTTCTAAACCTCCTAGGTTGAGGGGAGGAGCCCTTCTTAGTCCTATGAATTAATAAAAGTATTACTGTTTCTTCTTCGATCTGTGTTTGATTAATTCTAAGATGTATATTCACACTTCAACATGGTGAATAGGATGATCTGAAAAATTAGCTCTGTTCATCACACTAAGATGAACATGCCTGATAAACACCCGCGTCTACTTGGGTTCGTGTGAATACTTCAGTGGAAAGCACGCACCACCAGCTTAAATCATACATCTCTCAGACGGCTAGTCTACGACTTTGTTGAAGACTTCTCGGGATACCAGTTCAGCCGATTTCAGGGAGATTAGGGTCTCTGTCATAGAGGCTAGAACCCTATGATGTAACATTCTCTGATCCAGAAGATCCGACATTGTCTGTGGCGTTTTGAGTAGGATCACTAAGGAGAATGGACTGTACGTGCTTCACCCTCAAGTAGAGATGGATCCATACTAACCCTGGGGTTCAGATCCGGAGGAGTATTGATGACCTCTCAATAAAGGTGCCAATCACTTACAGCCTGCCATGGAAGAGATCACTCACAAGCAAAGAAGACAATAATACCAGAGTTAATTCAGAAAGAAAAAGCAACTCAGATCCTTAACCCTATTCCTATCATTTATTCCGATTCGGTATTCCTTTCACAACCAACAACCTTCTGATCTGCCTGACTAAGACCTGCAAGATAACCATAGCTTGCTTCAAACCACAATCCTCATGGGATCGACCCTGACTCGCTCAGGTATTACTTGGATGACCCAGTGCACTTGCTGGTACAACAGTACGAAAGTGTGGAGATTCATGCTACCAGAGCCCCGGAGGTGAAGTAGCCGATTTTGACGTTTTATTCTTCAATTTCTTGTTTAGAAAACTTTCTTGGTGTTTTGGTTTGGTGGTTGTCATATAAAGTTAGGGTTTGGTAATTTTTTACCGATTAAATATTAATGTGATAAGTAATTGTTAGTTTGATTGATTATTGGTTGAGTTTGATTAAGTTTATGTTGAAATTTTGTTGAATTATTGTTATTGCTTATGAATTGTGGTTCGGCCATGAAAAATGGACCATCTGGGGTTATTTTCAGAATTTTGGGACTATTTTGAATGAGAATTATTGATCAAAATTGATGAAGTTTGATGGCTGAGAGATTAAATGAAAAGCAGTGAAAAATTGGTAACCGTAAAGCTCGAAAATGAACTTAAAAATCAAGTTGAAAAGTTGAAAAATTTTGGGAATGGGGTTCAGTCCTTTGGTAAAGCTATAATCAAAGAAATAAAATTTATTTTTGAGGTTGAAATAGTAATTTAATAAAAACCGAAGTTAGTTTTGTAATTATATAAGTTTTGGGGTATTTTGGGTAATAATTAAGAAGTTCAAGGATAAAATGGGTATTCTATAAAGGTTTAATTATACAGTTGGTCCCTATACTTTTACTGAAATTACAAATTAGTCCTTACACTTTAAAAGTTTATGATTAGGTCCCTGTACAAAATATAATTTTGTATTTAAGGTCTCAATGATGTTTACCGTAAAAAAAATGCATATTTACCATAATGTCATCTTCTTCCTCTTCTCCCTTTTCTTCCTCCTCCTCTCTTTAACGTTTCTATTCTTCTTCTTCTATTACCAACCTGAGCCACCACCGCCAAAGCCCGCCCCCTCCCCTTCTTCCATTATCCCTTCCCTTCTCCTCTTCTCCTCCCTTCTTCCGTTTCCTCCACAAATCAATTTTTTTCTCAATCATGTATACCATGCCTTGTTGTACCACCACATTATTAACATAACATGATTTTTCAAATATCTCCCCCATCATAATGGAACTCAACTTGAGAACAATTGAACATTATTCAGAAAAGGGAAAATCTTTTTTTGTTTCAAATTATAGTTATATCCCACTTATAATGACTAATAACAAAAAAATACCAATCACATCCACATCCAATTTCTACATAATCATCAAACTTAACTTTATATATTAAGTTTAAACAGAAGCACACTAGAACAAAATCATATCAGCAACAAAAATTCAGAATCACAAAAACTAAACAAAGAATCCAAACTCAAAATCCAAACTAAACTCAGAATTACATTAGCAACGAAGACTTGAGAATTCAAAGTTAGAACACAAATTCAACTTAGAATCTTAAAAATTAACTCGAAAAAAGATGAAACTGAAGAAGTGATGGCTCATCGGAGAGACAACGAGGGATGAATGGTGACACGATGTTGATAGAGTAAGCTCGAAAGAATAGCGGTGACAATGAGCTCGTGATGAGACAGAATATCCTTGAAGACATAGAGAGATAGCTTGAACAGGGAGACCAGCAGGCACAAAGTTTGCAACAATGAGGAGACAAGGGCCGAGCGGGAGCAATCTGCGAGGCCGAGAGAAGAGCTATGAGCAAAGATTCCACGACGAGGAGAAGAGGGTGAGTGGAAGATACGTTTAGTGGCAAGACGACACCCTCTGTCTATCACAATGCCGGCATCGACGGTACCCTCTGGCCGAGGAGAGAGTTCAGCAATGGTGGGGGGTTTTGTATGCTGCTGATGCTGGCCCGATGATGATGAGTCTAATGAGTATTGATAATGGAAGCGAGTAGGTTTTAGGGTTAGAGGGAAGGAAACTATGTTTTGGAAAGTGAAAAAGTGATAATGAGAGAGCTAGGGAGGGGTGGGATGGGTTCAGATAGCTTTATATATATATATATGTATGTATGTATCCTCCTGTCAGCCTTAGCTTCACAGGTTGAGCCTGGAGCTTGTTACTTGTATCTTTGGAACTCTGATCTTATATATTTTTTATCCTTTCCATTTAATGTTATCTACCATTCTGCGTTGATCCATATGACTGTGATGCGATGGTGCACGAAATTGTGATTCACATTTTTTACAACTCCGCACAACTAACCAGCTAGTGCACTGGGTCGTCCAAGTAATACCTTATGTGAGTAAGGGTCGATCCCACGGAGATTGTCGGCTTGAAGAAAGCTATGGTCATTTTGTAAATCTTAGTCAGGCAGATTCAAATGGTTATGAGGTTTTGATAATTAAAAGATAAATAAAACATAAAATAAAATAAAGTTACTTATGTAATTCATTAGTGGGAATTTCAGATAAGCGTTTGGAGATGCTTTGTTGCTTTTGAACCTCTACTTTCCTATTGTCTTCTTCCAAGCATGCGTGCTCCCTTCCATGGCAAGCTGTATGATCCTCTTGGATGAAAAATACCAGGTACGATCTTTGCACGGCTATTCAACTGTCGGATTTCTCGTCTCGGATGAAAAATACCAGGTACGATCTCTGCATGGCTAATCAACTGTCGGATTCCTCGTCTCGGATGAAAAATACCAGGTACAGCTATCGCATGGCTAATCATCTGTCGGTTCTCACTAGCGTCGGAATAGGACCCTTATCCTTTTGCACACTGTCACTGCGCCCAACATTCGCAAGTTTGAAGCTCGTCACAGTCATCCCTTCCCAGATCCTACTCGGAATACCACAGACAAGGTTTAGACTTTTCGGATCTCAGGAATGCTGCAAATGGTTCTAGCCTATACCACGAAGATCCTAATAACACGGACTCGGTCCATGTATTAGAGACCCAAGAGAATATACTCCGGCTGTCGTCCAATGACTACGTTGAACATCATGTAGATCGCTTGTGGTTGTCAGGCATGCGGATCTTGGCTAAGCGAGTAATGAAGATAGTGGGTGATTGTCACGGGTCACCCCTTCATTCTGACTTAACTGAATAAAGGATGAGAGTATATCTTGGAGAAGAAGTAAGCGTGAATTGACAGAGAAACAATAGTACTTGCAATAATTCATGAAGAACAGCAGAGCTCCGCACCTTAATCTATGAGGTGTAGAAACTCCACCGTAGAAAATACATAAGAGAGAAAGTCTAGGCATGGCCGAATGGCCAGCCTTCAAAATGTGATTCAAAGTTCTAAGGACTAAACGTCCAGAGATATGAATACAATAGTAAAAAGTGCTATTTATACTAAACTAGTTACTAGGGATTACAGAAAATAAATAACTAAGTGCGGATAGTGCATAAATCCACTTCCGGGGCCCACTTAGTGTGTGCTTGGGCTGAGTATTGAAGCTTTCACGTGCATAGGCCATTCTTGGAGTTAAACGCCATCTTGGGTGCCAGTTTGGGCGTTTAACTCCAGTTCTGGTGCTAGTTCTGGCGTTTTACTCTAGAAAAGGGTCTTTGGTGGGCGTTTAGATGCCAGTTTGGGCCATCAAATCTTGAGAAAAGCATGGATTATTATATATTGCTGGAAAGCTCAAGATGTCTACTTTCTAACCCAGTTGAGATCGCACGAATTGGGCTCTTGTAGCTCCAGAAAATCGACTTTGAGAGCAGGAGGGTCAGAATCCAACAACATCTATAGTCCTTTTTCAGCTTCTGAATAAGATTTTTGCTCAGGTCCCTCAATTTTGGCCAGAAAATACCTGAAATCATAGAAAAACACACAAACTCATAGTAAATTCCAGAAATGTGATTTTTTCATAAAAACTAATAAAAATATAATAAAAATTAACTAAAACATACTAAAAACTATGTAAAAATAATGCCAAAAAGGGTATAAATTATCCGCTCATCACAACACCAAACTTAAATTGTTGCTTGTCCACAAGCAACTAAAAACAAAATAGGATAAAAAGAAGAGAAAATACAATAAATTTCAAAAATATCAATGAAGATTAGTTTCAATTAGATGAGCGGGACTAATAGCTTTTTGCTTCTGAACAGTTTTGGCATCTCACTTTATCCCTTGAAGTTCAGAATGATTGGCATCCATAGGAACTCAGAATTCAGATAGTGTTATTGATTCTCTTAGTTTAGTATGTTGATTCTTGAACACAACTACTTTATGAGTCTTGGCCGTGACCCTAGGCATTTTGTTTTCCAGTATTACCACTGGATACATAAATGCCATAGACACATAACTGGGTGAACCTTTTCACATTGTGACTCAGCTTTGCTAGAGTCCCCAGTTAGAGGTGCCCAGAGCTCTTAAGCACACTTTTGTTTTGCTTTAGACCACGACTTTAACCGCTCAGTCTCAAGCTTTTCACTTGACACCTTCACGCCACAAGCATATGGTTAGGGACAGCTTGATTTAGCCGCTTAGGCCAAGATTTTATTCTTTTTGGGCCCTCCTATCCACTGATGCTCAAAGCCTTGGATCCTCTTTACCCTTGCCTTTTAGTTTAAAGGGTTATTGGCTTTTTCTGCTTGCTTTTTCTTTTTCTTTCTTTTTTTTTCTTTATTTTTCACTTTTTTTTTCGCAAGCTTTGTGTTTTTCACTGCTTTTTCTTGCTTCAAGAATCAATTTTATGATTTTTCAGATTATCAATAACATTTCTCTTTTTTCATTATTCTTTCAAGAGCCAACAATTTTAACATTCATAAACTTCACTATAAAAAATATGCACTGTTCAAGCATTCATTCAGAAAACAAAAGTATTGCCACCACATCAAAATAATTAAACTAATTTCAAGATAGAATTTGAAATTCATGTACTTCTTTTTCTTTTTCAGAAAACATTTTTCATTTAAGAAAGGTGAAGCATTCATGGAGCATTCATAGCTTTAAGACATAGACATTAAACACTAATGATCATGTAATAAAGACAAAAACATAGACAAAACATAAAGCATAGAAACAAAAAACAGAAAATTAAGAACAAGGAAATTAAAGAACGGGTCCACTTTAGTGACGGCGGCTAGTTCTTCCTCTTGAAGATCCTATGGAGTGCTTTAGCTCCTCAATGTCTCTTCCTTGCCTTTGTTGCTCCTCTCTCATGGCCTTTTGGTGGAAAGTGTATCCCTTGAGGCATCTCAGGGATTTCTTGATGAAGAATCTCCTCATGCTCTTGTTGAGGTCCATGAGTTGGCTCTCTTGTTTGCTCCATCCTCTTCTTAGTGATGGGCTTGTCCTCTTCAATGAGGATGTCTTCCTCTATGATAATTCCAGCTGAATTGTATAGGTTACAGATGAGATGAGGAAAGGCTAACCTTGCCAAAGTGGAGGGCTTGTCAGCCACCTTGTATAGTTCTAGAGATATGATCTCATGAACTTCTAATTCCTCCCCAATCATGATACTATGGATCATGATAGCCCAGTCCACAGTAACTTTAGACCAGTTGCTTGTAGAAATGATAGAGCGTTGGATGAACTCTAACCATCCTCTAGCCACGAGCTTGAGGTATAGCCTTCTCAGTTGAACCGGCTTGCCTTTGGAGTCTCTCTTCCATTGAGCTCCTTCCATACAGATGTCCATGAGGACTTGGTCCAACCTTTGATCAAAATTGACCCTTCTAGTAAAAGGATGAGGATATCCTCTCATTATTGGCAAGTTGAATGCCAACCTTACAGTTTTCGGACTGAAATCCAAGTATTTTCCCCAAACCATTGTGAGCCAATTCTTTGGGTTCAGGTTCACACTTTGATCATGGTTTTTAGTGATCCATGCATTGATATAGAACTCTTGAACTATTAAGATTCTGACTTGTTGGATTGGGTTAGCGAGAGCTTCCCAACCTCTTCTTCGAACCTCACGTCGGATCTCCGGATATTCACTCTTTTTGAGCATGAAGGGGACCTTAGGGATCACTTTTTTCTAGGCCACAACTTCATAGAAGTGGTCTTGATGGACTTTTGAGATGAACATCTCCATCTCCCATAACTTGGAGGTGGAAGCAATTGCCTTCCCTCTTTCTAGAGGTTTCTCCGGTCTTAGGTGCCATTAATGGTTATGGAAAAATAAAAAGCAGAGCTTTTTCCCACACCAAACTTAAAAGGTTTACTTGTCCTCGAGCAAAAGAAGAAAGAAAGGAGTAGAAGAAGAAGAAATGGAGGAGATGGAGGAGGGTTTTGGATTTGGCCAAGGGGGGTAGGAGTGTGTATGATGTGTGAAATTGAAGATGGTGAGGATGGGTATTTATAGGGTAAGAGAGGGGGGGAATTCGTGTATGAGGGGTTGGGTTTGGGAGGGAAATGTTTTGAATTTGAATAGTGAGGTAGGTGGGGTTTTATGATGGATATATGTGAGTGGTGAAGAGGTTGTGGGGAAGAGGGTAGGATTTGATAGGTGAATGGTATTTGGGGAAGAGGTATTGATGGGATTGGTCAAGAGTGTTATGGAGAGGTGTGAAGAGGAGGGAGAGTGAGTTGAGGTAGGTGGGGATCCTGTGGGGTCCACAGATCCTGAGGTGTCAAGGAATTCTGTTCCCTGTACCATTCTGGCATTTAAACACCCTCTGTGTGCCATTTCTGGCATTTAACACCAACTCTGCTACCTTTTCTGGCGTTAAACGCCAGGCTGATGCCCTTTTATGGCGTTTAATGCCCATCAGACACCCTTTTCTGGCATTAAACACCAGTCTATCTGCCAATTCTGGCGTTTAACGCCAGTCAGACACCAGACAGCCTTTTTTGGTGTTAAACGCTAGTCTGCCTACCATTTCTGGCATTTAATTCCCAAAATGCTTCCAGACTGGGCGTTAAATGCCCGTTCTGCTATCCTTACTGGCGTTTAAATGCCAGTAAGCCTGTCCTTCAGGGTGTGCTATTTTTTTATGCTGTTTTTTATTTTGCCTTAATTCTGCAGCTATTTTTATGACTTCACATGATCATCAACCTAAAGAAAGCATAAAATAACAATGGAAAACAAAATAAATATAATTAATTAACATTGGGTTGCCTCCCAATAAGCGCTTCTTTAATGTCAATAGCTTGACAGTGAGCTCTTAGAGAGCTTCATAGAGACTCAGAGCTTAATGGTGGCCTCCCAACACCAAACTTAGAAGTTGAGTGTGGGGGCTCTGTTTTACTCTGTATTGAGAGAAGCTTTTCATGCTTCCTCTCCATGCTTACAGAAGAAGATCCTTTAGCCTTAAACACAAGGTAGCCCCCATTCAACTGAAGGACTAACTCTCCTTTGTCCACATCAACCACAGCTCTTGTTGTGGCTAGGAAGGTTCTTCCAAGGATAATGGATTCATCTACATCCTCCCCAGTGTCTAGGATTATGAAGTCAGTAGGGATGTATAGGCCTTCAACCTTCACTAAGACATCCTCTACAAGTCCATATGCCTGTTTCATTGATTTGTCTGCCATCTCTAGTGAAATTCTTGCAGCTTGTACCTCAAGGATCCCTAGTTTCTCCATTACAGAGAGTGGCATGAGGTTTATTCCTGACCCCAGGTCACACAGAGCCTTCTCAAAGGTCATGGTGCCTATGGTACAGGGTATTAAGAATTTTTCGGGATCCGATTTCTTCTGAGGTAATTTCTGTTGAACCAAGGTATTCAGTTCATTGATGAGCATTGGAGGTTCATCTTCCCAAGTCTTATTACCAAATAACTTGGCATTCAGCTTCATGATTGCTCCAAGATACTGAGCAACTTATTCTTCAACAATATCTTCATCTTCTTCAGAGGAAGAATTCTCATCAGAGCCCATGAATGGCAACAGTAAGTTCAGTGGAATCTCTATGGTCTCTATATGAGCCTTAGATTCCTTTGGTTCCTCAATAGGGAACTCCTTATTGGTCAGTGGACGTCCATTGAGGTCTTCCTCACTGGAAATCACTGCCTCTTCCTCCTCTATAGGTTCGGCCACTTTGGGTATATTTATGGCCTTACACTCTCTTTTGGGATTCTCTTCTGTATTGCTTGGGAGAGTACTAGGAGGGATTTCAGTAACTCTTTTACTCAGCTTACCTACTTGTGCCTCCAAATTTTTGATGGAGGACCTTGTTTCAGTCATGAAACTGAGACTGGTCTTAGATAGATCAGAGACTATGGTTGCTAAGTCAGAGAGGCTCTGCTTAGAATTCTCTATCTGTTGCTTAGAAGATTATGGAAAAGGCTTGCTATTGCCAAACCTATTTCGCCTACCATTATTATTATTGAAGCCTTGATTAGGCTTCTGTTGATCCTTCCATGAGAAATTAGGATGATTCCTCCATGAAAGATTGTAAGTGTTTCGATAGTATTCTCCCATGTAATTTATTTCTTCCATTCCAGGATTCTCAAGGTCATAAGCTTCTCCTTCAGATGAAGCTTCTTTAGCACTGCCAGATGCAGCTTGTATTCCAGTCAGATTCTGAGAAATCATATTGACTTGCTGAGTCAATATTTTATTCTGAGCCAATAATGGCATTCAGAGTATCAATCTCAAGAACTCCTTTCTTCTGAGTCACTCCATTATTCACAGAATTTCTTTTAGAAGTATACATGAACTGGTTATTTGCAACCATCTCAATGAGTTCCTGGGCTTCTGCAGGGGTTTTCTTCAGATGAAGGGATCCACCAGCAGAGTGGTCCAATGACATCTTGGATAATTCAGACAGACCATCATAGAATATACATAAGATGCTCCATTCTGAAAGCATGTCAGAAGGACACCTTTTGATCAATTGCTTGTATCTTTCCCAAGCTTCATAGAGGGATTCACCTTCCTTCTGTCTGAAGGTTTGGACTTCCACTCTAAGCTTGCTCAACTTTTGAGGTGGAAAGAATTTGGCCAAGAAAGCATTGACCAACTTTTCCCAAGAGTTCAGGCTTTCTTTAGGTTGTGAGTCCAACCATATCCTAGCTCTGTCTCTTACAGCAAAAGGGAAAAGCATATGTCTGTAGACCTCAGGATTAACCCCATTGGTCTTAACAGTGTCACATATTTGCAAGAATTCAGCTAAGAACTGATGAGGATCTTCCAATGGAAGTCCATGAAACTTGCAATTCTTCTGCATTAGAGAAACTAATTGAGGCTTAAGCTCAAAGTTGTTTGCTCCAATTGCAGGAATTGAGATGCTTCTTTTATAGAAGTCAGACATTGGTGCAGTAAAGTCACCAAGCATCTTCCTTGCATTTCCACCATTGTTATTATTTTCGGCTACCATATCTTCTTCTTTTTCAAAAATTTCTGTAAGGTCCTCTCCAGAGTGTTGTGCTTTAGCTTCTCTTAGCTTCCTCTTCAGAGTCCTCTCAGGTTCAAGATCAACTTCAACAAGAATATTCTTATCCTTGTTCCTGCTCATATGAAAAAGAAGAGAACAGAAAAGAAGAGAAATCCTCTATGTCACAGTATAGAGATTCCTTTATATGAGTAGAAGAAGAGAAGAATAGAAGAATGAGGTAGATAGAGAATAAAGAGAATTCGAACACAGAGAGAGGAAGAGGGTTCGAATTTTAAGAAGAAGAGAAGTGTTAGTAATTAAATAAATAAATAGAAAGAGATGAGAGAGAGAGAGTATTCGAATATTAATTTAAAAGAAAAGAAAAATATTTTTGTTTTTATTTTAATTATTAGTTAGAATTTGAATTTATTAAAAGAAATAAAATAAAATTAGAATTTAAAACAATTAGTTAATTAAAAAGAATTTTGAAAAAGTTGTTAGTGGTTTTCG
>NC_029789.2:93594324-93636288 GCF_000816755.2 Arachis ipaensis
TTCAACAAGAATATTCTTATCCTTGTTCCTGCTCATATGAAAAAGAAGAGAACAGAAAAGAAGAGAAATCCTCTATGTCACAGTATAGAGATTCCTTTATGTGAGTAGAAGAAGAAAAGAATAAAAGAATGAGGTAGAGAGAATAAAGAGAATTCGAACACAGAGAGAGAAAGAGGGTTCGAATTTTAAGAAGAAGAGAAGTGTTAGTAATTAAATAAATAAATAGAAAGAGATGAGAGAGAGAGAGTATTCGAATATTAATTTAAAAGAAAAGAAAAATATTTTTGTTTTTATTTTAATTATTAGTTAGAATTTGAATTTATTAAAAGAAATAAAATAAAATTAGAATTTAAAACAATTAGTTAATTAAAAAGAATTTTGAAAAAGTTGTTAGTGGTTTTCGAAAATTAGAGATAAAAAAGTAGTTAGGTAGTTTTGAAAAAGATAAGAAATAGTAAAACAAACAAAAAGTCAAATAGTTAATTGAAAAAGATTTGAAAGTAAATTTTGAAAAGATAAGAAGTTAGAAAAAGATTTTGAAATTAAATTTTGAAAAATATATGATTGAAATTTATTTTGAAAAAGATTTGAAAAGGAAATTAAAAAGATTTGATTTTTGAAATTAAAGTTAATGACTTGATGAACAAGAAACTAAAAGATATGATTCTAGAATTTAAAGATTGAACCTTTCTTAACAGGAAAGTAACAAACTTGAAATTTTTGAATCAAAACATTAAATGTTAGCAATAATTTCGAAATTTATGAAATAAAAATTAAGGAAAAAATTTTGAAAATCAATTTAAAATTTTTTGAAAATATTGAGAAAAAAAATGAAAAAGATTTGATTTTTGAAAAAGATTTGAAAAGATAAGATTCTTAAATTAAAATTTTGACTTGACTAACAAGAAACAACCAAATTTTAAATATTTTGACTAAATCAACCCAAAATTTCAAAATTTATGAGTAAAATAAGGGAAAGATATTATTTTTTATTTTTGAATTAATGAAGAAAGAGAGAAACAACAAAATGACACAAGACATAAAAATCAAAACAAATAATGCATGCAAGAATACTTTGAATGTCAAATGAACACCAAGAACACTTTGAAAATCATGATGAACATCAAGAACATATTTTTGAAAAATTTTTAAGAAAAGAAACACATGCAAGACACCGAACCTAGAAATTTTTAATGTTTAGACACTATGAATTCGAAAATGCATATGAAAAACAACAAAGAACACAAAACAAGAAAATCACAAAATTAAATAACGAAAATATCAGGAACAACTTGAAGATCAAAGAAGAACACAATGCATATATTTTCAAAAATTTAAGAAAAATTAAAACATGCAATTGACACCAAACTTTAAATTTGACACAAGACTCAAACAAGAAACACAAAATTTTTGGTTTTTATGGTCTTATTAATTTTTTTGTATTTTTCAAAATTATTTTGGCAAAAGAAGATAAAGAAATTCAAAATTTTTAATAAGAATTCCAGGATTCATGCAATGTTAGTCTAAAGCTTCGGTCCAAAAGAATTAGACATGGCCAAATGACCAGCCAAGCTTAACAGCCAGCCAGGCTTCAACATATCTCAAGAAGCTCTAGAATTCATTCTTAAAAATTCTGAAGAACATTTTTTTGGAATTTTTCGAAAACTATAATAATTTTTTTTTTGAAAATAAAAATAAAAAGCTTAAACATAAAATAAAATTACCTAATCTAAGCAACAAGATGAATCGTCAGTTGTCCAAACTCGAACAATCCCCAGCAACGGCGCCAAAAACTTGGTGCATGAAATTGTGATTCACACTTTTCACAACTCCGCACAACTAACCAGCAAGTGCACTGGGTCGTCCAAGTAATACCTTACGTGAGTAAGGGTCGATCCCACGGAGATTGTCAGCTTGAAGCAAGCTATAGTCATCTTGTAAATCTTAGTCAGATGGATTCAAATGGTTACGAGGTTTTGATAATTAAAAGATAAATAAAATATAAAATAAAATAAAGTTACTTATGTAATTCATTGGTGGGAATTTCAGATAAGCACTTGGAGATGCTTTGTTGCTTCTGAACCTCTGCTTTCCTATTGTCTTCTTCCATGCATGCGTGCTCCCTTCCATGGCAAGCTGTATGATCCACTCGGATGAAAAATACCAGGTACAATCTCTGCACGGCTAATCAATTGTTGGATTTCTCGTCTCGGATGAAAAATACCAGGTATAGCTACCGCACGGCTAATCATCTGTACGTTCTCACTAGCGTCAGAATAGGACCCTTATCCTTTTGGACACTGTCACTACGTCCAACATTCACAAGTTTGAAGCTCATCACAGTCATTCCTTCCCAGATTCTACCCGAAATAACACAGACAAGGTTTAGACTTTTCGTATCTCAGGAATGCTGCCAATGGTTCTAGCCTATACCACGAAGATCCTAATTTTACGGACTCGGTCCGTGTATTAGAGACCCAAGAGAATATACTTCGGCTGTCGTCCAATGACAACGTTGAACATCATGTAGACCGCTTATGGTTGTCAGGCACACAGATTTTGGCTAAACGAGTAATGAAGATAGTGGGTGATTATCACAGGTCACCCCTTCATTCTGACTTAACTGAATTAAGTACGAGAGTATATCTTGGAGAAGAAGTAAGTGTGAATTGATAGAGAAAGAATAGTACTTGCATTAATTCATGAAGAATAGCAGAGCTCCGCACCTTAATCTATGAGGTGTAGAAACTCCACCATAGAAAATACATAAGAGAGAAAGTCTAGGCATGGCTGAATGGCCAGCCTTCAAAATGTGATTTAAAGTTCTAAGGACTAAACATCCAAAGATATGAATACAATAGTAAAAAGTGCTATTTATACTAAACTAGTTACTAGGATTATAGAAAATAAGTAACTAAGTGCAGATAGTGCAGAAATCCACTTCCGGGGCCCACTTGGTGTGTGCTTGGGCTGAGCATTGAAGCTTTCATGTGCATAGGCCATTCTTGGAGTTAAACGCCAGCTTGGGTGCCATTTTGGGCGTTTAAGTCCAGTTCTGGTGCCAGTTCTGGCGTTTTACTCCAGAAAAGGGTCTTTGGTGGGCGTTTAGACGCTAGTTTGGGACATCAAATCTCAGGCAAAGTATAGACTATTATATATTGCTGGAAAGCTCAAGATGTCTACTTTCGAACTCAGTTGAGAGCGCGCCAATTGGCCTTCTATAGCTCCAGAAAATCTACTTCGAGTGCAGGAGGGTCAGAATCCAACAGCATTTGCAGTCCTTTTTCAGCCTCTGAATCAGATTTTTGCTCAGGTCCCTCAATTTTTGCCAGAAAATACCTGAAATCATAGAAAAATACACAAACTCATAGTAAAGTCCACAATTGTGATTTTTGCATAAAAATAATAAAAATATAATAAAAAATAACTAAAACATACTAAAAACTATGTAAAAACAATGCCAAAAAGGGTATAAATTATCCGCTCATCATGCGACTTCTGTTACGCTTATATTTTTCTTCCTTTTTAAGGCTCCTAGTTACAATTCCTCCCAACTATATTATATAAGTATTTTCATTTTTAGAGGTCATAACACCTCGCCACCTATGACTTACGTCCTAGGCATAAAGCTCTGTGTGGTAGGGTGTTACACTACATTCTAGCCTGGCCTTAGTCTTTATGAAGGTTACTGAGCCGCTGGTATACTTAGATGACCTGGCCGATGCCCTGTTAGCTCTGTTTTTGAGACACTGATGCCTAAACCCCTCATCGATCTTCCAGTGAACGTACGAAGACTTTTTTTATTTCCAGGAAAAGCTAGGAAGTGAGGTGGTTGCGCCTCTCACGTACATCCTCTAGCATCTGTTGCAACCGCCTACCCATTCGATGGTTGTATATCGTCCTGCTGAGGGCATCGTGCCCCTTGTCCCATATAAAGTTCAGCTGCACAAAGAAACTTTAAAACTAGTTAATCAAAATATATCGCATTAAACAAAATAGAAGATATAAACTAGCTAATAAGGTTTGACTATATTACGTTTTACCACCCACTTTCAAAACCATCGCTCTCTGCTCTCAGAGGGGATCTTCTTGTAGCTCGGGTATGGATGGTCATACATCAACTTGATAACGTTGGTCATCTCCTAAGTACATGCGTTGTTGTTTGACGCAAACCTATCAACAATTCACAAACAAACTAATATGGCAATATAAATTGAAACTTTAGAAGCAAATAACCATAATATATAGAGAATTTTTTAGAAATTTTGGCAGAGTTTCATCTATAACTGGAATACGCCACAAACTCTATCGATTAACAATTAACTTAAACAGAACCAATTATCAACAATCAATGAACAACATTCAATAATAAAGAAGCCACATCCATAAATTCACTAAATCCACTAAACTAGAATCAATAATTGGGACATATCAAACACTTTCAGCAATTCAAACCTTCAATCCTAAATCCACTAAAACTAGAATCAACTATCAAGAATCACTAGAGCAGAATTTATAACCCACAAAATAACCGGCAAGTGCATCGGGTCGTACCAAGTAGTACCTCAAGTGAATGAGGATCGATCCCACAAGGATTGATAGACTAAGCAACATTGATTACGTGATTTACTTAGTTAGACAGGCAGAAAAGAGTGTTTGGGTCTCACTTGCATTAAACAGTAAATTCAGAAAATCAAAAAGCAAGTAGTAAACGGGTTGTGAAATATATGAGTAAAACAATTAAGGTGTTAGAGATATTTATTTTCTGGATTAACATTTCTTACTAACTATTTTAATCATGCAAGATTCAATTCATGGCAAACTATATGTGACTAAACCCTAATTCCTTAGACCTTTTTAGTCTCCTCTAACTTTCATCAACCGCAAATTCCTTGGTCACTTGACTCCGATTAGAGGGTTAAGTTCAATTCTAGTTTATGTGCTACAGAAACCCTAATTATCCAAATATAAGAGGATTATATGTCACGTATCCCGTGAAGTCCAGATAATTAGTGATTTAGGAGAATTTTTTTTCAAGCTGTTGTTCATGCAAAGAGCTTTTCCAAGGTTTACAAGAACTCAATTAGAATAAGGGTCATACTCCTGTTCCACCCAGATTCATAAGATGAAGAACGAAAATAATTCTTGAATTTAAAATCAATACATGAATTAAAATAGAAAAGTAACGGTATTAATCCATAGAATAAACAAAGCTCCTAGCCTTAACAGTGGAGGTTTAGTTACTCATGGTTCAGAGAGAAAACAACGATTCTGAAAAACTGTAAAGTGCGAAATGAGGTAAGAGAGAAGAGAAGAGCTCGAAGGGCTAATTCTTTTTCCTTTTATATCTGATCCTAATTAATTTAAAATATATTTTCTAAAACTAAATAATATCTTTTCCTATTGTGAAATAAAATAAAAATTTAATCAAAATTAA
The DNA here is from genome assembly GCF_000816755.2 of Arachis ipaensis. Taxonomy (NCBI): domain Eukaryota; kingdom Viridiplantae; phylum Streptophyta; class Magnoliopsida; order Fabales; family Fabaceae; genus Arachis; species Arachis ipaensis. The sequence goes on from NC_029789.2 coordinate 93,599,762, forward strand.
TAAAAGATTGCGTGCTGGCTTCTTGGAGAGTTGGGGAGCACCTCAAATTGCTGAACCTGGTGCTGAACTTCATGAATTTGAAGTTAGGCGTGGCCTAGTGACGAACGGATTTTTGTCAGTAAAGAATTTCACAAATAAATTCTCGTTGCAAGTATAGTTTCTAAACTAACAAAAAATCCTTTCGTACAAAAACTTGGTTGTCATTAAAGCAAACCCAATAAAAATAATAACCGAAGTATTTAAACCTCGGGTCGTCTCTCAAGGAACGCAGGGAGGTATGATTTATTAATCGTTATGGGATTGTATCTTTTTGAGTTTTTGAATAAGGAACAAGAAAAGTAAATTGCAAGAAAGTAAATTGATAATTAAGAAAACTCTTGGCAAGGTATGAGAATTAGATGTCCTATTCTAGTTATCCTTATCAATTGTGCTGAGAATTGTTCATTGCTCCCACTTAGTTAACCCTTACTAAATAAAGGTAAGTCAAATGGATAAATCAATATGAATCCTCAAGTCCTAGTCAACTCCCAAGGAAAGACTAGAGTTAGTGGAATTCAAGTCAATTAGCAATTTTCAATTATTAATCAACAAAGGAGTTTAATAACTCAAGAGTCTCTAATTACTCAATTCAAGATAAGAATGTAAAAAGCTAATTTAAAATCATAAATATGAAATACCTCAAATTGCATTAAATAAAGAAATTAAATCTAACATGGAGTTCATAAACCAAATTGTCAACAGAAAGTAATCAACAAGGAAAAGAAATAAACTAGAATACTAGAACAAATAAAAGTAGAAGAGAAACTAAATTAAAGGAACATAGAACCTAAAATTGAGAAGAAATAAACCTAAAACTAAGAAAAATCCTAATACCTAGAGAGAGGAGAGAGCCTCTATCTCTAGAAACTACATCTAAAACCTAAAATTATGTGAATGAAAGTTGTATCAGTTGTTCCCTGTGTTTCCCCCATTCTACAGCTCTTATTCTGTGTGTTTTCGGGCTTGGAACTGGGTCCAAACTCATCCCAAAATCGCCCCCAGCGTTTTCTGCGATTCTTGCAGGTAGCGCATGTCACGCGTACGCGTAGGTCACGCGTGCGCATCGTTTGGCGAAATTCCTTGTCACGCGTACACGTCTCTCGTCTTCTGCGCTAGGCACACATACGCGTCGTCCACGCATGCACGTCGCTGCCAGCTTCTCAAAACTTCATTTTTTGCGTTCCTTCCACTTTTGCATGTTTTCTTTCCATCCTCTAAGCCATTCCTACCCTATAAATCCTGAAAGCACTCAACATACAGATCACGGCATCGAATGGTAATAAAGGATAATTAAAATTAATAGTTTAAAGGCCTAGGAAACATGTTTTTAACTATATCACAGAATAAGGAAGGATTCGTAAAACCATGCAAATTATATGAATAAGTGAGCAAAGAATTGATAAAAACCACTCAAATTAGCACAAGATAAACCATAAAATAGTGGTTTATCAATCTCTCCACACTTAAATATTAGCATGTCCTCATGCTCAACTTAAGAGAAACTGAAAAAGAGTGAAGGCAGAATGGTGGAACTTATGCAATGCAATCTATCTAAATGCAAGCTACCTATGCATCATGCAATTCTAATTACTATCTACCTATATATATAAGCATACATGTGGTCAAATTGAGTCAAATTTTAAGAAAATCATATATGCAAAATCAAGGACTAAATCTCCTTAAAACATATTCACAATTGAGTTGAGTCAACCATAAGAGTTCACAAAATTGCAAGACAAGCAATGATCAAATATGGACATATGGAGATGAGCTTTGGAACCCTCACTGGAATTGTATATGCACTCTAATCATTCAGTGTTTGGGGTTAATCACTCTACTCTTCTCTAGTCATGCTTTCTAAGACTTTGTTCTTCATCTAACCAATCAACAAATATTTAATGCACAAATACAAACATCATGAGGTCTTTTCAAGGTTGTAATGGGGTTAAGGCAAGGGTGAGGATATATGTATGGCCAAGTGAGCTACAAATTGAATCCTTGACTAGCCTAAGTTCTCACCTAACATACACATACTCTATATACTTTTAAAATCATGCCTAGCTACCCATAATTCCCACTTTTGCATCACACACTCATGTACCAGATTATCTTTAATTTTATCACATATGCATTGATCTTTTATTAAACTTAACACTGGGGTAATTTTGTTCCCTTATTTATTTATTTAATTATTTATTTGATTTTTTTTCATTAAAAATATAAAGGTAAACATAACATGTCAATGCACATGGATTTTTAATTGTTTTGGTCTCACATGAGTATGCACCCAAATTGCCAATATCAATTCAACACTTTCTTATCAACCCAAGTTCCCACGATTCCCCACACTTAATTGATACACAATCTCTATCTTAAGCTAACCAAGGATTCAATTTGGGGTAATTAATTTGTTTTTCCGCTTAAGGCTAGTGATGTGGTAAAATACAGAATAAATGGGGATTAAAAGGCTCAAAGTGGCAAACAAGGTTGATTGAAGGGGTAGGCTATTTGGGATAAGTGAACTAATGACAAATAATGGCCTCAATCATATGCAAGTATGTAAATACACTAAACAGTGGACATATAGAATGGAACAAAGTAAAGTCTGCAATCATAGTGAAGAAACACACAGGAATAAAATATTATGGTTTAAATAATATAACCATGCAATTAAGCTCAAAAACTCACGGGTTGTGTTTTAGTTTAGCTCAAAAATCATATTCCAATTATGTATATAGCTTGCAAGTTACCAAAAGGGTTTTTATCTCAATTCAATGTGAATCTTAAATGCCTTTCCTAAAAATAAATATGTTCCTTGAAAATGTCATCAACTGACCAACATTTATTATGATATATATACTAAATGGAATATTGTGATTGTGAAAAACTATAAATTTTTTAGTTTACACCCTATTTTCAATCAAACCAAATTCTCATGTGCTAAAAGGGTAAACTAACTTAATAATCCATGTTTTTCCATATCATAACTAATAAACTAAAGGTGCAATTCAAGTTAAATATCTAAGATATATACAGCCCAAAGTGCGAAATGTAACAAAGTAAAAATAGACAAAAGTACAGTAAAAGAAAATGTGCAAGTACTAAAAGGAAAATAAGATGAAATAAAATAAAATAAAGCAAAAATACAAAATAAAGCAGAAATAGGATAAAAGGTCTAAAATAGTTCACCAAGAATCTGCCAGAGATGGCGACCTCCCCACACTTATATCACAGCATCGTCCTCGATGCTCAGTCAAGCTGGGTGTGAGGGATGACCGCCTCCTGAAGGGTGTGCTGCTGCTGGCTCTGTGGACTCTAGCTGTGTAGGGGCCTGAGGCGCTGCAGGCTACTCAAGCTGAGGCTCCTCGTGCTGTGCCTGCTGCTGGTCTGCCACCTGTGCCTCCTCATCCTACTCATCCTCATCCGCCTCCTCAGAGTACTCTGATGGTGTGTCAGGCTCGGAGGGGATATCAGTATGCCCAGTCCTAATCATCATCTTCAGATGCTCATAGCGTCGCTTGTTGCGACGCTCAGACTGCTCAATACGTCGCTGAGTGCGGCACTCCATCTAATCGATGCGCTCAAAGAGGCAGTGCACTAGATGGTAGATGGGCTGGGAAGCGAAAGAAGGTGCTGTGGATGCGGGAGGTGCAGCAGGCACTGAGGGTGCTGCGGAGGATGTGGCCGTGTCAGTAGAGGCAGTAAGAGAGGGTGGTCTGTGGCCTAAAGCTTTGAACCCTTGCCATGTGGAATAATCTTTTTGCATTTGGCAACCGGTGGCTTCTCATCCTCAAATTCCCAAGGCACATCAGCTGGGTGGGCCATCTGGGTAATCAGATAGGGAAAAGGTAGGGTGCCTCTGACATGGACTCTAGCCATGTATTTCCTGATGAACCGTGGAAGGTATAGTTCCTTGCCTTCCATAACACACCAGATGAGAATGATCATAGCAGCCGGCACCTCTGACTCGTGAGTGCTAGGCATAACATAGTTGCTTAGTATTTGTTGCCAGAGCCGAGCCTCATCATTAAGATAGATAATCTTGATGCCCTTTGGAGTTACCGTCGACTTACCCATAGCCCAGGGAACAGCAGGATCAATGGCTATGGTGCGCCTCACAGCATCCCAATCAAAGCTCATAAGCCTAATGAACTCCTCAGCCTTCTAATAACCATCAGCTTCGGCTGATTTTAGCTGGAAATGAAGGATATCTTCTATGGCCTCCTCAGTAACCAATATCTGTTTTCCTCTTAGCTAGATTGCATCCAGGGTCATCTTGTAATAGTTGCAGTAGAATTCTCGGATCAAGGATGCATTAAACTCTGTCAAATTCCTCTCTAGAAAGAACCAACCTCTCTGTTTGATCTGCTCTGTAGTGTACTGCTGTAATTCAGTTGGTATTCTGAGAGTCCTTTCCAAATATAGGTGTCGCTTATCAGCAAAGACCGGAAATATCAGTTCACAGTAGCGATTTGCAAACTTGATTGGGTTAGTCGCAGGTACTAGTTGATCTTCTTTTTCCTGTGAAGTGAAGTTCTTCTCATGCCAGGATTCATCCCTTAGAATATTTGACAGAGCGACAGAGGACTGTCCTCTTTTCCTTTTACCAGTGCTGGCGTTAGCCTTGCCCTTTTCTTTTGGATCAGACATCCTGAAAAACAGAAATTCTAGGGTACAGATTAACAAATAAAGCAGGGAAATACATAGGCAATTAATGGGCAAGCATAACAAGCAGTGGATAGGTAAAAGAGGAAAGAAAGCTAATGCAAGAAGTGAGTCATAAAGATATAGAATTTTGGACTGGATGCAAGGTAGGATTCAAAGAAACCATCAGAAATCACAATCCAAAATTCTATTAAAAGAAATTCAGAAAGCTTGTATGTCAAGAAACAACAATAAACATGCCTTGAAAGGGGTTGAAAAAAGTTAGTGTAAAACTAAGAGAAAAGTTAGGAAGTCAACGAAGTCAAAAGTTAGAAAGGTATGTTAAAATTAGTGGCATGGTACTGTAGTTCCTAGCTAACAGAAATCACAAGGTGTAAGAACACGCAACTCACATTCAAGCAGACAATGCAAATCATTGAGGATAAATCAGGTAGTAAAGAAAGCACAAAGAGAAATAAAATCATCAACAATGCAATTCAATTAAGAAGGGAACCAGTTGGAATGGAAATGTTAGCCCAGCAACTCATGAAATGGCATTGGTGTAAACCAAGTAAATCGCAATTTCAAAAGCACTAAAGTCAAATCATGAGTGGAAGTCAAGTAAAACATGTTTCAGAAAAATTAGGCAGCATTTCGGCAGTAAAAGGAATGTTCCCGGAAGAGCAAACAGCAAAAAATTAGTTCAAATTGAGTCAAGGCAGTTCATCAAAGAAGTAGCAATCAGCATGTCATATGGACTCAGAGCAAAAATTTCAATCAGCAAATGAATTTCAATATATGGTAACAGCAAGAAGAACAAGGTAATTCATGTGACTCAGACATCAGAAAGTAGACGAAAGCAGCAGGCTAGTTCCAAATTTAGCTTATCAGTTTGGACTTCTGATGAATGCATTAACCATTAAAAACACAAAAACCATATGTAGCACAAAAGCGAATTCATACAGGATCCCAGCAAATTCAGATAATACGCAGCAGCAACAAGAAACTAGTGTAGCACAAAAGCAAACAATGAAATATAATCATAGCATCAATAACAATTCAGCACAGGGCAGAGCATTGGCGCAAATAGAGATGAATTAACCATTCCAGTCAGTAAGAACGGAGCACTAATCAGACCTAAATCTACTAACCACAACCTAGCTACCTAACCACCTAAAATCCACTAAAAATATGCATCTCTAACTATCCTAAATTGAAAAGAATTGAAATTATGATAACTGACTTAATTGAATGAAACTGAATGCAGAGGAAGACATGGGAAAGCTGGAAGGGTGCAGTAACAGGATTGGAAAAGGAGTTGGGAAGGTGGTGGTGATGGCCAGAGACGGCGGTGGCATGGCGGCAGCACGGCGGCATCGGAGGCGAGCTTGGCGAAGGCAAGGGTGGCGGTGGCAGGCGGAAAAAGGAGAAGAAGAGTAGAAGAAAGGGGTGGGGAAGAGTGAGCGGCGGTCTGGGGTTACTGGCGGTGACTGTGGTGGGAGGCTGGTGGTGGCGAGTGGTGGCAATGGAGGTTTGGAGGGAAGGGGGGAAATGGAACGTTGAGTGGGGAGAAGGAAGAAAGGGGCACGTGAAGGTTAGGGTTCTTGCATCAGGGGGGGTTAATAAAATCAAATCCACGCGTACGTGTGGATCACGCCTGGGCGTGGATGGGGGAAAAATGCGTCGACGCGTATGCATCGTAGACGCGAACGCGTGAAACGGGATAAATGAAGATAACGCGTACGCGTGAGGCACGCATACACATCGACCAAAATTGTGCTAAACACACGCTTCCAGCGTCGTTTTGGCACAACCCTCTATTTGATTTGGAGGGGGCTAGACTTTTCATGCGACACGTGCGCATAGCGCACTCCCACACGTGGGGTGCTAATGACGAAATTGACGCGTACGCGTCGGAGACACGTACGTTAGGCCAAATTGTGCTTATAGCACACCAGCCGCACAATTCCATCACAACTTTCTGGTCGTTGGATGAAAACGCCGATTTGGGATCGACGCCCACGCGTGGCCTATGCGCAGGTGTGGTGTGGTTCTTTTTTTTTATGCAATATGTAGAATGCAAAATGCAGATGATGATGCAGACATTATTAATGAACACTAAGAAAAATAGAATAAAGTAAAACTAAGAATAAAACAAAATAAAATAAAACTAAGACTAAAAAAGAGCGATCATACCATGGTGGGTTGTCTCCCACCTAGCACTTTTATTTAAAGTCCTTAAGTTGGACATTTGGTGAGCTCCCTGTCATGGTGGCTTATGCTTGAACTCATCCAGGAATCCCCACCAATGTTTACGATTCCAATAACCTTCGGGGTCACAAACTAGGCACATAAAGCCTTCGAGCAAGTTAAAGCAAGTGACAAAGCTCCAGGAGTGTCGATTGCTAGAATGAATTCCGGGATCCTAAACCTTGCTTTTGCATCCGTCTTCTTGTTGATCATCATTTTTCCACTTGGGTGTTGAGCAATCAGAATTCTCACTGAGACATCCAAATAACTTCCTAGACCCATTCAATCGAGCTCTACACCAGTCCTTGCACTTTAACTTTGAGTATGCAACCGTATTGAACCTTGCATGACAACTCTTACCACTAACCATCTCCCTCTTACTCTTATAGCCACAGAGAGCTCTAAGTTGCCCATCCGTCTCAAGCAAAGCATATTCAAGTGGGCTAATTAGGCTTAGAGATGAAAGACTTACCCACTTGAATGAAGTAATAGATGGTGATGGCTTTGGGGGAGAGGTCTCCAACAACTTTGACAAGGTGATTTCCAGCTCCATTCCCTTTATCTCTTCCTTGAAAACTTCTACCTCTTTGCAAGCTTCTTCAATTTCAACCTCTTCTTTTTGTTCAATGGGAGAGGGTTCAATTATAGGTAGAAGCTCATGAATTATTGAACCCATCTCATGATCAACCACTTCCAAGTCTTCAAACGTCTTGGAAGGAGGCTCTATGACTTGAGTTTCCCATGGAGGTTCCGTATCTCCTAAGTCCTCAACTACTTCCTCTTATTTGATAATTTCAGTGTTCTCCACTTGCTCTAGTACAAAATCCAGCTCCTCATTGTTGACTTCCACCTCTTGACAACTTTCTTCAAGGGTCTCTCCTACTTCCACTTTTAGGGCCTCCTCTATCTTCTTATGAAGTATGAATTCGTGAAACTGATCCCTTCTCTCTTGTTCCGGGTCAGTAGCACAATTGGGATCATGTTGCTCTTAGATTGATGGATATAGGTGCTCTTCCATGATGGGTGGTGATGGGATGGAGAGATCATTATGGATTTGAAAAAGTGGTGCACTAGAGCTTGAGGATTGATTGTTGGAGGTATTCGATGATCCAATTTGGAAGATGAGGGCTTGTATAGCGGAGGTCATACTAGTAAGTGCGCTTTCCATGGTATTTTTTCTTTGTGCAAGAGATTGAAGCATCTCGTCATAGGAAGATGAAGGGGGGCAATTATTTTGGAATTGGGGTGGTTCTATGTGTGGTTCATATGGTAGTTGGTATAGTGGGTAAGGATTAGGGTCATATGAAGGCGAATGGTGAAAAGGAGCTTGCGAGTAGGGTGGTTCAAAATTATGTTGAGGAGGTGGTAAATAGGTATGTGGTGGCGGTTGGTGACACGTATAGGAAGGACTACCACATCCATCAGGTTGATAAGGTGGAGCTTGGTAACTACAAGGGGGTCTATCATATCCATCGTCTTGGTACGCACCCTGGAATGGCTCTTGATCATAGTAACTTGGTGGAGCCTGGTTGTCACGAAAGGGTCCACCATAACTATTGTCTTGGGATGCATCGTAGAATGGTCGTTGCCCATGGCACCTTTGAGGAGGTTGTTGTCGAAAGGGTTGATCAAGTCTTTGCAGCTCCTCCCATCTTTGATTAATTTGACATTGATGCATGTTCTCATTATAGAGTCCAGGAATTCTATGCAAATCTGTGGATGACGGATAAAGAAAGATTAGAGGGAACTACCTTCCACTCCTTTCAGACTATGGTCAGAGGGAAGATTATTTACTTCCACTTTGACAAAGTGAGAGAAGTTCTCAAGCTTTCTCAACTACAAGATGATCCAGAATCCTTTAATAGGAGAATGGCCAAAGATAAAAGGCTAGATCAAGTTCTAGAGGACATATGCCTCCTTGGAACCAAGTGGATTACTAATACAAAAGGTGTCCCAAACCAGCTAAAGAGAGGAGATCTCAAACCAGTTGCTAGAGGTTAGCTGAATTTCATTGGGCGTTCTATACTCCCAACCAGCAACCATTCTGAAGTCACTGTCAAGAGAGCAGTGATGATTCACTGTATTATGCTGGGGAAAGAAGTAGATATTCATCAGATGATTCCTGGTGAAATTTACACATTTGCAAACAAGCAATCCACTGATGCTAAATTGGCTTACCCAAGCTTGATTAGTTTGTTATGTAAAGATGCGAGGGTAGAGATGGGTGTAGATGAATATATCCCAGTTGAATGCCCAATCACCAAAAAGGTGATGGATGGACCTCAAGTTCAAGACAACCCCATCAAGAGGAGGGCGCATGAGCTCCTCTCAGAAATTCCTCAATTTGAATATTGGGCCCGCTTAGAAGCATCTGTCACCAAGCTACAAGAAGCTATGGATCAACTCAAAGAAGAGCAGCAGAATCAAAATAGCATGCTCTGTAAACTACTCAAAGAACAAGAGAAACAAGGACGTGAGATAAAGGAGCTAAAGCGCCAGAAGCTGCCCCTTGAAGAGCTAGACGTCCCACAGATTGAAAGAGCAAGTATCTCCCAAAATAAAGGTTGTTGAGTCCTAACTCTGTGATAACTTTTGTTATTAGAGACCTATTTTAAGAAGTTACATGAGCATTAGTATTAGAGTCCCTTATTTTTATGTTTTTTATTTCCTTTCTTTTATTGTTATTTGTTTGCTTTTATGTTTAGTTTCTGTTTTGTTTTTATCTTTATTACATGATTATTAGTGTTTGGTGTCTACGTCTTAAAGCTATAAATGATTCCATGAATCCCTCACCTTTCTTAAAAGAAAAATGTTTTTGTTTGCAAAAGAACAAGAAGTGCGTAATTTTGAAATTTATCTTGAAATTAGCTTAATTATTTTGATGTGGTGACAATACTTCTTGTTTTCTGAATGAATACTTGAAGAGTGCATATTTTTTATATTGAAGTTTATGAATGTTAAAATTGTTGGCTCTTGAAAGAATAATGAAAAAAAGAAAAATGTTATTGATAATCTGAAAAATCATAAAATTGATTCTTGAAGCAAGAAAAAACAATGAAAAACACAAAGCTTGCAAAAAAAAAAGGGCGAAAAATAAAGAAAAAAAAGAAAGAAAAAGAAAAAGCAAGCAGAAAAAGCCAATAACCCTTTAAACCAAAAGGCAAGGGTAAAAAGGATCCAAGGCTTTGAGCATTAATGGATAGGAGGGCCCAATGGAATAAAATCCTGGCCTAAGCGGCTAAATCAAGCTGTCCCTAACCATGTGCTTGTGGCGTGAAGGTGTCAAGTGAAAAGCTTGAGACTGAGCGGTTAAAGTCGTGGTACAAAGCAAAACGAGTGTGCTTAAGAACTCTGGGTACCTCTAACTGGGGACTCTAGCAAAGCTAAGTCACAATCTGGAAAGGATCACCCAGTTCTGTGTCCGTGGCATTTATGTATCCGGTGGTAATATTGGAAAACAAAATGCTTAGGGTCACAGCCAAGACTTATAAAGTAGTTGTGTTCAAGAATCAACATACTGAACTAAGATAATTAATAACACTATCTGAATTCTGAGTTCCTATGGATGCCAATCATTCTGAACTTCAAAGGATAAAGTGAAATGCCAAAACTGTTCAGAAGCAAAAAGCTATTAGTCCCGCTCATCTAATTGGAACTAAGTTTCACTGATATTTTGAAATTTATTGTATTTTCTCTTCTTTTCATCCTATTTTGTTTTTAGTTGCTTGGGGACAAGCAACAATTTAAGTTTGATATTGTGATGAGCGGATAATTTATACCCTTTTTGCATTGTTTTTAGTTAGTTTTTAGTATGTTTTAGTTACTTTTTTTTATATTTTTATTAGTTTTTATGCAAAAATCACATTTTTGGACTTTACTATGAGTTTGTGTGTTTTTCTGAAATTTCAGGTATTTTCTGGCTGAAATTGAGGGACCTGAGTAAAAATCTTATTCAGAGGCTGAGAAAGGACTACAGATGCTGTTGGATTCTGACCCTCCTGCACTCGAAATGGATTTTTTGGAGCTAAAGAAGCCCAATTAGCGCGCTCTTAATTGCATTGGAAAGTAGACATCTTGGGATTTCCATCAATATATAATAATCCATGCTTTTCCCGAGATTTGATGGCCCAAACGGGCGTTAAACGCCAACCAGAGACCCTTTTCTAGCGTAAAACGCCAGAACTGGCACCAGAACTGGAGTTAAACGCCCAAACTGGCACCCAAGCTGGCGTTTAACTCCAAGAATGACCTATGCACGTGAAAGCTTCAATGCTCAGCCCAAGCACACACCAGTGGACCCTGGAAGTGGATTTCTGCACTATCTGCACTTAGTTACTCATTTTTTGTAAACCTAAGTTACTAGTTTAGAGATTCATTTTGTAACTCATGACATTTTACATTTCATATTGTATCTTCTACAGCATGAGCCTCTAAACCCCATAGGTGGGGGTGAGGAGCTCTGCTGTGTTTTAATGGATTAATGCAATTACTACTATTTTTTATTCAATCACACTTGCTTCTGTTCTAAGATACTCACTCGTACCTCAATATGATGAATATAATGATCCGTGACACTCATCATCATTCTCAAAGTTATGAATGCGTGCTTGACAACCACTCCCGTTCTATCTGAGCTCAACGTAATCATTGGGCGACCGCTTGAGTGCGTATCTCTTGGGGCTCTGATCCACGGACCGAGTCCGTGAGATTAGAACCTTTGTGGTAGAGGCTAGAACCAATTGGCAGCATTCCTGAGATCCAGAAAGTCTAAACCTTGTCTGTGGTATTCCGAGTAGGATCTGGAACAGGATGACTGTGACGAACTTCAAACTCACGAATGTTGGGCGCAGTGACAGTGTGCAAAAGGATAGAGAGATCCTATTCCGACACAAATGAGAACCGACAGATGATTAGCCGTGCGATAGCTATACCTGGTATTTTTCATCCGAGACGAGAGATTCGACAGTTGATTAGCCGTACAGAAACCGTGCCTGGTATTTTTCATCCGAGAGGACGGATGGTAGCCATTGACAACGGTGATCTACCAACATACAGCTTGCCATTGAAGGAAGCCATGCGTGTTTGGAGAAAAAGACAGTAGGAAAAAAGACAGAGCATCTCCGGAATCTCAACCTGTTCCTCATTACTGAATCACAAGTACCATTTATTTCATGTTATTTATTTTTCATAAACAAAATCATTTTTATCATTAATCTCCTGACTAAGATTTACAAGATAACCATAGCTTGCTTCAAGCCGACAATCTCCGTGGGATCGACCCTTACTCACGTAAGGTATTACTTGGACGACCCAGTGCACTTGTTGTTTAGTTGTGCGGAGTTGTGAAAAATGTGATCATAATTTCGTGCACCTGCGCCATTTTGACGAACGGATTTTTGTTGGTAAAGAATTTCACAAATAAATTCTCGTTGCAAGTTTAGTTTCTAAACCAACAAAAAATCCTTTCGTACAAAAACTTGGTTGTCACTAAAGCAAACCCAATAAAAATAATAATCGAAGTATTTAAACCTCGGGTCGTCTCTCAAGGAATTGCAAGGAGGTATGATTTATTATTGGTTATGGGATTGTATCTTTTTAGGTTTTTGAATAAGGAACAAGAAAAGTAAATTGCAAGAAAGTAAATTGATAATTAACAAAACTCTTGGCAAGGTATGAGAATTAGACATCCTATCCTAGTTATCCTTATCAATTGTGATGAGAATTGTTCATTGCTCCCACTTAGTTAACCCTTACTAAATAAAGGTAAGTCAAATGGATAAATCAATATGAATCCTCAAGTCCTAGTAAACACCCAAGGAAAGACTAGAGTTAGTGGAATTCAAGTCAATTAGCAACTTTCAATTATCAATCAACAAAGGAGTTTAATAACTCAAGAGTCTCTAATTACTCAATTCAAGCTAAGAATGTAAAAAGCTAATTTAAAATCATAAATATGAAATACCTCAAATTGCATTAAATAAGGAAATTAAATCTAACATGGAGTTCATAAACCAAATTGTGAACATAAAGTAATCAACAAAGAAAAGAAATAAACTAGAATACTAGAACAAATAAAAGTAGAAGGGAAACTAAATTAAAGGAACATAGAACCTGAAATTGAGAAGAAATAAACCTAAAACTAAGAGAAATCCTAATACCTAGAGAGAGGAATGAAAGTTGTATCAGTTGTTCCCTATGTTTCCCCCATTCTACAGCTTTTATTCTGTGTTTTTCGGGCTTGGAACTGGGTCCAAACTCAGCCCAAAATCACCCCCAGCGTTTTCTGCGATTCTTGCAGGTAGCGCATGTCACGTGTACGCGTAGGTTACACATGCGCGTCGTTTGGCAAAATTCCTTGTCACGCGTACGCATCAGTCACGAGTACACGTCGCTTGTCTTCTGCGCTAGGCACGCGTACGCGTCGCTGCCAGCTTCTCAAAACTTCATTTTTTGCGTTCCTTCCACTTTTGCATGTTTCCTTTCCATCCTCTAAGCCATTCCTACCCTGTAAAGCCTGAAAGCACTCAACATACAGATCATGGCATCGAATGGTAATAAAGGATTATTAAAATTAACAGTTTAAAGGCCTAGGAAACATATTTTCAACTATATCACAGAATAAGGAAGGATTCATAAAACCATGCAAATTATATGAATAAGTGAGCAAAGAATTGATAAAAACCACTCAAATTAGCACAAGATAAACCATAAAATAGTGATTTATCACCTAGGCAGCTTGCAAATGGGGCGCATTGTGATCCTGGCGCCTAACTTGGGAAATTCCAAGTTAGGCTCCATCTTGGCCGTATAGAATGTAGAGAAAAGGTATACTATTATATATCGTTGGAAAGCTTTAGAAGTTAACTTTCCAATGCCACTAGAACCGTGCCACTTGGACTTTTGTATCTCAAGTTATTCTTATTAGAGTGTAAAGAGGTCCGGGTTGACAACATCATTCGCTTTCTTCCTTTTCTGCTACACAACTTCTCAAATCCATCTGAATGCTACCTGAAATAAATAGAATTATACACAACACAAAGTAGCATTCATAGTGGCTAAAAGGTATTTAAATTTTGATTAAACTTAACAATTCAAATGCTAGTTCACTAGAAAAAGATAGGATAGATGCTTACGCATCATAACACCAAACTTGAATTGTTGCTTGTCCTCAAGCAACCAAAACTAATATAAACTTAGGATGTGAATTTGCATGAGAGGTGAGTGCTCAATAGAGCTCTTGTCTTTTCTCAAAGTGGGGTTTATCATACTGAAACTCTGAATAGTTTTGGCATTTCACTATCCTTTGAATTCGAGGAGTGTCACTGTCATTCGAAATTAGAATCCGGATAATATTATGAATTCTCTTCCCTTTTTACTTCGGATTAACCCTTGAACACAACAAATTTTCTTTCATTTTTTTTCTTTGGTGCTTTGCACCTTGAGCCTAGCCGTGACTTTAAATGATTTGTCTCAAACTTTCCTTGAAACAAAAACACCACAAGCACTTAACTGGGGAACTCTCTTTTAGTTCTGATTTTTCTTTCAGTTATTCCCAGACAGTGGTGCTCAAAGCCTTTGGCATACTCTATATTTGCAGTTGGACTTGACTCTTAGTGCTCTGTCTCAAGATTTACTTGACACATTTACACCAGAAGCACATGGCTAGAAAAATAACTCTTTGAGCTTTTTAATCATATTTGACCTTCCTAGCCATTGATGCTCATAGCCTTGGACCTTGCTCTTCTTCATATTCTTTTTACTGTTTCTTTTGCTTCAAGGATTAAACTTTTGTTTAATTCAGAGAATTCATAATAGTTCTCTAAATTCCTGATCCTCATGCGCCAACATCCTTTGATTCAAATTCAAATATGCACTGTTCATATCATGCATTCAGAACCACAGATAATACCACCACATCCCGTAGCAACATATCATGCATTCATCACTTCTTTTCCTTTTCTTTTTAGATTCGAGCTTAGTGAGCGGTACATGAGACGTCTCTTCAATTAAAAGATAAATAACTGAAATTTCAAAATAACAGAATTAAACTAGAAATAGGACTCAGAATTACGAAAGATCATGCAGACATTCAAGTAAAATAACAGAAAATAGGAATATAACATTATAAGAACGGAAGAAAATATAGAATGAAAGGAACTCAACCACCTCAGTTATCCTAGTGGCCGATGATCCTTCAGACTGTGCTCCTCTGTGAAGATGATTTGCCTTCCTTTAGTGCCACTAAATAAATAGAAAAGTCACAAGCGAAGCGACAATACCAAAGAAAAACTAAAAACAGGGAGGGACATAAAAAATGCACGAATGAGTAAAAACAAAAATTATTACAAAAGAAGAAGAAAATAATAAAAGGACAAGAGAAGTTAAAATTAATTAAAATATTTTTTTTGGATATATATATATATAGTTATTTATTTATTTATTTTATTTATTTATTTATTTATTTAAAATTAAAATCTGAATAAATTAAANNNNGGAAAAGGTGGGATTGTGTCTCTCATTTCCGAAGGGGGGTGGGGTATATGAAATGAGAATGGTCACGGGTGGCAGGGGTTAGGATTTAGGCAAAGGGATTTTAATGGGATTGAGAAGGCAAAGAAAAAGGAAAGGAATATGGCATGGTACGGGGAATGAATCAACAAGATATGGTTCAGGATTTTAATGATTCGTGTAGTACAAAGTTAGGCGCCGTATGTCTCGAATGCAAAGTCCCTCTCTCACGCCTAACTTGGTGCCTCAAGTTAGGCGTCACCTCCTCTAATTTTCTTTAAAAGGTTGGCGCCTAACTTTAGAATTGTCAAGTTAGGCGCAACCCATCTCGTAGCAACCTTCTCTTGTATGTTTTTTGAGGCGCCTAATTTTAAGAAAGTGAAGTTAGGCGCCAAGCTTCCTGCAAGCTCCTTTAAAATTGGCGTTGATATGGTGCCTAACTTCAGAAAGTGAAGTTAGGTGCCATCCTGTCCGAATCCAACTCCTTCAGGGTATTCGAAAGACCGAAATTAAGTTTGATTGCACTTGTTTCTATTCTAATCACTCTGCATGAAAACAAGACACGTAAAACAAAGAAAAAACAGTAGGAACTCAAACAAAACTAAATAAAATCAAGGCATAAATCAAACTTAAGGATACGAAGCATCGGGTTGCTTCCCGACAAGCACTTTTTTACTGTTACTATCTTGACGGTCAGCACCACTAGGAAGGATGGTGATCATAGGGGCTTAGCTCATCACCCCTCACTGTGAACTTCTTTCCTGTGCTCTCATGGATCAACTCTACATGCTCAAGAGATAGTATCCTGTTCACTGTATGAGGCAGGATTGGGCTTGCAGTAAATATCACCTTCATTTCTGGAGAAAAGTCTTCAGTGGGAATCTTTTTGTTTCTCCATCCTTTGCGTACTTTCTTCTTTTTAGGAACCTCCTCCTTGGTGGATGATGCATTCCCGACACCAAACTTAGGTTTGATGTCAGGAAAAATTTTGCTGATTGTCACCAAAGGAGGTTTGAGTTGCAGATCCTGTGGTGCATCATCGGGGGGTTCTTGAAGGTTTGGATCAATAAGCTCAGTCTGCATGCACCTCTCTTCTTCACCTAATGAATGCATATTTTTGAAGACATAAAAGACCAGTTGCTCATTATGCACTCTAA
This sequence comes from Arachis ipaensis, assembly GCF_000816755.2. Lineage (NCBI taxonomy): Eukaryota > Viridiplantae > Streptophyta > Magnoliopsida > Fabales > Fabaceae > Arachis > Arachis ipaensis. Next base: position 93,616,360 of record NC_029789.2, read on the forward strand.
GCACTAATTCACCTTCTTTCACATCAATCAGAGCTCTTCCAGTGGTTAGGAATGGTCTTCCTAGGATTATAGAGGCATTTTCATCCTCCCACATGTCAAGAATCACAAAATCTACTAGGAGGAAGAACTTATCCACTGTGACCAAGATATTCTCCACTAATCCATATGCAGGCTTTAGAGATTTGTTTGCCATTTGTAATGCTATCCTTGTGGGTTGTGCCTCTTGGATTTGCAACTTCTTCATCACATACAGGGGCATTAGATTTATGCTTGCACCCAGATCACATAGGGCTTTCTCAAAGGTGGTGCTCCCAATGGTACATGGAATTTTGAAAGCTCCCTGATGATGACAAGTCATATTAGCCTAGTTTCACTAGCCTTTTTCTTTTGTTTTCAATTGAATTATGCACTTTCTTGAGCCACAAGCAAGCCAATTGGGTAGATTTTCATGTTTCCTTTGATTTAATCAACCATAGATAAATTAATGCAATTTCATGAGGATTTATGCTATAATTGTCACATATTATGAAAGAATGACAATCTCATGATTTTGAGCATAGCTTTGATGTGTTTGGTTGATTAATGATAGGTGAAGAAAGCTTGGAGAAAGGTTGAAGCAAGAAGGAATGGCTAGGAGCAAGAGAGAACAAAAAGTTTGAGCAAAAGTTTGCCTCAAACTTTAGCTCAAACTTTTGGGAAAAAAGCTTGCGCCAACGTTTGCCTCAAACTTTTTGGCAAACGTTGGCGCCATGAGTGTGCATAAGGGGGCCAACGTTTGAGCAAAAGTTTGACCCCAAACTTTAGCTCAAACGTTGGTAGCAGCAAGAATGGGGCAGCTGGTGTAAAAAGTTTGAGTAAAAGTTTGCCTCAAATATTTACTCAAACTTTTACTCAAGCTTTTATAATTCCCAACCCGGTTCACTTCGGTTCTCTCTCCAACTCCAAGAGCAATCAACCAAGGCCTCTATCAACCCAATTCCATCAAGAGCAAAGGCCCAATTCAAGGCTTGAAGACCATTTGAAGAAAGTGTATAAATAGCTTAGGATTTAAGTTTTTAGGGGAGCTTTTCTTTTCGGTTTTGATTAGGTAGTTTTGTAGAGAGCTCACCTTTACATTTTGGCATTGTTGTTTTAATTCAAGAGAATTTGGGGAGGAGAATTGATCTCTCTTCTTCCTTGTTCTTGCTTGAATACTCTTTACTTTTCTTGCTTCGGATCTTGGGTGGAGAATTGAAGAAATTCTGTTTCAATCTCACCTTGGGATCTTGTTTAATTTTCCGCATCATTGAATTTCAGTTTCTGTTAATTGCTTCTTCTTCTACTTTCTCTGCAATTTACATTTCTTCATTTCCTTTGCAATTGTTCTTGCTGGATCTAGGAAGGCATTGAGATCTAGACTTGGTTATCTAGTCTCTTGAGTCCTGAGATCTGGATTTCCCATTTTCGATTCTCTGTTTAATACTTTTCAAGCCCATTTACAATTCCGTTTTATATCCGATTCAATTCAAGTTATCTTCTACTCTTCTGTTTGTTGAATTTTACTTTTCCTTGTTTAATTTCTGCAAATCCAATTCCCAATCCCCTTTATAATTCAAGCCATTTACATTTCTTGCACTTTAAGATTCTGCAGTTTATATTTCTTGCGTTCTAAGTTTCTGCCATTTAATTTCTTGTTCTTTAAGATTCAGCACTCTAATTCCTGTTCTCTTTAATTTCATGCAAATTACCCATCCCCTTTACTTTTCGTGCATTTTAAATTCTGCAAATCACAAATCTCTCAACCAAATCTTGATTCGCTTGACTAAATCAACCACTAAACTAAAATTGCTCAATTCTTCAATCCCTGTGGGATCGACCTCACTCCCGTGAGTTATTATTACTTGATGCGACCCGGTGCACTTGCCGGTGAGTTTTGTGTTGGATCGTTTTCCGCACATCACCTGGATCTGGCATCTTTCTTGGCAAGTTATTCTGAATTATGGCACTACATTCCTTAGTCAGGACCACTGTCTCATCTCCCTTTAAAGGCTTTTTCTTTGACAACAACTCCTTCATGAATTTAACATAGAGAGGCATTTGCTCCAAAACCTCAGTAAAAGAAATATTAATTTGTACCTTTCTGAAGACTTCCAAGAACTTTGAAAACTGCTTGTCCTTGGTCTCCTTTTGAAGTCTCTGAGGATATGGCTGATGAGTCCATATTTTACGATATATTTTCGTTTGATTTGAGTAGATTTCATCACATAAACCCACATTTATTCATCTAAATAGCATGCTTTTGAGATTTCTCCCTAAATAGTGCTTGAAAGTGAAAACATACTCTTTTGTGCTTAATTTGGTCAATTTTAATTCACTTTAATCCCATTTGGTGCCTTGATGTGTTTGTTAAGTGATTTCAGGTTTTCAAGGCAAGTTTGGGTTGAAGAAGTGAGGAAAGAGCATCAAAAATGGGAGAAATCATGAAGAAAATGAGATTTGGAAGCTGCTGCAAAGATGTGTACGCATAGTGATGCGTGCATACGCACAACGGTGACTTCGTGAAAGGATGCATATGCACCAAATGTCATGCGTACGCACGATGGAAATTTTGCGCAAATGTGCGTAGGCACAGTAGGTCGTGCGTACGCACGCATGCATGCACGTGAGGTCGTTAATGCAAATCACTGGGGGCAAATTCTGGGCCTCCAAAACCCAGTCCAACTCATTTTTTGAAGCTATTTAAGGCCAAAGTGAAGAGGAATGAAGGGGGAAAATTAGGTTTAGTTTTTATGATGTTTTCTCTTAGTTTCTAGAGAGAGAAGCTCCACCCTCTCTCTAGATTTAGGGTTTTTAGCTTAGTTTTCTTTTAATTTCAGCACTTTAATTCTTGTTTTAATGTAGTTTTCTTTATGTTTTCTTACTCTCTTGTCTTTATCTTCTTAATTCCTCTTGTCTTTTCCTTTATTTTGCTATTTTTATGTTCATGGATACTCTTGTTAACTTTACTTTTAATTAATGCAAATTTATGTTTTCATGTCATTTATTTCTCTCTTTAGTTGTTATTGCTATTTTCTTGTTTTGGTAGTTTTAGAATTTATTTTAATGCATTTTAATATTATTTTATTCTCATGCACACCAAGTGTTTGATAAAATGCTTGGCTTAGTTTTTACATAGTTTTTCCTCACTCTTGGCTTGAAATTGTTGACTTTGGTGTCCCTTGAGTCATTGATGTCCATTCTTGTTTGATATATTAGAGTGAGTTAGTTGATTTGGTCTCCCTTGACTCTATGTGACCCCTTAGTGTTGACATAGGACTTAGGGATTGAAATCAACTATGCCTATTTGACTTATCTTTGATGTAAGGTTGACTAAGTAGAATTAACTCTTCATAATTATCATATGTTTGTGGTCAACGACTAGGATAGGTAGCCTTAGCTCTCAATTGCTTGCCAGAAAGTTTTCTTGCATTTTAAGTTTCCTTTCCTTGCATTTAATTGCTTTGACTTTTATTGCTTTGTTGATGTTTAATTTCTTGCATGTTTATTTAATTGCTTTGATGTTTAATTTCTTGCACGTTTAATTCCTTGGTTGAGAAATTGGGTGTTTGGCTGGAATTGAGTTGTGGATGTCCATTCCTCATTGTGTGAGAATAGTTAATTGGTTTGGTTTCCATTGACGCTAGTCTTTCACTAAGTAATTAGTGAGTTGACTAGGACTTATGGATTGAGATCAATTATGCTCTTTTGACTAATTCTCAAGGAAGATTGACTAGTTTGGATTTAATTCACACAATTGCCATGTGTGTGGTCCACAACTAGGATAGGAATCCTAAATTCCCCAATTCTTGCCAAGAGTCCCTTTTAGTATTTAATTTCCATTTCCATTGCTTTAATTGCTTTCCCTTTAATTCTCACATGATCCTTTACTCTCTTGCTATTTACATCTCTTCCTCTCTTGCTTTCATTCCCAATTCCCATGCTCTCTCTCATAGTCAATAAATGTACATTTCATTGCAACTCCTAAGGAAGACGACTCGAGGTTTAATTACTCTCAGTTTATATTTTGTTTTGAATTTATTATTTGATCTTGAGAATTCATTGTTGGTTTGGACTATGCTACCAACGAATTGATGCTTGTTTTGATTGATTCCAAACCATGCAAGAATTCTATTGTCAATGGCATCTTAGGCTTGTATTCAGGAGCTTTAGGTAATGTTGGTTGTGTGTCAAGAGTGATTGGAAAAGGATTGTCTGCACTCCTAGGTGGGGCGTGTTCAACCTCCTCCTTTTTCTCCTTCAAAACTTCTTTTTCAACTGGCTCCTCAGTAACTTGTGCTTCCATACTTGCCACTTGTCCACTTATCACGGTGATGGCCTTGCACTGCTCTCTTGGATTTGGAATTGTGTTACCAGGAAGGCTATTAGTGGTCCTCTAATCAATTTCATCAACTTTTGTGGCTAATTGACCCATCTGAACCTCCAAGTTATTGATTGATGCTATGGTTTCATGTATAAATCTTATTACCAGATATTCTAGATCAGTAGTCTTCTGAGGCTGAGGAGTTGCTTGCTGAGATGACTGAAACTGACGGTTATTGAAATTATTCTGATGGAAACCGCTCTGAGGATTGTTAAAATTCTATGGCCTTTGAGGTTGCTCTCTCCACCCACAATTTGGGTGGTTTCTCCATCCTGGATTAAAGGTCTTGGCATATGGATCATTATTGGGGTTTCTAGGAGCATTCCCCATATAATTGACCTGTTCCGGAGAAAATTGAGCATTATAATTCTCACCTTGATTAAAGCCACCATTCATGTCATATGGAGCCTCTTGAGGGGCATTTTGAGCATTAACAGCTGAAACTTGCATCCCACTCAAGTGTTGAGTAAGCATATTAATCTGTTGAGACATGACCTTATTCTGTGCAAGAATAGCATCCAAAGTATCCACTTCCAAGACTCTTTTCTTCTGAGGAGCCCCAGAGTTCATAAGATTCCTGTTAGAGGAGTAAAGATATTGGTTGTTAGCAACCAACTCAATAAACTCAGTAGTCTCTTCAGGCGTCTTCTTCATGTACAATGAATCACCTGCAGAGTTGTCTAAATACATTTTGGCAATTTCATAGAGGCCATCATAAAAAATCTCCAGCTTAGTCGATTCAGAAAACATGTCAGCGGGGCATTGCCTGGTCATCAGCTTGTACCTCTCCCAGGCTTCATAGAGGATCTCACCATCTCTCTGCCTGAAGGTCTGAACATCCACCCTTAGCTTAGTCAACTTCTGTAGTGAGAAGAATTTGGACAAAAATCCATGGACAACCTTATCCCAAGTGTCCATACTCTCCTTGGGTTAAGAATCAAGCCACTGCTTTGCTCTATCCCTCACAGCAAATGGAAAGAGCATGAGCTTGTAGACCTCATGATTCACTCCATTTATTTTTATAGTGTCACAAATTTGCAGGAAGTTAGAGATGAATTAGTTTGGATCTTCTTGTGGGAGTCCATGATACTGACAGTTTTGCTGCACCAGAGTGACTAACTGAGGCTTTAGCTCAAAGTTGTTTACAGCTATAAGAGGCACCACAATACTGTTTCCATAGAAATTTGGATTGGGAGCAGTGTATGAGCTAAGCACCCTTCTAGGTTGTTCATTCTCATTCTGATTGCCTGTATTAGCATTAACAATATGATTGGGATCCATAGTGGACTCTGCAGCTTCCTTTTCAAAAGTCTCACTGAGATTTTCACTAGCCTTGTAAAGTCTAGCTTGTTGCAAGCGCCGCCTCAAAGTCCTTTCAGGTTCAGGATCAAAATCAAGAAAGGGCTCTTTATCCCTATTCCTGCTCATAAAAAAATAGAAAACAAACAAAAGTGGAAATCTCTACGTCAGAGTGCAGAGAATTCCCAATGAGGTAACATGTGTAAAACAAATAAAATAAAACAACTAAATAATTAAACAAGTAAAATTTTGAAAATTATGAGCAAAATGGGAATTAAAATTTCAAAATTTATAAAAAAATAAATAGAAAAATTAAAATAAAAATAACTAGGTGACATCAAACTTAATTTCAGAAATTAAGAAAAAATAAATAATTGACACAAAATTCGAAAATTAAAGCTGAAAAGCAATTAAAACTAATAAAATAGAAAATTAAAAATAAAAGTAAAAATAATGCAAGGAACAAACGAAACTAAAATGAAGAAAATAAAAAAAACTATAAAATTAAAAGACAAATAAAACAACAGGATAACTAAATAATTTTAATAACTAATAACAAAAATGAAAATTAAAAAGGAAAGTAAAAGAAACGAATATAGGGGCTGGGTGAACGAAAAGCAAGAAAAAAAATAAAGGAAAAAAATGAAAAATAAAAATTAATAATATAAAAATAAAACTAATTAGAAGAAAAATTATCTAATTTAAGTAATCAAACAATGAGTAGTTGTTAATCACAATCAATCCCCGGCAATGGCGCCAAAAATTTAGTGCGTAATTTATAACGCACAAACTAACTGGCAAGTGCACCGGGTCGTACCAAGTAGTACCTCAAGTGAATGAGGATCGATCCCACGAGGATTGATAGACTAAGCAATAATGATTGCGTGATTTACTTAGTTAGACAAGCAGAAAAGAGAGTTTGGGTCTCAATTGCATTAAACAGTAAATTCAAAAAAATCAGAAAGCAAGCAGTAAACGGGTTGTGAAATATATAAGTAAAACAGTTAAGGTGTTAGAGATATTTATTTTCCGGAGTAACTTTTCTTACCAACTATTTTAATCATGCAAGATTCAATTCATGGCAAACTATATGTGACTAAACCCTAATTCTTTAGACCTTCTTAGTCTCCTCTAACCTTCATCAACCGCCAATTCCTTGGTCACTTGACTCCGATTAGAGGGTTAAGTTCAATTCTAGTTTATGTGCTACAGAAACCCTAATTATCCAAATATAAGAGGATTATATGTCACGTATCCCGTTAAGTCCAGATAATTAGCAATTTAGGATAATTTGTTTTCAAGCTGTTGTTCATGCAAAGAGCTTTTCCAAGGTTTACAAGAACTCAATTAGAATAAGGGTCATATTTCCGTTCCACCCAGATTCATAAGATGAAGAACGAAAACATTTCTTGAATTTAAAATCAATACATGAATTAAAATACAAAAGTAACAGTATTTATCCATAGAATAAAAAGATGCTCCTAACCTTAATAGTGGAGGTTTAGTTGCTCAAGGATTCTGAAAAACTATAAATTGCAGAATGAGGTAAGAGAGAAGAGAAGAGCTCGAATGGCTGATTCTTTACCCTTTTATATCTAATCCTAATTAATGTAAAATATATTTTCTAAAACTAAATAATATCTTTTCCTATTGTGAAATAAAATAAAAGTTTAATCAAAATTAATAAAAGATTGCGTGCTGGCTTCTTGGAGAATTGGGGACCACCTCAAATTGCTGAACCTGGCGCCTAACTTCAAGAATTTGAAGTTAGGCATGGCCTAGGCAGCTTGCAAATGGGGCGCATTGTGATCCTGGCACCTAACTTGGGAAATTCCATGTTAGGCACCATCTTGGCCATACAGAATGCCAAGAAAGGTTATACTATTATATATCGTTGGAATTGGAAGTTAGCTTTCTGATGCCACTAGAACCGTGTCAATTGGATATCTGTAGCTCAAGTTATTCTTGTTAGAGTGTAAGGAGGTCCGGGTTAACAGCATCATTCGGTTTCTTCCTTTTCTGCTACACAACTTGTCAAATCCATCCGAATGCTACCTGAAATAAACAAATGCACACAAATCAAAGTAGTATTCATAGTGGCTAAAAGGTATTTAAATTTTGATCAAACTTAACAATTCAAATGCAAATTCACTTGGAAAAGATAGGATAGATGCTCACGTATCAATCACTAATCACGATATATCAAAGACTTTCAGTAGTTCAAACCTACAACCCTAAATCCACTAAAACTAGAATCAATAATCAAGAATCAATAATCACGAATTATCAAACATTTTTAGCATATAAAAGACTTAAAGTAGTTCTTACGTTGGGGTAGTCGGAGTAGAGGGAGAAGATCCAGAATTTTCAAGGGTACTGGCAAAATCCCTCCCTCTACCATGACCACAAACATGACCACAACCACTAGGCTCATCCGCAACACCTCTACATGTCGTCATGTCTACAAAGAGCATACTAATTAAAAATGTGATAAATATATTCACAACATCAATCAAAATTCTTATCAAAATAAACTACGTTAAACTTAGTTAAAGAAATACATTATCTGTCGAAATCAAATAAAACAAAAGAGGTAACTGCACATTCCAAACTTCACAAACATTCAACAATATATATTACATGTATAATTTTGTCCATATGCAAAAAAAAAGTCATCCATAAGTCATTTAAAATAATTTCATATTTGATTTTTATTAATTTACTATCATTTTCACTCTTAACACATATTGAAAATTAATGTGACTTATTATTGTAGTCTTTAATCAAAACCAAACAAAGAGAACAAATTAATAATACTCAACACAAATCAACAATAATAAGAAATTTAGAGCAATAAATCAACCTTATAAATCATAATAACAAGTTTAGAGCGAATCAACAATAATCAAAACATGTTTTCATTAGAATCAGAATAAATCAGAACTAAATAAGGAACACAAATCAGAACATGTTCTAATTAGAATTAAAACTAAACAAGTTTAGTACCCTAAGTTTAGAATTTTAAAAAACCCTAAGTTCAAAACAAGTTCAGTATCCTAAGTTTAGAACTAAATAATCAATAACAATCATAAGTCTCAGAAAAACAAATAAATATTATAAATTATATCAACAAATCAGAATTTCAAAAAACCCTAAGTTTAGAAGCATTACCAGAGGAAAAGCACTAGAGCTAAGAAGAAAAAGTGGCATAGATAGTAGCGACATAAGCAGTAGTGATTGATGAGCGGATAATTTATACGCTTTTTGGCATTGTTTTTACATAGTTTTCAGTATGATTTAGTTAGTTTTTAATATATTTTTATTAGTTTTTAAATAAAAATCACATTTCTGGACTTTACTATGAGTTTGTGTGTTTTTCTGTGATTTCAGGTAATTTCTGGCTGAAATTGAGGGACTTGAGCAAAAAATCAGATTCAGAGGTTGAAGAAGGACTGCAGATGCTGTTGGATTCTGATCTCCCTGCACTCAAAGTGGATTTTCTGGAGCTACAGAACTCCAAATGGCGTGCTCTCAATTGTGTTAGAAAGTGGACATCCAGAGCTTTCCAGCAATATATAATAGTTCATACTTTCCCCGAGTTTAGACGACGCAAACTGGTGTTCAACGCCAGTTCCATGTTGCATTCTGGAGTTAAACGCCAGAAACAGGTTGCAAAGTGGAGTTAAACGCCAGAATCAGGTTACAAAGTGGCGTTCAACTCCAAGAGAAGCCTCTACACGTGTAAAGCTCAATGCTCAGCCCAAGCACACACCAAGGGGTTCCCGGAAGTGGATTTCTGCATCATTTACTCATTTCTGTATACCCTAATAACTAGTTTAGTATAAATAGGACTTTTTACTATTGTATTTTATCATCTTTGGATTATCTTTTGATCCTTTGATCATGTTTAGGGGGCTGGCCTCTCGGCCATGCCTAGACCTTGTTCTTATGTATTTTCAACGGTAGAGTTTCTACACACCATAGATTAAGGTGTGGAGCTCTGCTATTCCTCGAGTATTAATGCAAAGTACTATTGTTTTTCTATTCAATTCAAGCTTATTCCTATTCTAAGATATTCATTCGTACCCAAGAACATGATGAATGTGATGATTATGTGACGCTCATCACCATTCTCACTTATGAACACGTGCCTGACAACCACTTCCGTTCTACATGAAGATGAGATAGAATGAGTATTTCTTAGATATCTAATACAGGGGACCGAGTCCGAGATATTAGAGTCTTCATGGTATAAGTTAGAACCCATGGACGGCCATTCCTGAGATCCAGAAAGTCTAAACTTTGTCTGTGGTATTCCGAGTAGGATCCGGGAAGGGATGGCTATGACGAGCTTCAAACTCGTGAGTGCTGGGCGTAGTGACAGACGCAAAAGTATAGTAAATCCTATTCCAGTATGATCGAGAACCGACAAATGATTAGCCATGCAGTGACAGCGCATTAGACCATTTTAACAGAGTGGACGGGATGTAGCCATTGACAACGGTGATGCCCAACATACAGCTTGCCATGGAAAGGAGTAGGAATGATTGGATGAAGACAGCAGGAAATCAGAGGTTCAGGAGGAACGAAAGCATCTCTATACGCTTATCTAAAATTCTCACCATTGAATTACATAAGTATCTCTATCCTAGTTTATATTTTAATTATGTTTTAATTATCAATTCCCTATAACCATTTGAATCCGCCTGACTGAGATTTACAAGGTGACCATAGCTTGCTTCAAGCCGACAATCTCCGTGGGATCGACCCTTACTCACGTAAGGTTTATTACTTGGATGACCCAGTGCACTTGCTGGTTAGTTGTGCGAAGTTGTGACAAAGTGTAATTAACGTTTGAGAGCACCAAGTCTTTGGCGCCATTGTTGATGATCACAATTTCGTGCACCAAGTTTATGGCGTCGTTGTCGGGTATTGTTTGAGTTTGGACAACTGACGGTTCATCTTGTTGCTCAGATTAGGTAATTTTATTTTAATTTTAACTCTTTGTTTTTATTTATTTTCGAAAAAATTTAAAAAAAAATTAATAAAATCATAAAAACCAAAAATATTTGATGTTTCTTGTTTGAGTCTTGTGTCAATTTGTAAGTTTGGTGTCAATTGCATCTTTTTAATTTTTCTTAAAATTTTCGAAAATTCATGCATGTGTTCATAATCTTCAAGTTGTTCTTGATGATTTTCTATGTTTGATCTTTAATTTTTCTTGTTTTGTGTCTTTTCTTATTTTTCATATGCATTTTCAACTTGTTAGTGTCTAAAGTTTGAAAATTTCTAAGTTTGGTGTCTTGCATGTTTTTCTTTTCTTAAAAATTTTCAAAAATAAGTCTTGATGTTCATCTTGATCTTCAAAGTGTTCTTGGTGTTCATCTTGACATTCAAAGTGTTCTTGCATGCATTAGTTGTTTTGATTCATAATTTCTATGTTTTGTGTCAATTTTGTGTTTTTCTCTCTCATCATTAAAAATTCAAAAATAAAAAATATATCTTTCCCTTTTTCACTCATAATTTTCGAAAATTTGATTTGATTTAGTCAAAACTTTTTAAAATTTAGTTGTTTCTTATGAGTTTAATCAAATTTTCAATTTAAAAATTCTATCTTTTTCAAATCTTTTTCAAAAATAAAATCTTTTTCATTTTTTCTTTCATAATTTTCGAAAATTTCAAATTAATTTTCAAAAATCTTTTTCTTATTTTATTTCATAATTTTAAAATCTTTATTAACAATTAATGTGATTGATTCAAAAATCCTAAAGTTTGTTACTTGCCTATTAAGAAAGGTTCAATCTTTAAATTTTAACTCCTATCTTTTTGTTTCTTGTTAGTCAAGTAATCAACTTTAATTTTCAAAATCAAATCTTTTTAAATCTCTTTTTCAAATCTTTTTCAAATTAAATTTCAATCACATATTTTTCAAAATTAATTTCAAAATCTTTTCTAACTTCTTATCTTTTCAAAATTTGAGTTTCAAATCTTTTTCAATTAACTACTTAACTTGTTTGTTTTAATTTTAAAAAGTTTACTATTTCTTATCTTTTTTTAAAACCACCTAACTACTTTTCTCTCTCATTAATTTCGAAAACCCCTCACCACTTTTTCAAAATTCTTTTTAATTAACTAATTGTTTTAAATTTTAATTTTATTTCTTTTCATAAATTTTGAGCAAACAATTTTGAGCTTAAACCTCAATTAGTTTCTCTGATGCAACAGAATTGCAAGTTTCATGGACTTCCATCAGAAGATTCTTTTCAGTTCTTAATTGAATTCTTGCAAATCTGTGATACTATTAAGACCAATGGGGTTGATCCCGAGGTCTACAGGCTTATGCTTTTCCCGTTTACTGTAAGAGACAGAGCTAGAACATGGTTGGACTCACAACCTAGAGATAGCCTGAACTCTTGGGATAAGCTGGTCAAGGCTATCTTAGCCAAGTTCAATAACCAGTTCATGTACACTTCTGAAAGGAATCCTGTGAGTAATGGGACGCCTCAGAGGAAGGGAGTTCTTGAAATTAATACTCTGAATGCAATATTGGCTCAGAATAAAATATTGACTCAGCAAGTCAATATGATCTCTCAAAGTCTGATTAGATTGAAGGAATCATCCAACAGTACTATAGAGCCATCTTCTGAAGAAGAAGCTTATAATCCTGAGAACCCTGCAATAGCAGAGGTGAATTACATGGGTGAACCCTATGGAAACACCTATAATCCCTCATAGAGAAATCATCCAAATTTTTCATGGAAGGATCAACAAAAGCCTCAACAAGGCTTTAATAATGGTGGAAGAAACAGGTTTAGCAATAGTAAGCCTTTTCCATCATCCACTCAGCAACAGACAGAGAATTCTGAGCAGAATCCATCTAGCTTAGCAAATATAGTCTCTGATCTATCTAAGGCCACTTTAAGTTTCATGAATGAAACAAGATCCTCCATTAGAAATTTGGAGGCACAAGTGGGCCAGCTGAGTAAAAGGGTCACTGAAACTCCTCCTAGTACTCTCCCAAGCAATACAGAAGAAAATCCAAAGAGAGAGTGCAAGGCCATTGATTTGACCATCATGGCCGAACCTACAAAGGAGAAGGAGCACGTGAATCTTAGTGAGGAAGACCTCCTGGGACGTTCAGTGACCAATAAGGAGTTTCCCTTTGAGGAACCAAAGGAATCTGAGGCTCATCTAGAGACCATAGAGATTCCATTGAACCTCCTTCTGCCCTTCACGAGCTCTAATGAGTATTCATCCTCTGAAGAGGATGAAGACATTACTGAAGAGCAAGTTGCTAAGTACCTTTGTGCAATCATGAAGCTGAATGCCAAATTATTTGGTAATGAGACTTGGGAAGATGAACCTCCCTTGCTCACCAATGAACTAAATGCATTGGATAGGTAGAAATTACTTCAAAAGAAACCGGATCCTGGTAAATTCTTAATACCCTGTAACATAGGCACCATAACCTTTGAGAAGGCTCTGTGTGACCTGGGGTCAGAAATAAACTTAATGCCACTCTCTGTAATGGAGAAACTTGGGATCTTTGAGGTGCAAGCTGCCAGAATCTCATTAGAGATGGCGGACAACTCAAGAAAACAGGCTTATGGATTAGTAGAGGACGTGTTAGTGAAGGTTGAAGGCCGTTACATCCCTGCTGATTTTATAATCCTAGACACTGGGAAGGATGAGGATGAATCCATCATCCTTGGAAGACCCTTCCTAGCCACAGCAAGAGCTGTGATTGATGTGGGCAGAGGAAAGTTGGTCCTTCAACTGAATAAGGACAACCTTGTGTTTAAGACTCAAGGATCTCCTTCTGTAACCATGGAGAGGATGCATGAAAAGCTTCTCTCACTGCAGAGTCAACCAAAGCCCCCACAGTCAAACTTTAAGTTTGGTGTTGGGAGGCCACAATCAAACTCTAAGTTTAGTGTTGAACCCCCACATTCAAACTCTAAGTTTGGTGTTGGGAGGTTCCAACAATACTCTGAACATCTGTGAGGCTCCATGAGAGCTCACTGTCAAGCTATTGACATTAAAGAAGTACTTGTTGGGAGGCAACCCAATGTTATTTATATCTATTTTGTTTTATTTCGTGTTTTATTAGGTTGATGATCATGTGGAGTCACAAAAACTACTAAAAAATTCAAAAACAGAATGAAAAACAGCATTAAAAATAGCACACCCTGGAGGAGGAGTATTCTGGCGTTTAAATGCCAGAAACAAGTATCTATCTGGAGTTTTACGCCAAAAACAAGCACCAAGCTGGCGTTTAACGCCAGAAACAAGCATCTACCTGGCGTTAAACGCTAGAAACAGGCTACATTTGGGTGTTTAACGCCAGAAACAAGCAGTAGTCTGGCGTTAAACGCCAGGATTGCACAACAAGGGCGTTTTAGTCCTTGGCCCCACTGGATCTGTGGACCCCACAGGATCCCCACCACTTCTTCTCTCTTCTTCACACATTTTCATAACTCTCTTCCACAAATAACCTCCACCAATCACCTCCATTACTCCTCCAAAACCATCATATAACCCACCTACACCCACCCACTCAAATTCTAACCATTCACACAACTCCATCTCCTCCATTTTCTTCTTCTTCTACTCACTTCTTTCTTCTTTTGCTCGAGGACGAGCAAACCTTTTAAGTTTCGTGTGGTAAAAGCATTGCTTTTTATTTTTCCATAACTATTAATGGCACCTAAGGCCAAAGAAACCTCAAGAAAGAGGAAAGGGAAGGCAAAAGCTTCCACCTCCGAGTCATGAGAGATGGAGAGATTCATCTCAAGGGTCCATAGCTCAGTAGTAGAGCATTTGACTGCAAAACAAGAGATCATGGACCTCAACAAGAGCATGAGGAATTCCCTCACCAAGAAATCCCTAAGATACCTCAAGGGATATATTTTCCTCCACACAACTATTGGGAGTAACTAAGGATAAGAGCACCAAAATCACTAGGGATGGAGCAACAAAGACAAGGAAGAGACATAGAGGAGCTCAAGAGCACCATTGGTTCTTCAAGAAGAGGAAGACATCACCCTCACTAAGGTGAACCCATTCCTTAATCTCCTTGTTCTTATTTTCTATTTTTCGTTTACTATGCTTCATGTTTATTTATGTTTGTGTATTTACTATATGATCACTAGTGTCTAAGTGTCTATGTCTTAAAGCTATGAATGTTCTATGACTCCATCACCTCTCTTAAATGAAAAATATTCTAAAAAACAAAAGAACAAGAAGTACATGGTTTCGAATTCATCCTTGAAACTAGTTTAATTATTTTGATGTGGTGACAATACTTTTTGTTTTCTGAATGAATGCTTGAACAGTGCATATGTCTTTTGAAATTGTGGTTCATGAATGTTAAATATGTTGGCTCTTGAAGAATAAGGAAAAAGGAGAAATGTTATTTGATGATTTGAAAAATCATAAAAATGATTCTTGAAGCAAGAAAAAGCAGTGAATAGAAAAGAGCTTGCGAAGAAAAAAAAAGAAAAGAAAAATAGCAAAAAAAAAGAAAGAAAGAAAAAGAAAAGGCAAGAGTAAAAAGCCAATAGCCCTTAAAACCAAAAGGCAAGGGTAAATAAAAAGGATCCAAGGCTTTGAGCATCAGTGGATAGGAGGGCCTAAAGGAATAAAATCCTGGCCTAAGCGGCTAAACTAAGTTGTCCCTAACCATGTGCTTGTGGTGTGAAGGTGTCAAGTAAAAACTTGAGACTGAGCGGTTAAAGTCGAGGTCCAAAGCAAAAGAAGAGTGTGCTTAAGAACCCTGAACACCTCTAATTGGGGACTATAGCAAAGCTGAGTCACAATCTGAAAAGGTTCACCCAGTTATGTGTCTGTGGCATTTATGTATCTGGTAGTAATACTGGAAAACAAAGTGCTTAGGGCCACGGGCAAGACTCATAAAGTAGCTGTGTTCAAGAATCAACATACTGAACTAGGAGAATCAATAACACTATCTAAATTCTAAGTTCCTATAGATGCCAATCATTCTGAACTTCAAGGGATAAAGTGAGATGCCAAAACTATTCAAGAGGCAAAAAGCTACTAGTCTCGCTCATCTGATTGGAGCTAAGTTTCATTGATATTTTAGAATTTATAGTATATTCTCTTCTTTTTATCCTATTTGATTTTCAGTTGCTTGGGGACAAGCAACAATTTAATTTTGGTGTTGTGATGAGCAGATAACTTATACGCTTTTTGGCATTATTTTTACATAGTTTTCAGTATGATTTAGTTAGTTTTTAATATATTTTTATTAGTTTTTAAATAAAAATCACATTTATGGATTTTACTATGAGTTTGTGTGTTTTTCTGTGATTTCAGGTAATTTCTGGCTGAAATTGAGGGACTTGAGCAAAAAATCAGATTCAGAGGTTGAAGAAGGACTGCAGATGCTGTTGGATTCTGACCTCCCTGCACTCAAAGTGGATTTTCAGGAGCTACAGAACTCTAAATGGCGCGCTCTTGATTGCGTTGGAAATTAGACATCCAGGGCTTTCCAGCAATATATAATTGTCCATACTTTACCTGAGTTTAGACGATGCAAACTGGCGTTCAACACCAGTTCCATGTTGCCTAGACCTTGTTCTTATGTATTTTCAACGGTAGAGTTTCTACACACCATAGATTAAGATGTGGAGCTCTGCTGTTCCTCAAGGATTAATGCAAAGTACTACTGTTTTTCTATTCAATTCAAGCTTATTCCTATTATAAGATATTCATTCGCACCCAAGAACATGATGAATATGATGATTATGTGACGCTCATCACCATTCTCACTTATGAACACGTGCCTGACAACCACTTCTGTTCTACATGAAGATGAGATAGAATGAGTATCTCTTAGATATCTAATACAGGGGATCGAGTCTGAGATATTAGAGTCTTCAAGGTATAAGTTAGAACCCATGGACGGCCATTCCTGAGATCCAGAAAATCTAAACCTTGTCTGTGGTATTCCGAGTAGGATCCGGGAAGGAATGGCTATGACGAGCTTCAAACTCGTGAGTGCTGGGCGTAGTGACAGACACAAAAGGATAGTAAATCCTATTCCAGTATGATCGAGAACCGTCAGATGATTAGCCATGCAGTGACAACGCATTGGACCATTTTCACAGAGAGGACGGGATGTAGCCATTGACAACGGTGATGCCCAACATACAGCTTGCCATGGAAAGGAGTAAGAATGATTGGATGAAGACAGCAGGAAAGCAGAGGTTCAGGAGGAACGAAAGCATCTCTATACGCTTATCTAAAATTCTCACCAATGAATTACATAAGTATCTCTATCCTAGTTTATATTTTAATTATGTTTAATTATCAAATCTCTATAACCATTTGAATCCGCCTGACTGAGATTTACAAGGTGACCATAGCTTGCTTCAAGTCGACAATCTCTGTGGGATCGACCCTTCTCATGTAAGGTTTATTACTTGGACAACCCAGTGCATTTGCTGGTTAGTTGTGCGAAGTTGTGATAAAGTGTGATTCACGTTTGAGAGCACCAAGTCTTTGGCCCCATTGTTGATGATCACAATTTCGTGCACCAGTGATGCATCTGCATCTTTAGTGTTTTTTCTTCTTGATTTCAATTGATTTATTAAGAATTCCTGTTGGATGAACAATGAATTTAAGGTTAGAATGGACATTATTTTGATTAGTGAAATTTCATTGATTACAGAAAACTTTAGAAGGAAAATAGAAAGAAACAGAACAGAAAAGAGGATAGAGAGCAACAAACAGGAAGCTATCTATGGCAAGCAGAACACTCCCTGAGTTGAACAGAAGCTTCTTTGGAAGTATAGAGAGAGACGTTCAATATGGGAAGGATCACGTACCACATTGGGAACAATTCACTTATCATGCGTACGCATGCAAGTCGTGCGTACGCATGACTATCACTTTTCACATGGGACGTGGGAGATCTCACATAGGATGCAGCAATCGTGCGTACGCATGTGTGGTATGCGTATGCACGACAAGAGGTTTTAGCAAGAATGCATACGCATACATGCATGCGTACGCACAAGTGTATTTTCACCACGTATAATGCTGGGGAGCAATTGAAGGCAACAATTGAAGGGAATTGGCTCACGTACAACATAGCCTTATTTCACGTGGTAGGTGAGCTCAACAGAAAGCAACTCAACCCAAACTTTACTTCATGTGGCACGCAAAAAATCTTACATGGTAGGTGGGCTTAAGTGCATCTCCTAAGACTTCAATCATGGTCAGCCTTTCTCCAAATTCTCAACCTTCTGGATGATCAATCAAAAGCCCATTGATGATGACATTAATTGAACATTGCAAGCAATTAAAATGGAGATCGGTACGGAGGAGAAAACAATTATGAAAGAGATTTGATTTCACTTTAGTTTTGATTCTATTTTAATGTTTGAATTTGAATTTAATTTTCTAGGGTTAGTATATAAGGAAAGAGGGTTCTGACCTCTTCTCTTTTTCGTCAATTTTAGTTTTGAACAATTAAGGATTTCTCGAAGAACATGAGCAACTAATTCTCCTCGGTTAAGGTTAGGAGCTCTATTAGTTCCATGGATTAATGCAATAGCTTTTCTATCTTTAATTTGTACAATTGATTACTTCTTAAGAAAAGGTTTTCATTCTTCATCTCAAAGGGTTTGCATGTGTCGGGAAACAATTCTTCTCTGGCTTGATGAGCAATGAAGATGAGATAGAATTGGAAGAAAGCTACCAAGAAGAAGGTGTAGAAGAAGTTGAGCAAGTGTTAAGTTTCGTCATTGAAGACAACTCTACACCAAGTGACATTGGTGACCTTGTTGAAGATTCTTCCAAAGGATGTGAAGTTGATGTTGAAGTGGACTTTACACAACTTCCCAAATTTGATTTGGTTGATGAGGAGGAGGAGTTGGACAAAGTTGACGAGCAAGAAGTTCAAAGAAGTTGTCAAGAGGTGAAAGTCATCAAGGAAGAACACAAGGGAGTGGAGCTTGTAAGGCCATTGGAAATACCTCTCCCCAAGCCATCACCATCCATTCTTTCATTCAGGTGGGTAAATCTCTTATCCCTAAGCTTTATTATTCCACTTGAATATGGTTTCCTTGAGACGGATGGGCAACTTGGAACTCTTTGTGGCTTTAAGAGCAAAAAGGAGATGGTTAGTGGTTGGGGTTGTAAGTCAAAGTTCATGATGATTGCATGTTCAAAGCTTAATAGCAAGGGTTGGTGTAGAACTAGATTGCTTGGGTCTAGGATGATGTTTGGTTGCTTGAGTGAGAATTCCAAGATTATGGCACCCAAATGGAATAATGATGATCAACTTGAAGACGGGTGTCAAAATAAAGTGTAGGATCCGAGATCGCACAAGGAGAATCAATTTTGGGAGCTCTTGATTTATGAAGAACTCCATCAAAGCTTGGACCTATTAATTTTGAATGATAGAGCTTATTGGAGATTCAGGCGTTGGTGGATGTCTAAGGATGGATTCAAGCACAAGCCACCTTGATGAGAGCTCCCCGTAAGTCCAACTTAAGGACAATAAATAAAAGTGCTAGGTGGGAGACACCCCACCATGGTAAACTCTTTCCATTCTCTTGTATATATAATCAATGAATGAATTGAGTTGTCATTCTTAGGTAGTTTTCTTCTTTTCATACTTTCGCATATCTTGCTTTGATTGCTAGGTTGCTTGTTAGGCTCATGTTTTGATTAGAATAGTTGTTTTTGAATTGCATTTTGCTTGTAATGCAAATTTTGTTTGTTTTACCTTTGAAAATTTTTCAAAAACTAAAAGATTTTTGTTAAATTTGAATTTTGGTTGCTTTAGAGTGTTTATAGGTTAGGAGAGTGCCCTGTTTCTGTTTTCAGTGTTTAAAAAAAAAGGGTCACTCCACGCATAAGCGTGGGCGATGTGCACGCGTCGTATGCCATTTTGGGACTCCTAGTACAAAAACCAGAGAGTTGCGCTGGTTTTGTGCGAAAAGCGCAATCTGGACCCACGCGTACACGTTGGCGACGCTTTCACGTCACCTGCACTTTCTGCTGTCCATGCGTACGCGTGGGCGAAGCTTACGCTTTGCTTGTCCCTGCTGCACCCCACGCGTAAGCCTGGGCGACGCTTACGCGTCACCTCGTGCCCTATTTCTTCTCCTTTCTCCTTTCTTCTTCTTTCTTCTCTCCTTCTTCTTTCTTTCTACCTTTCTTCTTCTCTCTTCTTCTTTTCTTAATTTTTTCTTTTCCCT
>NC_029789.2:93638350-93639455 GCF_000816755.2 Arachis ipaensis
AAAATTTCAAAAACTAAAAGATTTTTAGTTAGATTTGAATTTTGGTTAGTTTTGAGTGTTTATAGGTTAGGAGAGTGTTTAATTCTATTTTTAGGCTTCTTTAAAAAAAGGGGGGGCACTCCACACGTGTGCATAGACGACGCGTACGTGTCGAATTCATTGCCGCAACTTCTGGTACAAAAACCAGAGAGTTGTGATGGAACTGTGCGGGTGGGGTGCCAGGAGCACAATCCATCCCATTCATGCACATAGGTTACGCGTACGCATCACTATTTTTTTCGCACATCCACGCGTGAGCGTGAACGACGCGCACACATCATATGCTTATGTTGGAACTTCTGGTACAAAAACCAGAGAGTTGTACTAGAGTTGTGCTGCTTTTGTGTGAGAAGCATGATTAAACCCCACGAATACGTGCGGCTGACGCGTATGCGTCCCCTCTCTTTTCTGCTAGCCACGCGTAGGCGTGGACGATGCTCACGCGTCATATGCCTTTCTCTACTTCCCACACGTACGCGTGGATGAAGTGTGCGCGTCGCCTTTGCACCCTGTTTCTGCTTCTTCTTTCTTTTCTTTCTTCTCTCCTTCTTCTTTCTTTCTACCTTTCTTCTTCTCTCTTCTTCTTTTCTTAATTTTTTCTCTTCAAAAAATTCCTTCAAAAAATAATATTAATAATAAATAAATAAATAAATAAATAAAATAAAAAGAGAGAAAAAGAAAAAAAATTTCTTTTTATTTTTCTCATCTTTCATTTTCTTTTGTTTATTGAATTTGCATACTTTTATTCATTGCATTTTAATTTTGTTCTAATAGCTTGTTCTTCTTTTCCTTTCTAAGTTTCTTATTTTAATAATGGTGTTGAATTCTCTTACTCAATTGTTGAGAATTTCTTGGTTATATTGGTGCTTCTTGACTAGTTTGGTATTGTTGGGTAGGCATGGCAATTTCCCCCAATGGGGCGGGTATCTGCGGGGAATTACCCATCGAGGGACGGATTTGGGGAGCAAAATCTCCCCGCGGGGGACAGGGATGGAGACCCGTATAACAAACGGGGTGGGGGCGAAGATAGAGGTCCCCGTCCCGTGGGGATCCGTATAATCCCTGT
>NC_029789.2:93639932-93640202 GCF_000816755.2 Arachis ipaensis
TCTGAATCTCTGAATCTCAGTAACCCTTGCCTCCTCCATTCTGCGTTTCTTTTCTTCAGTCACATGAAAGGGATGAAACCCTAACCTCTCTACTCTCCGGAAGTACACCTCTCTTCTTCCAAATCTCACTGCCGGCCACTGACCCCCAAAACCCCTTCACCGTCGAGCTCTCCCAAAACCCCCTCATCGTTGTTGCTGTCTTCACGCGTTAGAGACATTGCAGTAGAGTTACAGGAGCGTCGCGCCATCACCGTCTTCATCGCAGTAGGA
>NC_029789.2:93640208-93647804 GCF_000816755.2 Arachis ipaensis
CCGTTGCCACCGTTGCCATTCAGTGAGCATCACCGCCTTTGTCGTTCTTCTTCTTTGTCGTTCTTCTTCTTTGTCGTTTAGTGAGCGTTGTTCTTCGTCGTCCCCAATGATTTCCATTTAACTTTTAATTTGTTAATTTCTGTGATTTCTGTAAGATCTGTGATTCATGTGATTTTCTGTAATTTCTATTATTTCTATAAGATCTGTGATTCATGTGATTTTTTGTGATTTACTTTGAAGCATTTGTTAATTTGATTTCTATCATATCTGTGATTTTTTGCAATTTCTGTGATTATATCTCATATCTCATATCTCTGTGATTTACCTTCAATTTCTGTAATTTCTGTTTTATTTTTTCAATTTTTTAAATCCGTGGATACCCGAGTCCCCAGCAGATACAGGGTCCCCATTACCCGTCGCGGGGACGGGGACTGATAATGGAGGCGGGGGGGGGGGGCGGGGGCGGAGGGCATGTCCCCGCCCCATGGAGACACGTTGCCATCCCTATTGTTGGGTGATGAAATTTTTAGGTAAATGCTTAATCTTTGATGACTCTTGCATTCTTTGTGCATTGATATGAACTCATATTGTCTTTCATGACCCACTCTTTCTCGTTCAAACTTGATGCTCAACATGCTCTTTATGTCATTTACTTATGCTTTGATTTTACTCTTGCATCAAATGTAGTGATATGCCTTAGCTTATATTGTTTTCTCACTTACATGTTGTAGCTATCATGTAGTTGAGAACCATACTCTTACTTGGCATTAGCCCCCGCCTATGTTCTATTTGATTTGATATCTTTGTTGTGGGCTTAATTTTCTCTCCTTTTCTCTCCTTTTAGGCTGGCCACCAAGAGGGGAAAAGGAAAAGTTTCTACATGGGGCGACAAACAAGTCACCCGCACAATCTTTTGAAGAAACTCATCAATTGTAGCAACCCATCTACCTTGCTCATCTTTGGATGCACCGAGGATGGTGCAATCTTTACGTGTGGGGAGGTCGAGGACCGACCTCCGTG
This sequence comes from Arachis ipaensis, assembly GCF_000816755.2. Lineage (NCBI taxonomy): Eukaryota > Viridiplantae > Streptophyta > Magnoliopsida > Fabales > Fabaceae > Arachis > Arachis ipaensis. The sequence continues at coordinate 93,641,229 of NC_029789.2, forward strand.
GGTAACAACTTCCCTTTCCAACACCAATTTTTAATTTTCTTTATTAGTTAGTTGTTGCATTTGCATGCTAGGTTGCATAATAGTTAGAATTTGTACATATTCTACCATTTCTTTCTTGCTAGGACTACTTGGTGAGAGTGATGATTTCTTTTTCAAGAAATTATTTTAGGACATTTCACTAATTTGAATAATTTTTTTGTTGAACTTGCTTGAAGAATGTATTTTGAAAAAGGTCTTTGAGCTAAGAACACATAAGCATGTGAGTTTTGAACCTAATTGTGTGGTTACATCTTATAACCACTAATTTTCCTTCTTGTGTGCATCATTCTCTTTCTATAATTGTAATCTTTGATTTGTTTGATTCTATATGTCCATTATTTTATGTATACATGCATTTATATGATTGAGACCATTGTTTCAATTAGCTCACTTACCCAAATAGCCTTACCTTTTATCTTCCATTGTTAGCCAACTTTGAGCCTACGATTAACCCACTTTGTTCTTTAATTTAGCACATTACAAGCCTTAAAGTGAAAAACAATAAATATCCCTTATTTGGATCTTTGATTAGCTTAGGCTAGTGAGTGTGTGTAGCATTTAAGTGTGGGGAAACTTGGGACATTGGTTGAGAAAAAGGTGTGTGTTGTATCTTTATTGAAGATCTTGGGAATTGGGTACATACTCATACATTAAATATTTAAACCATGTGCATTGATGCTCTTGTATATATTTTAGTTTGAAAAAAAATACACACACACACACACACACACACACACACACACACACACACACACACACACATATATATATATATAGAAGAAGAAAAAAATAAAAAGAAAGCAATAAAAAGGGGACAAAATGCCCCAAAGTAAAGATCAATAACAATCAATGCATATGTGTTGTGATAAAAAGAAAGAATGCACGAGTGTGTGAAAAAGTGGAAAATGGGTAGTTAGGCTTGTATTTGAATTGTATAGGTTGTAGGTTAGGTGAGAGCTTATGTTAATCAAAGATTCAAATTTCGAGCTCACTTAGCTATATATAACCTTACCTTGACCCTAGTCCCATTACAACCTATGGAAAAGTCCTCATGATGAATGTATGCATGCATTGAATAATTGTTGACTGTTAGATAAAAAAAAAATCTTAGAAAACATGATTAAAGGAGAATTGAGTGGATCAACCTTATACACTTGAGCGACTAGAGTGAATACACATCCGGTGAGGGTTCGATGCTCAATTCCTTGTTCCCGGCTTTCATGAGCTTTCTTCTTGCAAGTCTATTTGTACTTTATTTTAGTATTTGAATTAGTAGAATTCATGAATAATCATATTATCTTAGCCCTACGTGTTCATATATGTTCTTGGAGTTTGATTTACTTTTAACCAAGTAGGTAGAAGCATTTAGTTGCATTTATGTAGATAGATTGCATTAAATAAATGTTCAAACCCCATTTCTTGTCTTTCTTTATGCTTAGCATGAGGACATGCTAATATTTAAGTGTGGGAAGGTTGATAAACCACAATTTTATGGTTTATCTTGTATTGAATTTGGTGGATTTTATCAAATTTTCCTACACTTATTCATTAAAATAGCATGGTTTTATGGATTTCTCCTAATTGTGCTTAAGAATGAAAACATACTTTTTAAGCCCTTAAATTGCTAAATTTAATTCACCTTCCTCCCATTCGATGCCTGGATATGTTTGTGTGAGTGATTTAAGGTTTTGAAGGCAAGGATGGCTTGAAAGAAATGGAAGAAAAACATCCAAAGTGGGAAAATTCATGAAGACATGAAGAAATTGCTAAGCTGTTGGTGCACGAAATTGTGATCTCAATGGCACCAAAAACTTGGTATGCACTATCATAATCTCAATTTTTCTTCACAACGTTACACAACTAACCAGCAAGTGCACTGGGTCGTCCAAGTAATAAACCTTACGTGAGTAAGGGTCGATCCCACAGAGATTGTCGGCTTGAAGCAAGCTATGGTCATCTTATAAATCTCAGTCAGGCGGATTCAAATGGTTATAAGGTTTTAATAATTAAAATATAAATAAAATATAAAATAGGATAGAGATACTTATGCAATTCATTGATAAGAATTTCAGATAAGCGTATGGAGATGCTTTGTTCCTTCTGAATCTCTGCTTTCCTACTGCCTTCATCCAATCATTCATACTCCTTTCCATGGCAAGCTGTATGTTGGGCATCACCATTGTCAAAGGCTACTTCCCGTCCTCTCAGTGAAAATGGTCCAAATGCGCTGTCACCGCACAGCTAATCATCTGTCGGTTCTCGATCATGTTGGAATAGGATCCATTGATCCTTTTGCGTCTGTCACTATGCCCAACACTCGCGAGTTTGAAGCTCGTCACAGTCATCCCTTCCCAGATCCTACTCGAAATACCACATACAAGGTTTAGACTTTCCGGATCTCAGGAATGACCGCCAATAATTCTAGCTTATACCATGAAGACTCTGATCTTTCGGAATGGAGGCTAAGAGATAAACACTCAATCCAAGGTAGAATGGAAGTGGTTGTCAAGCACGCATTCATAGGTTGAGAATAGTGATGAGTGTCACGGATTATCATATTCATCAAGTTGAGGTGTAAGCGAATATCTTAGAATAGGAATAAGGTTGGATTGAATAAGAAAACAATAGTACTTTACATTAATTCATGAGGAATAGCAGAGCTCCACACCTTAATCTATAGGGTGTAGAAACTCTTCCGTTGAAAATACATAAGTGATGGAGGTCCAGGCATGGCTGAATGGCCAGCCCCCTAAACGTGATCTCTAAACATAAAATTATTCAAAGACTAACCAGAGATATAAAATAAATCACTAAAAGTAGTTTTTATACTAAACTAGTAGCTAGGTTTACATAAGATAAGTAAATGATGTAGAAATCCACTTCTGGGCCCACTTGGTGTGTGCTTGGGCTGAGCATTGAGCTTTCATGTGTAGAGACTCTTTTTGGAGTTAAACGCCAGGTTGTAGCCTGTTTCTGGCGTTTAACTCTCATTTGCAACCTGTTTCTGGCGTTTAACTCTAGAATAGGGCAGGAAGTTGGCATTTGAACGCCCGTTTGCATCGTCAAAATTCAGGCAAAGTATGGACTATTATATATTGATGAAAAGCCCTGGATGTCTACTTTCCAACACAATTAAAAGCGCGCCAATTCGGTTTCTATAACTCTAGAAATTCCATTTCAAGTGCAGGGAGGTCAGAATCCAACAACAACTGTAGTCCTTCTTCAACCTCTGAGTAAGATTTTTGCTCAAGTCCCTCAATTTCAGCCAGAAATTATCTGAAATCACAGAAAAACACACAAACTCATAGTAAAGTCCAGAAATGTGATTTTTATTTAAAAACTAACAAAAATATACGAAAAACTAACTAAATCATACTAAAAACTATGTAAAAATAATGCCAAAAAGCGTATAAATTATCCGCTCATCACAACACGAAACTTAAATTGTTGCTTGTCCCCAAGCAACTGAAAATAAAATAGGATAAAAAGAAGAGAATATACTAAAAATTTCAAAATATCAATGAAACTTAGCTTCAATTTAGATGAGCCGGGCTAGTAGCTTTTTGCCTCTGAACAGTTTTGGCATCTCACTTTATCCTTTGAAGTTCAGAATGATTGGCATCTATAAGAACCTAGAATTCAGATAGTGTTATTGATTCTCCTAGTTCAGTATGTTGATTCTTGAACACAGCTACTTTATGAGTCTTGGCCGTGGCCCTAAGCACTTTGTTTTCTAGTATTACCACCGGATACATAAATGCCACAGACACAAAACTGGGTGAACCTTTTCAGATTGTGACTCAGATTTGCTAAAGTCCTCAATTAGAGGTGTCCTGGGTTCTTACGCACACTCTTTTTTTGCTTTGGACCTCGACTTTAATCGCTCAGTCTCAAGCTTTTCACTTGACACCTTCACACCACAAGCACATGGTTAGGGAGAGCTTGGTTTAGCCGCTTAGGCCAGGATTTTATTCCTTTAAGCCCTCTTATCCACTGATGCTCAAAGCCTTGGATCCTTTTTACCCTTGCCTTTTGGTTTAAAGGTTTATTGGCTTTTTGCTCTTGAGTTTTGGTTTAAAGAGCTATTGGCTTTTTCTGCTTGCTTTTTCTGTTTCTTTCTCTCTTTTTCTTTATTTTCGCCCTTTTTTTTTCTGCAAGCCTTGTTTTTTCACTGCTTTTTCTTGCTTCAAGAATCAATTTTATGATTTTTCATATTATCAATAATATTTCTCCTTTTTCATTATTCTTTCAAGAGCGAACAATTTTAACATTCATAAACAACAAATTCAAAAAATATGCATGATGGGATATTTTCGCGGAGAAATGAATTTCTCCAAAACACCCAAACTTAACCGGCAAGTGCACCGGGTCGCATCAAGTAATAATAACTCACGGGAGTGAGGTCGATCCCACAGGGATTGAAGGATTGAGCAATTTTAGTTTAGTGGTTGATTTAGTCAAGCGAATCAAGATTTGGTTGAGAGATTTGTGATTTGCAGAATTTAAATTGCATAGAAAGTAAAGGGAATGGGTAATTAGCATGAAATTAAAGAGAACAGGAATTAAAGTGCTGAATCTTAAAGAACAAGAAATTAAATGGCAGAAACTTAGAATGCAAGAAATGTAAATTGCAGAATCTTAAAGTGCAAGAAATGTAAATGGCTTGAATTGTAAAGGGAATTGGGAGTTGGATTTGCAGAAATTAAACAAGGAAAAGTAAATTGCAACAAACAGAGAAGTAAAGGATGTCTTGAATCAAACCGGATCTTAAATCAGAAATGTAAATAAGCATGAAAACAGTAAACAGGGAATGGGTAATGGGAAATCCGGATCTCAAGACCCAAGAGACTAGAAAACCAAGTCTAGATCTCAATGCCTTCCTAGATCCAACAAGAACAATTGCAAAAGAATTTATAAATTGCAAAGAAAGTAGATGAAAAACAATTAACCGAAACTGAAATTCAATTGAGCAGAAAATAAAGCAAGATCTCAAGGTGAGATTGAAACAGAATTTCTTCAATTTTCCACCCAAAATCCAAGACAAGAAAAGTAAAGAGTGCTGGGCAAGAACAAGGAAGAAGAGAGATCAATTCTCCTCCCAAATTCTCTTCAATTAAACAACAATGCTAAGAAAAATAAAAGTGAGCTCTAAGCAAAACTGAAAAGAAAGCTATTCTGAAAAACTAAAAGGAAGCCCCCTGAAAACTTAAATCCTATGCTATTTATACACTTTCTTCAAATGGTCTTCAAGCCTTCAATTGGGCCTTTGCTCTTGGTGGAATTGGGTTGAGAGAGGCCTTGGTTGATTGCTCTTGGAGTTTGGAGAAGAACCGAATTGAACCGGGTTGGAATCATGAAAGCTTGAGTAAAAGTTGGAGTAAAAGTTAGGGTCTAACTTTTGCTCCAACTTTTCACATAAGCACCCTTGTTTTGCTGATAGCAACGTTGGGGCAAAAGTTAGGGGTCTAACTTTTGCTTCAACGTTGGCTTCCCCTTAGTTATTCATGGCGCCAACGTTAGCCAGAAAGTTAGGGGCTAACGTTGGCGCAAACTTTTGCTAGCCCAGGGAGATTTTTTCATGCCAAAAGTTAGCCAAAAAGTTAGGGGCTAACTTTTGCTCCAGCTTTTGCCCAAAAGTTAGCCAAAAAGTTAGGGGCTAACTTTTGCTCCAGCTTTTGCTTCCTGGTTCATAATTAATTCAAGACTCAAGTCATTCCTCCTAGCCATTCCTTCTTGCATCAACCTTTCTCCAAGATTTCTTCACCTATCATTAATCAACCAAACACATCAAAGCTATGCTCAAAATCATGAGATATTCATTCTTTCATAATATATGACAATTATAGCATAAAACCTCATGAAATAGCATGAATTCATACATGGTTGATTAAATCAAAGGAAACATGAAAATCTACCCAATTGGCTTGCTTTTGGCTCAAGAAAAGAGCATAATTCAATTGAAAACAAAAGAAAAAGGCTAGTGAAACTAGGCTAAGATGACTTGTCATCAACTGTCTATGAATCTCAATAAAATAAAAGTCCTAGGTTAAAAAGAAAAACAAAAAGAGAAAAAAAAGCCAAAAATGGCAACAGAAAAAAAGAAAAATAAAAAAAAGCAAAGCTAGACACCAATAGCTTGAACCTTAGAATATATGCCTGTGGTGTCTTTGTACTAGGATCTGCTTGGATTATTAAGTTCTTTGGAGTGCATCAACAATTGGTGACTTGGGTTAACTAACCTGGGATCATCAACTGAAAGTCCACTATCAAGAGCAACCAAACTACAAGGCATTTAGTAACCCAAAGAGGTGCTGGGCATCAATGTTCTAAGAAGGAATGTAAGCCAAGTGTCTATAGTGAATAATGTGTCAAGTATAAAGAAAAGGAAATGAACTTGCTACACATGACACTCAAATAAAGCTCATGAACAAGATAATAGCCAAGGATAAAGGAATAATGAGAGGTCATAGCAGTGTGTTGCTTGATGCTTGAAGGAGACTTTCTAGGCCTAAAAGTCAATAAGAAGTGAGTGTTTAC
>NC_029789.2:93647829-93652903 GCF_000816755.2 Arachis ipaensis
GTGCATAATTCAATTGAAAACAAAAGAAAAAGGCTAGTGAAACTAGGCTAAGATGACTTGTCATCACAACACCAAACTTAAAGCTTGCTTGTCCCCAAGCAAGAAATGATTTATTAAGAAGAAAGAATGAAATGGAAGAGGATGTTCATGCTAGTAGAGTGTTATTGGTAGTTCATGGGGTTTTATGTGGATATGCACACACTCACCTCTTATTGATTCTTAAGCCTAGAAAGCCTCCTTCAAGCTTCAAGTTCATACTGCTATGACCTCTCATTATTTCTTTATCCTTGGCTATTATTTTGTTCATAAGCTTTATTTGAGTGTCATGTGTAGCAAGTTCATTTCCTTTTCCTTATACTTGACACATTATTCACTATAGACACTTGGCTTACATTCCTTCCTAGAACATTGATGCCCAGCACCTCTTTGGGCTGCTAAATGCCTTGTAGTTAGGTTGCTCTTGATAGTGGACTTTCAGCTGATGATCCCGGGTTAGTTAACCCAAGTCATCAAGTGTTGATGCACTCCAAAGAGCTTAATAATCCAAGCAGATCCTAATACAAAGACACCACAGGCATATATTCTAAGGTTCAAGCTATTGGTGTCCAGCTTTGTTTCTTTTTGTTTTTCTTTTGTTCTGCTTTTTCTTTTCTCTGTTTGTTTTTCTTTCTAACCAAGGATTTTTATTTGATTGAGATTCATAGACAGTAGCTACTTTCTACTTAAGAGGAGACATCCTAGTGTTCTTATTCATTAAAGGTGAGCTATTATACAATCACACACATACCACCACTTACTTTTATTGTACTTCTATCTAACAGAGAACTATTTCACTTCACATTCAAATATTTCTTTTATTGAATTGAAAATGCAGGGGACAAAGCATGCTTTTTGTTAAGTGAAAGTAAACACACAAGCACACACTTAGGACTAGCTTACTTATTTTAAATTGAAACAGAAATGATGTACATACTACTACACTAACAGTTACTGTTAAGATGGGAATATTCACACTTCCAATTTAGAGCAATTCAATGCTGATGGAGTTAAGTGACAATACAACCTCTTGGTGGCTTCTTCTTCTTTCTCTCAGCCAATGGTGTGTAGTCCTCCCAAGAGAGTGATTGAATTCCTGCAGTGTTAATGGAAGTTGCTTGTTTCTCAAGCCCTTAGATGACTGGTTAGTGTGCAGGACTTTCTTGTAGGCGTTTGAACTTACTTTGGTGTGTAAACACCAAACTTAGCCCCTTGCCATGTTTCTTATGCATTAAAATAACCATATGTGAAAGCCTAAGTTTTTGCTAAAGGTAATAAAACTAGAAACAGACAATGATTAAATGATTTATCAGATTGCTTGGAGCTAGTAACCCTTTGTGCAGAAGGTGAGAATGTGCTTTTAAATAAGATTTTGGTGGAACACCAAACTTAGAATCCTTTATTCTCCCTTAAATTGTTTTGGTGTGAAACACCAAACTTAGCTCCTAGCAATACATACCAATCATTTAACCTTTATATTGAAATAGCTATGAAAAGAAAATTACCTCAGGTTGGGTTGCCTCCCAACAAGCGCTTCTTTATTGTCATTAGCTTGACATTGGGGCTTTCTTTTATGGTGGTTGATGATTGTAGTGCCTCAACTTGTCTTCCCTGACTGTGATTCTCTTCTTTGTTCTCTGGTGCTCAATTTCAGCATGTTCTAATGAGAGTATCTTGCTGACAGTGTAGTAATCATCAGTCTGTTGGTTTGCTCCTAGTTGTTGATAAATCAATTGCACTTTATCACCTTTGGAAAGCCCTTCTGTTGGAATTTTTTTGTTCTTCCAACCCTTTTTGATTCTGTTTTCATTCTTCTTCCTTCTTCTTATTGATCCTTTCTGCTTGCAAGTGGGCTTCATTTTGGGATTCTTCTTCTTGATAACTAACACATCAATGCTTTCATGAATCTCTCCATCACTCTGTACAAGTTCTTTTTCTTCTTCCCATGCTGCATTATCTACTTCTTGCTTTGGGATATTTTTGTGAATCACCTTGTCAATTTCCATAGAGTTTTTCTTCTCATTACCAAACTGTGCTTCTGGTAACACCTTCAGGGTGACACTCTTATCATGCATTCTGAGAGTTAATTCTCCTTCCTCTATGTCTATGATAGCTCTAGCAGTGGCCAAGAATGGCCTTCCCAGAATAATAGAGTCACCATCATCCCCTTCTGAATCTAGAACCACAAAATCTGCAGGGTATATGAAATTGTCCACCTTGACCAGCAGGTTTTCAATCATACCCCTGGGGTATACTGTTGACTTATCTACTAGCTCTAGAGATATCTGTACTGGTTTAACTTCCTCTATATGCAGCTTTTTTACCAAGGAGGATGGTATTAAGTTAATACTTGCTCCTAGATCGCACATTGCTTTAGTGATGGTTAATTCCCCAATGGTGCAAGGTAGCAAAAAGCTCCATGGATCTTCAAGCTTAGGGGGAAGCCCTTTTTGAATCAAAGCCCTGCATTCCTCAGTGAGCAGTATGGTTTCCTTCTCATCCCAACTTCTTTTCTTGTTGATGAGCTCCTTCAAAAACTTGGCATATAGAGGCATTTGCTCAAGTGCTTCAGCAAAAGGAATATTGATTTCCAGCTTTTTGAAAGTCTCAAGGAACTTGTGAAAATGCTGGTCCTTGGTTTCTTTTTTGAACCTCTGGGGATATGGCAGTGGAGGTGTGATGCTCTTTCCTAGTTGCTGCTGTCCCTGAGTCACTTCTGTTGAACCGTGTGGCTGGTTGTCTTTCTCTTTGAGTTTCTCAGTCCTCTTGCTTGGCATCACAACTTGATCCTTGGCTTCATCTGCCTTTGTTTGCTCTTCATCTTCTATTGCACTTTTGCTGCTCTCTGCTTGCTTCTTAGTAGTGTCATTGTTGCTCATCAATGTTCTCCCACTCCTTAATTGTATCGCCTTGCATTCTTCCTTTGGATTTGGAATCGTGTCACTCGGCAGAGAGCTTGAAGGTCTCTCAACAGAAATCTGTTTGGAGATTTGCCCCATCTGCCTCTCTAGGCTTTTTAGGGAGGCTTCATGATTCTTGGTTGTCATTTCCTGGTATTTCAATATTTTGTCTATCACGGCCTCCAAGTTAGTGATTCTTTGGGCTTCAGGTGATACTTGAGGTGGGTTATGAGATGTGGGTGGTGGATGGTAGGCATTTTGGTTGGTGGGTTGGTTATTAGATTGGTACTGGTTGGGGTTGGGGTAGTTGTTTTGAGGTTTTCTGTAGGGGTTTTGGTTAGTCTGCTGCTGGTTGTGGTTCTAGTTGCTTCTTGGGTTGTTTTGGTTTGAGTTCCTCTGCCATGGTTGTTGGTTTTGGGTATGATTATCTCCCCATCTAAGGTTTGGGTGGTTCTTCCAGGATGGATTGTATGTATCACCATACACTTCATTTGGTCCCTGGTTGTGCATATACTGTACTTGCTCTTGTTGTTGTTCTTCTTGCGTTTCTTCATTCTGTCCCCATGTGGTTGATGGTTGGCTAGTGTTAACTGCAGCAACTTGGAGACTATCAATCCTCTTGGCCATTTGTTCAAATTGTTGTTGAATTTGCTGCTGCATCATCTTGTTTTGAGCCAAGATTGAGTCCACTCCTTCTAGCTCCATTACTCCTCTTATTTGTGATGGTTGGCGGTTTCTTTGATGAGCAAAGAAATATTGGTTGTTAGCCACCATATCAATGAGGTTTTGAGCTTCCTCTGCAGTTTTCATGAGTTGCAAGGAACCTCCAGCTGAATGATCCAAAGCTTCTTGAGATTTCAATGTTAAGCCCTCATAGAAATTCTGCAGCTTATCCCACTCAGTGAACATTTCAGGAGAACATTTCCTGATTAGAGCCTTGTATCTCTCCCATGCCTCATGGATGGGTTCAGCCTTCATTTGTGTAAATGTTTGTACCTCAGTCTTCAACCTTATGATCCTTTGAGGTGGGTAAAATTTGGCAAGGAACTTGGTTACCAAATCATCCCAATTGTTGATGCTGTCTCTTGGAAAGGATTCCAACCATTGAGTGGCCTTGTCTCTGAGAGAAAATGGGAATAGCAATAGCTTGTAGCTGTCAGGAGGCACACCATTAGTTTTAACAGTGTTACAAATCCTCAAGAAAGTGGATAGGTGTTGGTTCGGATCTTCAAGTGGTCCTCCACCAAAAGAGCAATTATTTTGAACCAAAGTGATGAGTTGTGGCTTTAGTTCAAAATTGTTTGCATTGACATTTGGAGTTAAGATGCTACTTCCACAATGTCTAGGATTTGCAAAAGTATAAGAAGCTAAAACTCTCCTCTGGGGTGGATTGTTATTGTTGTTGTCTGCTCCACCTGGTGGATTGGTTGAATGTTCCTCCATATCTTGGAATTCTTCTTCTGATTCCTCTTCTCCAACAATATTTTTCCCAGCAGAATCTTAAAGTGCAAGAAATGTAAATGGCTTGAATTGTAAAGGGAATTGGGAGTTGGATTTGCAGGAATTAAACGAGGAAAAGTAAATTGCAACAAAGAGAGAAGTAAAGGATGTCTTGAATCAAACCGGATCTTAAATCAGAAATGTAAATAAGCATGAAAACAGTAAACAGGGAATGGGATATGGGAAATCCGGATCTCAGAACCCAAGAGACTAGAAAACCAAGTCTAGATCTCAATGCCTTCCTAGATCCAACAAGAACAATTGCAAAAGAAATTGTAAATTGCAAAGAAAGTAGATGAAAAGCAATTAACCGAAACTGAAATTCAATTGAGCAGAAAATAAAGCAAGATCTCAAGGTGAGATTGAAACAGAATTTCTTCAATTCTCCACCCAAAATCCAAGACAAGAAAAGTAAAGAGTGCTGGGCAAGAACAAGGAAGAAGAGAGATCAATTCTCCTCCCAAATTCTCTTCAATTAAACAACAATGCTAAGAAAAATACAAGTGAGCTCTAAGCAAAACTGAAAAGAAAGCTATTCTGAAAAACTAAAAGGAAGCCCCTGAAAACTTAAATCCTATGCTATTTATACACTTTCTTCAAATGGTCTTCAAGCCTTCAATTGGGCCTTTGCTCTTGGT
>NC_029789.2:93653497-93670024 GCF_000816755.2 Arachis ipaensis
AAAAGTTAGGGGCTAACGTTGGCGCAAACTTTTTTGCTAGCCCAGGGAGATTTTTTCATGCCAAAAGTTAGCCAAAAAGTTAGGGGCTAACTTTTGGTCCAACTTTTGCCCAAAAGTTAGCCAAAAAGTTAGGGGCTAACTTTTGCTCCAGCTTTTGCCCAAAAGTTAGCCAAAAAGTTAGGGGCTAACTTTTGCTCCAGCTTTTGCTTCCTGGTTCATAATTAATTCAAGACTCAAGTCATTCCTCCTAGCCATTCCTTCTTGCATCAACCTTTCTCCAAGCTTTCTTCACCTCTCATTAATCAACCAAACACATCAAAGCTATGCTCAAAATTATGAGATATTCATTCTTTTATAATATATGACAATTATAGCATAAAACCTCATGAAATAGCATGAATTCATACATGGTTGATTAAATCAAAGGAAACATGAAAATCTACCCAATTGGCTTGCTTTTGGCTCAAGAAAGTACATAATTCAATTGAAAACAAAAGAAAAAGGCTAGTGAAACTAGGCTAAGATGACTTGTCATCAATGCACTGTTCAAGCATTCATTCAGAAAACAAAAAGTGTTGCCACCACATCAAAATAATTAAACTAAGCTCAAGGATGAATTCGAAATCATGTACTTCTTGATCTTTTGTTTTTAGAACATTTTTCATTTAAGAAAGGTGATGGATTCATAGGACATTCATAGCTTTAAGACATAGTTACTAGACAATAATGATCATGTAATAAAGACACAAACATAAATAAAACATAAGGCTCAAAAACCGAAAAACAGAAAAATAAGAACAAGGAGATTAAGGAACGGGTTCACCTTAGTGAGGGTGGCGTCTTCTTCCTCTTGAAGAACGAATGGTGTTCTTGAGCTCCTCTATGTCTCTTCCTTGCCTTTGTTGCTCCTCCCTCATAGCCCTTTGATCTTCTCTAATCTCATGGAGAATGATGGAGTGCTCTTGGTGCTCCATCCTTAGTTGTCCCATGTTGGAACTTAACTCTCCTAAGGAGGTGTTGATTTTTTCCCAATAGTTTTGTGGAGGAAAGTTCATCCCTTAAGGCATCTCAAGGATTTCATGATGAGGAATTTCCTCATGCTCTTGTTGAGGTCCGTGAGTGGGCTCTCTTGTTTGCTTCATCCTTTTCTTAGTGATGGGCTTGTCCTCTTCAATGAGGATGTCTTCTTGGCCACAACTTCATAGAAGTGGTCTTGATGGACCTTTGAGATGAATCTCTCCATCTCCCATGATTCAGAGGTGGAAGCAATTGTCTTCTCTTTCCTCTTTCAAGAGGTTTCTCTGGCCTTAGGTGCCATTAATGGTTATGGCAAAACAAAAAGCAACGCTTTTACCACACCAAACTTAAAATGTTTGCTCGTCCTCGAGCAAAAGAAGAAAGAAAATAGTAGAAGAAGAAGAAAATGGAGGAGATGGAGGGGAAGATTGTATTCGGCCAAGGGGAGAAATAAGTGTTTGTAATGTGTGAAAATGAGGTAGTGTTGAGGGGTTTATATAGGGGTGGCGGGGTTACGTTTCGTGTATTAGGGTTGGGTTTAGGAGGGAAAGGATTTTGAATTTGGAGGTAGGTGGGGTTTTTGGGGAAGAGTGGATAGATGTGAGTGGTGAATAGTATTTGGGGAAGAGATATGGAAGTGATTGGTGAAGGATATTTGGGGAAGAGTGTTATGAAAGGGTGTGAAGAGGAGAGAAGAAGAGGTGGGATAGATGGGGATCCTGTGGGGTCCACAGATCCTGAGGGGTCAAGGACTTAACATCCCTGCTCCATTTAGGCGTGCAAAATGCCCTTGGAATGCACTTCTGGCTTTAAACGCCAGGTTGCTGCTTGTTTCTGGCGTTTAACGCCAGCTTTTCTCCCATTTCTGGCGTTAAACGCCAAGTAGATGCTCTGTTCTGGTGTTAAACGCCAGTTTGGTGCTTGTTTCTGGCGTTTAACGCCAGCTGGATACTTCTTTCTGGCGTTAAACGCCAGTCTGTTGCTTCTTACTGGCGTTTAAACGCCAATAAGCTCTTCCTCCAGGGTGAGCTATTTTTCATTCTATTTTTCATTTTGTTTTTGATTTTTCAGTTGTTTTGTGACTTCACATGATCATCAACCTAAAGAAAACATAAAATAACAATGGAAAAGAAATACAGATAATTAAATAGCATTGGGTTGCCTCCCAACAAGCGCTTCTTTAATGTCAATAGCTTGACAATGAGCTCTCATGGAGCCTCACAGATAATCAGAGCAGGGTTGTGGCCTCTCAACACCAAATTTAGAGTTTGAATGTGGGGGTTTTGTTTGACTCTGTATTGAGAGAAGCTTTTTATGCCTCCTCTCCATGGTTATAGAAGGAGACCCTTGAGTCTTAAATACAAGGTAGTCCTCATTCAACTGAAGGACCAACTCTCCTCTGTCAACATCAATCACAGCTTTTGCTGTGGGGTCATGGTGCCTATGGTACAAAGTATGAAGAATTTTCCGGGATCCGGTTTCTTCTGAGGTAATGTTTGCCTCATTAATGCATTCAGTTCATTGGTGAACAAGGGGGGTTCATCCTCCCAAGTTTCATTACCAAATAACTTGGCATTCAGCTTCATGATTGCTCCTAGATACTTAGCAACTTGCTCTTCAGTGATGTCTTCATCCTCTTCAGAGGAAGAATATTCATCAGAGCTCTTGAATGGCAGAAGGAGGTTCAATGGAATCTCTAGGGTCTCTGTCTGAGTCTCAGATTCCTTTGGTTCCTCAAAGGGGAACTCCTTTCTGTCCAGGGGATGTCCCATGAGGCTTTTCTCACTGGGATTCACGTCCTCCTCACTCCTCCAGGTTCGGCCATGTTGGTCATTGTTATGGCCTTGCATTCTGATAAACCACTATTTTATGGTTTATATTATGCTTAATTGTGCGGTTTTATCAAATCTTTATCCACTTATTCATATGATTAGCATGCATTTATAATTCCTTCCTAAAAATACTTCATGGTTGAAAACTTGCTTCCTAGAGACTTTTAATTATGTATTTTTAACTCTCCTTTATTCCATTCGATGCCGTGATCTGTGTGTTAAGTGTTTCAGGCTTTATATGGCATGAATGACTCAGAGATTGGAAAGGAAGCTTTCAAAAATGGAAGGAGCACAAGAAATTAAGGAGATGACCAGCGAGAAGTGACGCGGACGCATGGCTCATGCGACCACGCGACATAGAGGAAATTGCAGTGACGCGGACGCATGGCTCACGCGACTGCGCGGATTGGAAACTGCACAAGTGACGCAAAGGCGTGGACGACGCGCACGCGTGGCAAGGCAAAACGCCAGATGACGCGAACACCTGGATGACGCGATCGCATGACATGGGCGATCTGCAGAATCTGTAGAATTCGCTGGGGGCAATTTTGGGCCCTGTTTGACCCAGTTTTCGGTCCAGAAAAGCAGATTAGAGCCGGGGAACATGCAGAGACCAAAGGACAACATTCATTCTGCATAATTTTAGTTTTAGATCTGATTTTAATCCTCCTCTAGGTTTTCTCTCTACACATTCATAGTTCTTAGGAATTCGTTTTTATCACTTTTTGGATTGGGATGTTGAGAAGAATCATTACCTCCGCCAAGACTTCATTATTCTAGTTTGTTTTCTTTACTTGTCTCTTACTCTTCCATGTCTTCAATTTATTCAGAATTACTATTGGATTATTTTTAGAATTTATCAATACAAGAACTATTTTTATTTTTAATTGATCTTTTGATTATTATTTATCATGTCTTTCTTTATTTTCCTTTCTTATGTTATAAAGTTTACATTCATAATGAGCGAGTAGTTCCATAACTTGATTGGGAGTTGATTGAAAGGAGGACCTTGAGTTGGAATACTCAAGAGAAAAATTGTAATTGGGTTTATTGTTGGATTGTCCTCTAGTCACTGATACTAATCCTTTCCAAGGGAGAGGATTGGAACTTGTGAATAGAAATAGCTTTCCAACTTGCTTGACTTTCCTCTACCTAGTAAGGGATAACTAAGCAGAACAACCTTCAATCATCAATTAATCTTGAGTGTACTCCAACAAGAATAGAGCTTCCAACTAATATACTCCCGGTCAAGGTCTTTAATTGAAATTACATAAATTCCCTGATTTAATTTCCTGTTTATCAACTCAAACCATTTTTGAAAACATCTGATTAATAAAATAGCATATCTTTCTGCAACTCGTTGGGAGACGACCTGGGATTCATACTCCCAGTATTTTAATTTTAATTTTGTGACAACCCTTCTAAATTGATAGGTGGATTTTCGGTTGCTTAATAACTGTACTTGCAACGTATCTCTTATAACAATTTCCGCCACGTCAATTTTTGACGCCGTTGCCCGGGAATTGCAATAGAGTGCTAAGTTATTGATTGGAATTTATTTATTTGCATTTTATTTAGTTTTTGCTACTATGAGCTACATGTTTCTTTCGTTAAATGACGCGTTCACTTCCTAATCCAAGCTGGCTAGTATTTGATCCTGAGATTGAAAGAACTAATTCACGTATAAGGCAAGCTCGGCGTCGGTTAGTCCTCTCCGAGGGCGAATCTGAAACGTCACTTGAGGAAGAAACAAGCTCCCTTTCTACTGATTCGGTTGATTCACGTGCAGGTGACATGGCAAAACCTAGAAGAGTTACTATCCAGGAGGCTGGAGCCCCTGATTTCACAATGCAACCGTTTCAAGCGCATCACCCAGCAGTGGCTACAGACTTTGAAATAAAGACTGCACTACTCAACTTGATGCCTAAGTTTCATGGCTTACCTGCTCAAGAGCCTATCAAGCACCTGAGGGATTTCCAAGCAGCCTGTTCTACTGTCAGGCGCGATGGTGTAGATGAAACTTCTATTCTGTTAAAAGCTTTCCCATTCTCTCTTGAGGGAAAGGCGAGAGAGTAGTACTACACTCAACTCGCAGCAACTGTTTCTGACTGGGATACGCTTAGAAGAGAATTTTTGGAAAAATTCTTCCCAGCTGAAGTTACTGATAAACTGAGGAAGGACATTTCCATGATTGTTAAGGACGAATCCGAGACTCTCTATGAATACTGGGAGAGCTTCAACAACCTTCTGGAAGCATGTTCCCACCATATGATTGACAAGATAGTGTTGCTCGGCTACGTCACACAGGGCATGAGACCCCAAGATAAGACCATATTGGAAAGTGCTAGCAATGGGTCTATGAAAAAGTACAAGACCACTGATGAGGCATGGCAATTGATCAGCGACTTGGATGAGTCTACAAGGAATCACAAGCAGAAACAAGGCCGGTCAAAGGCTGTTGCAGAGGTATCTTCTAGCAAAGAAACTACTGCTCTGGCTCATAGTATATGTGAAATGACCAATGATAAACCACTATTTCATGGTTTATCTTGTGCTCAATTGAGTGGTTTTTATCAACTCTTTACCCATTTATTCATACTAATCGCATGTTTTATGTCTTCCTTCCCGATTTTGTGCTATGATTAAAAACATGCTTCTTTGGCCTTTATATTGCTAATATTAATCCTATCTTATCACCATTAGATGCCTTGATATGTGTTTTATGTGATTTCAGAGATTACAGGGCAGGAATGGCTCAGAGAATAGAAAGGAAGCATGCAAAAGCGGAAGGAATACAAGAAGTTGGAGAAATTGCTAAGCTGTCCAGCCTGACCTCTTTGCACTCAAACGGCTATAACTTTAGCTACAGAGGTCCAAACGATGCGTTTCTAGTTGCGTTGGAAAGCTAACGTCCGGGGCTTCGATTTGATATATAATTTGCTATAGTTGCTCCGAAGTTAGGTGACGCGAACGTGTGAATGACGCGCCTGCATCGCATCTGCGAATTTCAATCCGCGCGGACGCGTGGACGACGCCTCCGCGTCACTTGCTCGCGACCTGAACGTAACAGAAATAGAAGGGAGCGATTTCTGAGCTGCTTTTGACCCAGTTTTCAGCCCAGAACACACAGATTAGAGGCTATAAAGTGGGAGAATGCATCCATTCATAATCAAGCTTTCATAATTCACAATCTTAGGATTAGATGTAGTTTTTAGAGAGAGAGGTTCTCTCCTCTCTCTTTGGATTTAGAATTAGGATTTTTTTCACTTTATGATTATTTCATCTTTTGCAATCACAGGTTCAATATTTTTTTTATTTATTTTTCCAATTTAATTTATGAATATCCATGTCAGATTTAATCTCTTTTTTGAATGCAATTCGAGGTATTTTCAGATTTAATTTTGCTTTGCTTTATTTATATGAATGCTTTTAATTTAATTTAGATATTTTCCCTTTTGGCTTTGGTTAAACAATTGGTGACTCTTGAGTTATCAAACTCATTGTTGATTGAAAATTGGAATTCTTCAAGAATTAATTCGAATTCCAATAACTCTGACTTTTCCCAAGGAAAGACTAGGACCTGAGGAATAAAAATTAATTCATCCACTTAACTTTCCTTCATAGTTAGAGGTTAACAGAGTGGGAGAAAAATCCAATTCTCATTACAATTGATAAGGATAACCAGGATAGGACTTCCAGTTTTCATACCTTACCAAGAGTCTATTCTATAGTTATTTATTTGTTTTATTCTTCTTATCATTCAACATACTGCTTCCTTACTTTCAAAACCCCCAATTTACAAGACTCATAACCAATAATAAGAACATACTTCCCTGCAATTCCTTGAGAAGATGACCCGAGGTTTAAATACTCGGTTATCAATTTTAAAGGGGTTTGTTACTTGTGACAACCAAAACTTTTGTAAGAAAGGTTGATTGCTTGGTTTAGTAACTATACTTGCAACGATAGTTTACTATAACCTCTAAACCATCAATCTTTAGTTCTTCAAAATGGCGCCGTTGCCGAGGAATTGCAAACGTGTGCCTTATTATTGGTTATTGTAAATATTTGCTTTTTACTTGTTTATTTGCTTTTATTTTTATTTTTATTTTTGCTTTTTTTTTTTCATAAATTAAGAGGTTATTGGTTTTTATTTAATTATTAAAAATTTTTCAAAACAAATTTTTTTCTTGATGTTCATCTTGATCTTCAAGTTGTTCTTCGTGTTCATCTTGACCTTCAAGTTGTTCTTAGTTGTTTTCTTCGTTTTGATCTAAAAATTTCAAGTTTAGTGTCATTTTATTGTTTTTCTCTTTCCTCATTAAATTAAAAAATTTAAAATTTAAAACTCAATTTTCAACTTTCAAATTTCAATTTTCAAAATTCAAATTTAAAAAATTTAAAATTCAAATCTCAAAATATTAAATGTTAATTTTCAAAATTCAAATTTAAAAATTTAAAGTTCAAATTTGAAATTTCAAAATTTGAAATTTCAAAATTTAAATTTCAAAATTCAAATCTTTTTCAAAAATCATATCTTTTTCAAAAATCTTATCTTATCTTATTTCAAAAATCAAATTTCAAAATTCAAATCTTTTTCAAAAATCTTATCTTATCTTATTTCAAAAATCAAATTTCAAAATTCAATTTTCAAAAATTCAAAATTCAAAATTTAAATAACCTTTTAATTTAAATTTATTTTTGTTTTTAATTTTTATTTGCTACTATGAACTCTCACCCCTTTGGCTATGAGTCTGGTTACAATTATGTTGCAGGAAGAGGAAATTACAAGGAGAACAGGCATCAAGGTTGGAACAATCGAAGATGGGAGGAGCCACAAGGATTTGATCAACCCTCATGGCAACAACCACCTCCAATGGACTATCAACAACCACCACCATATGCCTATGAACCCTCTCCTCAAAATAACTCTGGACCACCATACTCACAAGCCCCTTACCACCAAACACCTCCATATGACCCTAACCCACATCCACCATACCAACCACCCTATGAACTGAATGAGCCATACATAGATCTACCCCAACCTCTATTGGATAACAATACACTCATCTCTAACATCGTTGGTCTCACCTCTACACTCCAAAATTTTATATCCCGCATGAACCAACCCTCTACCTCCAATATTCAACCCTCAAGCTCTAGTGCACTTCCTTTTCAACCACATAATGATCTTTTCATCCCATCACCACCCTCCATGGAAGAGCACCCACATCCATCAATCCAAGAGCAAGATGATCCCAATTATGCTATTGATATGGAATAGGAAGGAAGGAATCATCTTCGCGAATCCATACTTCATAAAGAGCTAGAGGAGGCCCTACGGGTAAAGGTAGGAGAGACCCTTAAAGATGAAAGAGTAGTTGAAAGGAGTTGTCATGGAAAGAAAATCATCGAGGATGAGTACGATTTTATACTTAAACAACTGGACAAAGCAGCAATTATTAAAAAGGAAGAAGTGGTTGCAGACTTAAGAGATGCTGAACCTCCATGGGAAAGTCAAGACATAGAGCCTCCTTCCAAGACGGTTGCATTTGATGCTGAGGAGGGTGTACAACATCCAAGGCATATCATAGTTAAAGAATTGGAAGAGGTTGGTCAAGAGATGGAGATTAAAGAAGAAAAAGCACAACCTCCTATGCCCTTGGTGAGCAATGAAGAAGAGATTGAACTGGAAGAAAGCTACCAAGAGGAAGAGGTTGATATTGAAGAAACTTACAAAGAGGTGGAAGTTGTCAGAGAAGAGCCCAAGGGAGTGGAGCCTGCAAATTCGTTAAAAATACTTCCCCCTAAGTTGCCATCATCCTTCACAACATTCAAGTGAGTAAAATTCATATCCCTTAGCTTTCTAATCCCACATGAATATGGGCTACTGGAGACGGATGGTCAACTTAGAGCTCTTTGTGGCATTAAGAGGAAGAGAAAATGGTCAGTGGCAAGAATTGTCCTGCAAGGTTCATTATGGTTGGAAGCTTTAAGTTTAAACACAAAGGTTGGTGTAAAGCTCAATTGAATGGGTCTAGGAAGCTGTTTGGTAGCTGCAGTGAGAATTCAAATTACTTATCACCCGGCTGGAAAAATACAGATCCCGACAAAAATGGGTGTAAAAGCAAGATTTGGGATCATGAAATCTGCTCTGACATTTGTCATCCCGGGAGCCTAAGAATCTGTTTGAAGCTTCTTAAGAGCTTTACATGCCTAGTTTGGGATCCCGGAGAATATTGGAATCACAAACATTGGTGGAGATTCCTGGATGAGTTCAAGCATAAGCCACCATAATAGGAAGCTCATCAAATGTCCAACTTAAGGGCTTTAACTAAAAGTGCTAGGTGGGAGACAACTCACCATGGTATGCTCATTCCTTTTTCAGTTTTAATTCTAGTCTGTTTTGTTTGTTTTTAAGTTTTATTTTATTTCATTGGACCTGGAATCATGCATAACATTCATATTAGCATTGCATTCTGCATACTGCATTATTTAAAAAAAAAGTGAAGCACGCACGCGACGCGGCAGCGTCACTGACGCGTCCGCCTCGCTAGTGCATTGGGAAGAAAAAAATCGAACAGAGAGTCACGCGATAGCGTGGCTGGAGGCGTGCCTCTGGCACAAATTGATCCACGTGACCGCGTCGCTGACACGTCCGCGTGACCTGGAAATCGATGTAAAAAAGGATGCACGACCGAAAGTTATGCGAGAGTGGTGATGGACTAGTGCTGATCGCACACGCCTTACCACGCGGACGCATGGATCACACGTCCACGTCATATCCCCATGATGGCCACTCACGCGATCGCGTCGACCACGCGACCGCATCACCGAGATTTTTGGCAAAAATGCATTTCGAACAGAGAGTTGTGCGAACGCGAGGCTGCACTCGCGCCAATCGCACAAATCAGGTCACTCGATCGCGTGACCCACGTGTCCGCGTCACCTGACCTTATCGCGCACCACGCGATCGCGTCACCCACGCGTCCGCGTCGCCTGCGCCGCACAACTTATCCAGATCAGCGCCAATTATCTTGTGTTTTCTTTTCTAATCCTAATCTCTTCTATCTTTTCTTTCTTTCTTACTTTATTTCTTTCACTTCTCATTCCTTTTCACCCTCATTCTATTTTACTTAATTTATTTGCATATTTCATTCATTGCATTTTAATTTAGTACATATTTTTCTTTTCTTTTCTAAATTAATTATTTTTCCTTTGGTGTTAAAATTTTCTTATTTAACTGTTGCATCTTTTCTTGAATTTACTTTGGTGCTTAGTAACTTATTTTACACTGTGGGATGATATTAACTATCTGCCAATGCCAATCTTTTATGATACTTGCACTTCATTTGCATTGACATGAACTTATATTGATATTTCCTTTACCCACACTCCTCCCCTTTGTTGCAATTTCTGCACCACTGATATGCCATGTGCTTCTATTGTTTTATCATGAACATGTTGAAGCTTCCATGTAAATGAGACCCTTATCATTTGGCATTAACCCACCCATACTTCATTTATTTTCTTATCTCTATTTCTGGGTTATTTTTCTTCCCTTTTTCTTTCAGGATGGCCACCCGGAAGGGAACCGGAAGACGTTTACATAGGGAAACAAACAAGTCCATCTGCACAATCCTTGGAGAAAAGCATCAGTTGGAACAACCCGTCCACCTGCACATCTCAGCATGCACCGAGGACGATGCAATATTTAAGTGTGGGGAGGTCGATACCGATCTCTATGGGTTAGTTACTCTTCTATCTCAACACCAATGGTTTATTTTTCTTGTTAGTTGTTGCATTTGCATGTTTGATTGCATGATTATTTGATTTTGTGCATATTTTACCACTTGGTTGAAGTAATATTTTCTTTTTCAAGAAACCTTTTAGAGCATTTCACTAATTTGAATAAAATTTAATGTTACACTTGTTTGAAGAAATATTATACTGGAACATGGTTTAGAGCTCGAACACACAAAACCTGTGAGATTTTTGAGCCTATTTGAATTGGTTGCATTTTACCGACCAATATTTTATTTTTGGTGTGTGTTTTTCTCTCTAAAATTGTGATCTTTGTCTTGCTTAATTCTATATTTCCATGGTTTGGTGTATGTATACACTTAC
This sequence comes from Arachis ipaensis, assembly GCF_000816755.2. NCBI lineage: Eukaryota > Viridiplantae > Streptophyta > Magnoliopsida > Fabales > Fabaceae > Arachis > Arachis ipaensis. Next base: position 93,664,477 of record NC_029789.2, read on the forward strand.
ATGATTGAGGCCTTTGTTTCACTGAGCTTACATACCCATATGGCCTTTCCCTTTTCATTATCCTTTGCAAACCAATTTTGAGCCTATTATACCCCTTTATTCTTTACTTTAGCACATCATTAACTCTAAGCAGAAAACAATAATGTCCTTAATTTGAATCCTTGATTAGTTTAGACTAGTGAGAGTGCTCATGAATTAAGTATGGGAAAAGTTGAATTTGGAAACATTTGGTTTTAGAATTGAGTATGTTAGAATTTTCTGAAAATGTGAAAGTAATGTTTAGGACATGTTCATGCATTCAATAATTTAATCATATGCATTGAGAAAGAAAAAAATGATGAAAAAAAAATTATTATTAAGAAAAGAAAAATAGAAAAAGAAAAAAATAAAAAAAAATAAAAAAATAAAAAAAGAGAGAAAAAGAAAAGAAAAAGAGCAAATAATAAAAGGGGACAAAATGCCCCAAAGTAAGTAGTGAAAGTAATGCATATGTACTGTACTTGAAATTAGAATGCATGAATATGTAGAAAACATGGTTAATGGACAGTTAGGTTTTGTACTTTGATTACATGGATTGTCTTAAGTTAGGTGGGAAAAGTTTAAGTTAATTAAGGATTCAGATTTTAGTCCACTTGACCAAATACAATCCTACCTTGACCTTAACCCCATTACAACCCTTAAAAGACCTCTTGATTTGTGTATTTGTGCATTAAATTTTTGTTGATTGGTAGAAGAAAAGCAAGCCTTAGAAAGCAAGGTTAATAGAGAATTGAGAGAATCGAACCTTAATTCTATGTTCCCTGCTTTCATGAGCTATCTTCTTACAAGTTTATTTGCTTTTTATTGTATGATTTGAATTTGTGAAATCGGATTTATGTTTGTCTTGAAGAGCTTATTTACTTTTAACCAAGTAGGTAGAAACATTTTGCATGTAGTTGCATTCATATAAATAGGTTGCATTTCATATTAATCTACCATTCCTCTTCATCTTTATAGCTTCTCTTGAGCTTAGCATGAAGACATGCTAATGTTTAAGTGTGGGGAGGTCGATAAACCACCATTTCATGGTTTATCTTGTGCTCAATTGAGTGGTTTTTATCAACTCTTTACCCATTTATTCATACTAATCGCATGCTTTATGTCTTCCTTCCTGATTTTGTGCTATGATTGAAAACATGCTTCTTTGGCCTTTATATTGCTAATATTAATCCTCTCTTATCACCATTAGATGCCTTGATATGTGTTTTAAGTGATTTCAGAGATTACAGGACAGGAATGGCTCAGAGGATAGAAAAGAAGCATGCAAAAGTGAAGGAATACAAGAAGTTGGAGAAATTGCTAAGCTGTCCAGCCTGACCTCTTTGCACTCAAACGGCTATAACTTTAGCTATAGAGATCCAAACGACGCGGTTCTAGTTGCAGTGGAAAGCTAATGTCTGGGGCTTCGATTTGATATATAATTTGCCATAGCTGCCCCGAATTTAGATGACGTGAACGCGTGAATGACGCGCCCGCGTCGCATCTGCAAACTTCAATCCACGCGGACGCGTGGACGACGCCTCCGCGTCACTTGCCCGCGACCTGAACGTAACAGAAATCACAAAGAGTGATTTCTGGGCTGCTTTTGACCCAGTTTTCAACCCAGAACACACAGATTAGAGGCTATAAAGTGGGGAAAAGCATCCATTCATAATCAAGCTTTCATAATTCGCAATCTTAGGATTAGATGTAGTTTTTAGAGAGAGAGGTTATCTCCTCTCTCTTTGAATTTAGAATTAGGATTTTTTTCACTTTATGATTATTTCATCTTTTGCGATCACAGGTTCAATATTTCTTTTATTTATTTTTCCAATTTAATTTATGAATATCCATGTCAGATTTAATCTCTTTTGTGAATGCAATTCGAGGTATTTTCAGATTTAATTTTGCTTTGCTTTATTTATATGAATGCTTTTAATTTAATTTAGATATTTTCCCTTTTGGCTTTGGTTAAACAATTGGTGACTCTTGAGTTATCAAACTCATTGTTGATTGAAAATTGGAATTCTTCAAGAATTAATTCGAATTCCAATAACTCTGACTTTTCCCAAGGAAAGACTAGGACCTGAGGAATAAAAATTAATTCATCCACTTAACTTTCCTTCATAGTTAGAGGTTAACAGAGTGGGAGAAAAATCCAATTCTCATTACAGTTGATAAGGATAACCAGGATAGGACTTCCAGTTTTCATACCTTACCAAGAGTCTATTCTATAGTTATTTATTTGTTTTATTCTTCTTATCATTCAACACACTGCTTTCTTACTTTCAAAACCCCCAATTTACAAGACTCATAACCAATAATAAGAACATACTTCCCTGCAATTCCTTGAGAAGATGACCCGAGGTTTAAATACTCGGTTATCAATTTTAAAGGGGTTTGTTACTTGTGACAACCAAAACTTTTGTAAGAAAGGTTGATTACTTGGTTTAGTAACTATACTTGCAACGATAGTTTACTATAACCTCTAAACCATCAATCTTCAGTTCTTCAACCAACTTACTGAAGCAGATGCAGTTGAGTCAGCAACAACCACAGCAAAGCCAACAGCTAGTCCCACAGAGAGTGTGTGGGATCTGTGCTGATTACAGCCATTATACTGATGTATGTCCGCAGCTCCAGCAGGAAGACAACACTGTGGCAGCCACTCATAACTTCTATGACCGCCCCAACCAAGGGTACAATCAAGGTGGCAGTTACAACCATGGATGGCAGGACAGTTCTAACCAAGGTTCGAGAGATAATTCTAACCAGAATTAGAGGGATGACAATAACAGAGGAGGCAGAGACAATCAAGAATATCAGAGGTGGAATAATAACAACAACAAGTAGCAGAACCAGAACCAGCCTTACAGAGCACCTCATCTGAGGCAGTCCCAAGGACCACATCACAACCAACAACAAGTTTCGCAGATCACTCAATCTAATTCCTCTTCGAGTGACGATGCTCTTCAATCCATTGCACAGGGACAAAGGAACATGGAAAGTTCACTTAATGGCCTAGCATCCGCTATACAAGCTCTCATCTCTCAGCTGGCACCACCAAATACTTCCAACACTCAACATGCAAGCTCCAGTGGAATTTCTTCTCAACCATTGCCCAATCCAAAGGGTGGCATCAATGCCATCACCCTAAGGTCCGGAACCACACTGCAAGAGAGGAATCAAGAGGAGCCAATCCCATCAGAACACGCCTTAGCTAAAGAGGTGGTAGAAGTAGAGGATGCTGAAGAGGAAGAGGCAATACAAGATATGGGTGAAGAAGTAGAGACTCAACCACAGAAAGAAGCACCCAAGGAAGCAGACCCTGCAGAAAATATCCTCCCTATTCCATTTTCACAAATTACAAGGAAGCCCAGGAAGCAGATGGAACTTGATCCCAAAATGGTAGAGATATTCAAAAAGGTTGAGGTAACTGTTCTCCTTTTTTATGTTATTCAGCAAGTTCCTAAATACACAAAGTTTCTAAAAGATTTATGCATACATAAAGACAAAATTGATGAATTAAAAACTATTCCTTTAGGTAGTTCTATATCTGCTTTAATGGGAGGTATACCTGAAAAGTGTAGCGATCCAGGTCCATGTATGGTTAATTGTACTATTGGTGGTGTGATATTTTCTGACTGCATGTGTGATTTAGGAGCATGCGTTAGTATAATGCCTTTGTCTATATATGATACTTTGAGGCTCCCTCCCTTAAAAAGGTCGGCAGCTCGTTTTGTGTTAATAGATAAAAGCATTATTACAGTGGTTGGAGTTGTTGAAGATGTATTAATGAGCATTAAGGGGCTCACATTTCCCATTGACTTCTATATCCTGGAGATGCCCCCTAATGACTCAGAAAAGCCATCATCAATCCTGCTTGGAAGACCATTCCTGAAGACTTCAAAGTTCAAGCTGGACGCATTTTCCGGAACTTATTCCTTTGAAATAGATGGCAGAATAGTGAAATTCAGTCTAAATGGAGCAATGAAGCACCCTCTGGATGACCTTTCTATCTCTCATTGTGACATCATAGATGAAACCATGGCTGAAGTTCACCAGGAGGAATTAGAAAAGAAATACACAGGGCAAGGTCCAAGTGTGGGGACACTCTTGGAGGACAATGAGGGTACTTTGCCATTATCACCAGCCCCAGATAATCCAGAGCCTGACCATGAGCAGAAATTGGAATTAAAGCCCCTCCCTCCACACCTCAAGTATGCTTACCTTGAGGACAAGCAAAAGTTTTCAGTTATTATTGCAAGAAAACTCACTTCCCAACAAGAAGAACAGCTACTCAGTGTGTTGAGGAAACACAAAAGAGCAATTGGATGGAGCTTGGCAGACATAGAAGGCATCTACCCTCAAGTTTGTGAGCACAGAATATTTTTAGAAGAGGGAGCTAGGCCTGTTCGTCAACCCCAGAGAAGACTGAATCCCACTATCTTGGAGGTTGTCAAAAAGGAAGTGACCAGATTACTTGAGGCGGATATCATCTACCCCATCTCAGACAGTGAATGGGTAAGCCCAGTACAAGTGGTACCCAAGAAGTCTGGAGTCACTACAGTGAAGAATGAGCATGGAGAGCTCATAGCAACCAGAGTACAGAACGCCTGGAGAGTCTGCATTGATTACAGGTGCCTCAACCAGGCCACTCGTAAGGATCATAACCCCCTTCCATTTATTGATCAAATGTTGGATCGCCTGTCAGGTAAATCACATTATTGCTTTTTAGATGGTTACACAGGCTATTTCCAGATTCATATAGCTCCTGAAGATCAGGAAAAGACTACTTTTACATGTTCTTTTGGGACTTATGCTTATAAGAGAATGCCCTTTGGCTTGTGCAATGCACCAGCTACTTTTCAAAGGTGCATGATGAGTCTTTTCTCTGACCTTATTGAGGACTATATGGAGGTTTTTATGGATGATTTTAGCGTTTATGGTGATTCCTTTAGCCTTTGCTTAGATAGTTTATCTAGAGTATTAGATAGATGTGTCAGTACAAACCTTGTATTGAATTTTGAAAAATGTCACTTTATGGTTAAACAAGGGATTGTACTAGGACATGTTGTGTCTAATATAGGCATTTTTGTAGATCCAGCAAAGGTGGATGTTATTTCTAGTTTACCTTACCCCTCCTCTGTGAGGGAAAAATGTCACTTTATGGTTAAACAAGGGATTGTACTAGGACATGTTGTGTCTAATATAGGCATTTTTGTAGATCCAGCAAAGGTGGATGTTATTTCTAGTTTACCTTACCCCTCCTCTGTGAGGGAAGTCCGTTCGTTCCTTGGCCATGCAGGTTTTTACCGGAGATTCATTAAGGACTTCAGTAAGGTAGCACTACCCCTATCCAGACTACTGCAGAAAGATATTGAGTTCGAGTTCAGTGAGGATTGCAAACAAGCGTTTGATAAGCTAAAGACCGCCTTGACTCAAGCTCCAATTGTGAGAGGACCTGACTGGAGCCAGCCATTCAAAATCATGTGCGATACTTCCAACCATGCAGTAGGAGCAGCGCTGG
>NC_029789.2:93674226-93843922 GCF_000816755.2 Arachis ipaensis
ATTCATTGATCAAATGCTGGATCGCCTGTCAAGTAAATCATATTATTGCTTTTTAGATGGTTACACAGACTATTTCCAGATTCATATAGCTCCTGAAGATTAGGAAAAGACTACTTTTACATGTTCTTTTGGGACTTATGCTTATAAGAGAATGCCCTTTGGCTTGTGCAATGCACCAGCTACTTTTCAAAGGTGCATGATGAGTCTTTTCTCTGACCTTATTGAGGACTATATGGAGGTTTTTATGGATGATTTTAGCGTTTATGGTGATTCCTTTAGCCTTTGCTTAGATAGTTTATCTAGAGTATTAGATAGATGTGTCAGTACAAACCTTGTATTGAATTTTGAAAAATGTCACTTTATGGTTAAACAAGGGATTGTACTAGGACATGTTGTGTCTAATATAGGCATTTTTGTAGTTATAAGAGAATGCCCTTTGGCTTGTGCAATGCACCAGCTACTTTTCAAAGGTGCATGATGAGTCTTTTCTCTGACCTTATTGAGGACTATATGGAGGTTTTTATGGATGATTTTAGCGTTTATGGTGATTCCTTTAGCCTTTGCTTAGATAGTTTATCTAGAGTATTAGATAGATGTGTCAGTACAAACCTTGTATTGAATTTTGAAAAATGTCACTTTATGGTTAAACAAGGGATTGTACTAGGACATGTTGTGTCTAATATAGGCATTTTTGTAGATCCAGCAAAGGTGGATGTTATTTCTAGTTTACCTTACCCCTCCTCTGTGAGGGAAGTCCGTTCGTTCCTTGGCCATGCAGGTTTTTACCGGAGATTCATTAAGGACTTCAGTAAGGTAGCACTACCCCTATCCAGACTACTGCAGAAAGATATTGAGTTCGAGTTCAGTGAGGATTGCAAACAAGCGTTTGATAAGCTAAAGACCGCCTTGACTCAAGCTCCAATTGTGAGAGGACCTGACTGGAGCCAGCCATTCAAAATCATGTGCGATACTTCCAACCATGCAGTAGGAGCAGCGCTGGCTCAGCGTGAAGGTAAGGATCCTTTTGTCATTGCTTATGCATCTAAGACTTTAGACACTGCTCAGTCTAACTACACTACTACTGAGAAAGAGCTTCTTGCTATTGTTTTTGCTCTGGATAAATTCCAAGCCTATTTACTTGGTACTAAAGTATTAGTGTACTCAGACCACGCAGCTCTAAAGTATTTATTAGCAAAAAAGGAGTCTAAACCAAGGCTTATACGTTGGATACTGCTACTACAATAATTTGATTTAGAAATTAAAGATAGGAGTGGTAACCAAAATCTAGTGGCAGACCACTTGAGTCGCCTTGAGCACATTAAGGGTACCTCCATTCCTATAAATGATAATTTCCCATTTGATAACCTGCAAGCAGTATCTGAAGTCCCTTGGTATGCGCCTGTAGCTAATTATCTAGTTAGCCGCACTTTTCCTCCAAACTTTACTAAGCATCAAAGAGACAAGCTGAAAAGCGAGTCTAAATATTATATATGGGATGACCCATATTTATGGAGATGTGGTACTGACCAGGTAATTAGAAGGTGTGTGCCTCAATCAGAATTCCAGTCCATTTTAGAGGCCTGTCACTCATCTGAGAGTGGAGGACATTTTGGCTCTCAAAGAACAGTTAGAAAAATCTTAGACTGTGGATTCTAGTGGCCTACTCTTTTTAAAGACGCTGCTGAATTTTGTAAATCCTGTTTTCCATGCCAAAAATTTGGTAATATATCCAAGAGGGATGAGATGCCTCAACAGATTATGCTTTTCTGTGAAATTTTTGATGTTTGGGGCATTGACTTCATGGGTCCATTTCCAAATTCTAATGGTTATTTTTATATATTGTTAGCTGTAGATTACGTTTCTAAATGGGTGGAAGCAATTCCTACCCGCACTGATGATGCTAACACTATTGTTTCCTTTGTTAGAAACCATATTATTTGTCGCTTTGGATCACCGCGAGCAATCGTGAGCGATCAAGGCACCCATTTTTGTAACAGGAGACTAACAGGATTACTGAAGAAGCATGGGGTAATTCATAAAGTAGCAACAGCCTACCATCCCCAGAATAATAGGCAAGCTAAGGTGTCTAACAGAGAGATAAAGCGTATATTGCAGAAGATAGTCAAACCTCATAGAAGAGACTGGAGCACCAGGCTACAAGATGCACTTTGGGCATACAGAACAGCATACAAGACACCCATTGGGATGAGTCCCTTCCACTTAGTTTATGGAAAAGCCTGTCATCTCCCAGTTGAAGTAGAACACAAAGCCTTTGGGCATTAAAGGAGTGCAACATGGGATTTGAAACAGCCGGAGCTGAAAGGAAGTTGCAACTGCAAGAATTAGAAAGCCTTCGCCTAGAAGCTTATGAGAACTCAAGGCTGTACAAGGAAAAAATAAAGGCTGTACATGATCAGCACATCAAGAGGAAAGAGTTCCAACCTAGGGACTTAGTCCTCCTTTACAAATCTAGACTGCGGCTCAAACCAGGCAAGTTGAGATCAAGATGGGAAGGTCCATATAGAGTAGAGAAGGCTGAGTCGTACGGAGTTTTTCACCTAAGTCATCCTTCAAGCTCTGAACTCATCAAAGTTAATGGACATCGTTTGAAGCTATATCATGGTGAGAAGGTGACAAAAAACAAGGAGTTAGAAATCTTTCTCTTAGAGGATCCACTCACAGCAGAAGACTGAGCTAGTAGAGCGTCCAACTTAAGGACGTTAAAGCAAAGTGCTAGGTGGGAGACAACCCACCATGGTATGATCGTTCCTTTCTTTATTCTTAGTTTTCGTTTTCAATAACTTTTCTCATTATTAGCATATTTAGTTTGCATCTGCATTTGCATATTTTTATAAAAAAAAAAAAACGGGCATACGACGCGACAGCGTCGCCGACGCGTCCACATCGCAGGAGAGTAAGAAAGCAAATAAATCGAACAGAGAGTCATGCGGGAGCATGGCTGGAGGAGTGCCTTTGGCACAAATCACCCCACACGACCGCGTCCGCGTCAATCACGCGGACGCGTGACCTGAAAATCGACGTAAGAAAGGGTGCACGACCGAAAGTTGTGCTAGAGTGGTGCTGGACTGGTGCTGAACGCACAAGCCTTACCACGTGGACGCATGGCTCACGCGTCTGCATCATATCCCTATAATGGCCACTCACGCGATCGCGTCGACCACGCGACCGCGTCACCCTGGAATTTGGCAATAATAAGTTTTGAACAGAGAGTTGTGCGAGCGCGAGGCTGCCCTCGCGCTAGTAGCACAAAACGAGTCACGCGTCCGCGTGACTGACACGATCGCATCGATTCATTTAACCGCCATCCGCACGAACGCGTACCCCACGCATCCGCGTCGCTTACGCCGCACAGCTTATCCTAATTTTCCAAATATCTTATCTTTCTCTTCCCTGAATCCTACTTTTTCTTTTCCCTCTTCATTATTTTCTTCCCCTTTCTTCCTCCTTCCTTCTTTCTCACTTTTTACTTTCTCTCTCTCACCACCATTATCAAGGTTTTTCTTTTCTTCATCCCTCCTTACTTTTCGATTCTTTTTTTTATTTTTATGTTTTCTTCTCCTTTTCTTTTTCTTTTTACTTGCATTATCCATGTTTTCCTTTTCTTTCTTTTTCTTTTAATTGGTGTTAGATATTTCGTAGGGTCATTATTATTCCTTATGGTTTGCTTGTGGATTGTTAAGGACTTGTTTGGCAATTATATATTAATTTTTTAGGGTTACTTGCATGTTCAATTTATTATTTTCATTATCTTTTTATCATGCCTGCTATGTGTTTGTGAAAACACCCGTATGGCATTGTGCACTATTTTTGAATTTCTTTTAATCTACCACTCTATATGCCTGTTTTTCACAACATCCTTTTTTATATTTTATTATTTAAATATAATTGTCATTATAAACAAATTATCAGTTTGAAAGGCTTGGTAATCTAACTTGGACATTGAATGCTTGATCTATGCTACTCATGCCTTTGCATGCATGCCAATAAACACCTAGCATTTAATTGTCCCCATATGCACTTGTTATATTTCCATTGATGATTTTCCACATGTAGTCATGACCATGTGTCAACATCATTCATCTTTTAATGTGCATTGATTACCACTTTTTCTGCCCCCCTTCCTTGCTCCAACCCTTGACACTTTAACATACTTTTCCTTTCTTTCTTTTAGGATGGCCACCAAGAAAGGCAAGGAGAAAGCTGCTCCCAAATCAACATCAAGGAGAGGAACAAAATGAGCATTAGTGGCAGAGCCATCTTCAACTGCAGTTAAACCCTCAACAAAAAGAATTAAGAGGATTATAAAGGTTGATGAAAAAGAGAAAGCTTTCCCAGCAAAGGACACTGCGCGATTTACCAATCGCTACTGTGAGCAGATGTTCCCCATCCTGGCAGAAAGGAGTTACAACAACGAATACCTTCATATCCTCCCAAACCATATTGCTGAATTTGTTGAGACACAAATTGCACGAAGACAATGGGGTTTCCTACAGAGACAGCCACGGCAAGTTAATCTTTCTTGGGTAGTCGAGTTCTACTCCAACTTCCACCTGCCGACCCTGCAGTCTATTTATGTCTGTCAGAAGCAAATCCCCATTATAGAAGAAGCCATTCAGCGTGCTTTAGATCTCCCCCTACTCCAGAAGGACTGGACGCATTTCAAGAGGCCACACTCAAAGTGCCAGATGTACCAATTTGATTGGGACGCTGTTCTCAGAGTTATCGCGCTACCTGGCAGCAGATGGATCTATGGATACCATCGTTTCCGTCCTAAGGGAATATCAGCTTCCGTACCGTTCTACTATGGTGCATCCTTACAGACCAGCCTCTGAACCTACCAAGACACATCCGGAGTGCTTTGGGACACGTACAAGTTGCGGGCAACTTACCTTTTCCCGCCTTGGTCTTAGATCTTGTCTCAGCAGCAGGAGTCTCCTACAGGACTGGGGACACCAAAGCCATGCTTCCATGAGATGATCAGTACATCCCTAACGAGAAATATATCAGACCTCCAGCAGCCACTACGAGCAAGCCTACTGAACCGGCTGAAGACATTCCTCCTTCAACACCACAAGCACCTACAGCAAACCAACTGCTCTATCAGATACTTGAAAGGCAAGCGTCAATTCACATACCTCAAGGAGCTACTTAAGGGAAAATACAGAGACTCAGACACCCTGGACTCTACTTCCTTTACCAGCACAGGGAGCCATGATGGTCCCGACTGTGGAGATACTGCTACCAGCCCACCCTTGTTCCTGATAGATGGTACCGAGGTCGGTGCAAAGCCTTAAGTGTGGGGAGGTCGGTCAATACCTGACTTCCGAAGGTAATTTCTCTTCCCTAACACCAATAAATTAGGATATTTAGTTAGTTTTTCTTTTGTAGAATAGGATAAATTACATAGTAATAGGTTAGTTGCATGCATGTTCTACTTGATTGAAAAGATAATAAGTTTCTTCTAAGACCCTATTTTTATAACAAAATTTCACTAATTTTAATCAAAACTTTTGTGTTAAATCTGCTTGAAGTTGTATTTGGAACATGGTTTTTGAGCTAAAGAACACACAACCTGTGAGATTTGAGCCTTTATACATGGTTACATTATTTAACCATAATTATTTTATTCCTGTGTGTTTACTTCTCTATGATTATAATCTATACTTTGTTTCATCCTATATGTCCAATGTTCAATATATCTATATGCTTGCATAAGATTGAGGCCATTATTTATTTATCTCACTTATCCAAATTAAGCCTACCCCTTAAGTTACCTTTGTTAGCCACTTTGAGCTTTTAAATCCCATTTGTTCTTCATTTTACCACATTACTAGCCTTAAGCGGAAAAACAATTATATATCCCAATTGAATCTTTGGTTAGCTTAAGATAAGATGGTGTGTCAATTAAGTATGGGAAAATTGTGGGAACAAGAGATAATAAGGGAATGTGTCATGATAATATAATGGGAATTTGGGTACCTACTCATGTAAAACTATAAAAAAAAATTAAAAATCTATGTGCATTGATAAACTACGTTTATATTTATGTTAAAAAAAATCCAAAAATATTCAATAATTAAACAAGGGGACAAAATTACACCAATGTTAAGTTAAGAATTCAAAGATCAATGCATGTATGATAAAATTAAAATAAAAGTTGATACATGAGTAAGGAATGTGAAAAGAAAATTTTGGGTAGCTAAGTGTGAAATTTAAGCTATAAAGAATATGTATATAGGTGTTAGGTGAAAGCTTGGGTTAATTAAAGATTCAATTAATAAGCTTACTTAGTCATATATGTATCCTTACCCTTACCTTGGCCCCATTACAACCTTGAAAAGACCTCATGATGTTTGCATTGGTATATTAAATGTTGTTGATTGGTTAGGTGAAGAACAAAAATTAGAAAGCATGATTAGAGAAGGATAGAGTGATTACCCTATACACTAGAGAGACTAGAGTGTACATACATCATCAGTGAGGGTTCAATGCTTAAATTCTATGTTCCCTGCTTTCATGAGCTACCTTCTTGCATTTTTATCTGTTCTTACAGTATAAGAATTGAATTAGTGGAATTTGATTTGTGATTGTCTTGAAGAGCTTAATTACTTTTGACCAAGTGGACAAGAATCATATAGTTGCATTCACATGTATAGGTTGCATTGCATTGCATGAGTTTTACATGTTCCTACTCATTTATTTTATCTCCTTCAACTAAGCATGAGGACATGCTAATGACTAAGTGCGGGGAGGTTGATAAACCACTATTTTATGGTTTATATTGTGCTTTATTGTGCAGTTTTATCAAATCTTTACCCACTTATTCATATGATTAGCATGCATTTATAATTCCTTCCTAAAAATACTTCATGGTTGAAAACTTGCTTCCTAGAGACTTTTAATTATGTATTTTTAACTCTCCTTTATTCCATTCGATGCCGTGATCTGTGTGTTAAGTGTTTCAGGCTTTATAGGGCATGAATGACTCGGAGATTGGAAAGGAAGCTTGCAAAAATGGAAGGAGCACAATAAAATTGAGGAGATGACTAGCGAGAAGTGACGCGGAGGCATGGCTCACGCGACCGCGCGACATAGAGGAAATTGCAGTGACGCGGATGCATGGCTCACGCGACCGCGCGGATTGGAAACTGCACAAGTGATGCGAAGGTGTGGACGACGCGCACGCGTGGCAAGGCAAAACGCCGGATGACGCGAACGCCTGGATGACGCGATCGAGTGACATGCGCAATCTGCAGAATCTGCAGAATTTGCTGGGGGCAATTTTGGGCCCTGTTTTGACCCAGTTTTGGCCCAGAAAAGCATATTAGAGTCGGGGAACATGCAGAGACCAAAAGACAACATTCATTCCGCATAATTTTAGTTTTAGATATGATTTTACTCCTCCTCTAGGTTTTCTCTCTAAACATTTATAGTTCTTAGGAATTCGTTTTTATTGCTTTTTGGATTGGGATGTTGAGAATAGTCATTACCTCCGCCAATACTTCATTATTCTAGTTTGTTTTCTTTACTTGTCTCTTACTCTTCCATGTCTTCAATTTATTCAGAATTACTATTGGATTATTTTTAGAATTTATCAATACAAGAACTATTTTTATTTTTAATTGATCTTTTGATCATTATTTATCATGTCTTTCTTTATTTCCCTTTCTTATGTTATGAAGTTTACATTCATAATGAGCGAGTAGTTCCATAACTTGATTGGGAGTTGATTGAAAGGAGGACCTTGAGTTGGAATACTCAAGAGAAAAATTGTAATTGGGTTTATTGTTGGATTGTCCTCTAGTCACTGACACTAATCCTTTCCAAGGGAGAGGATTGGAACTTGTGAATAGAAATAGCTTTCCAACTTGCTTGACTTTTCTCTACCTAGTAAGGGATAACTAAGCAGAACAACCTTCAATCATCAATTAATCTTGAGAGTACTCCAACAAGAATAGGGCTTCCAACTAATCTACTCCCGGTCAAGGTCTTTAATTGAAATTACATAAATTCCCTGATTTAATTTCCTGTTTATCAACTCAAACCATTTTTGAAAACATCTGATTAATAAAATAGCACATCTTTCTGCAACTCGTTGGGAGACGACCTGGGATTCATACTCCCAGTATTTTAATTTTAATTTTGTGACAACCCTTCTAAATTGATAAGCGGATTTTCGGTTGGTTAAGAACTGTACTTGTAACGTATCTCTTATAACAATTTCTTAACTCGCCAATTTCTGCCATGTCACACTCTCTCTTGGGGTTTTCTTCTGTATTACTTGGGAGAGTACTGGGAGGAGTTTCAGTAATCTTCTTACTCAACTGACCCACCTGTGCCTCCAAATTTCTAATGGAGGACCTTGTTTCATTCATGAAACTTAGTGTGGTCTTGGATAGATCAGAGACTATCGTTGCTAGGCCAGAATGGCTCTGTTCAGAATACTCTGTCTGTTGCTAAGAAGATGATGAAAAAGGCTTGTTATTGCTAAACTTATTTCTTCCACCATTATTGTTGAAGCATTGTTGAGGCTTTTGTGGATCCTTCCATGAGAAATTTGGATGATTTCTCCATGAAGGATTATAGGTGTTTCCATAGGGTTCTCCCATGTAATTCACCTCTGCCATTGCAAGGTTCTTAAGATCATAAGCTTCTTCTTCGGAAGATGCTTCCTTAGTACTGTTGGATGCAGCTTGCAATCCATTCAGACTCTGAGAAATCATATTGACTTTGCTGAGTCAATATTTTGTTCTGAGCCAATATGGCATTTCAAGAACTCCCTTCTTCTGAGGCGTCCCATTGTTCACAGGATTCCTCTCAGAGGTGTACATGAACTGGTTATTTGCAACCATTTTAATGAGTTCCTGAGCCTCTACAGGGGTTTTCAGATGAAGAGATTCTCCTGCAGAATGGTCCAATGACATTTTTGACAACTCAGACAGACCATCATAGAATATACTTATGATGCTCCATTATGGAAGCATGTCAGTAGGACACCTTTTGATCAGTTGCTTATATCTTTCCCAAGCTTCATAGAGGGACTCACCTTCCTTTTGTCTGAAGGTTTAGATTTCCACTCTAAGCTTGCTCATCTTTTGAGGTGGAAAGAATTTGGCCAGGAAAGCACTGACCAGCTTATCCCAAGAGTTCAGGCTTTCCTTAGGTTGTGAATCCAACCATGTTCTAGCTCTGTCTCTTACAGCAAAAGGGAAAAGCGTAAGCTTGTAGACCTCGGGATCAACTCCATTGGTCTTGACAGTTTCACAGATTTACAAGAATTCAACTAAAAACTGATGAAGATCTTCCATTGGAAGTCCATGAAACTTGCAATTCTCCTGTATTAGAGAAACTAATTGAGGCTTAAGCTCAAAGTTGTTTGCTCCAATTGCAGGAATTGAGATGCTTCTTCCATAGAAGTTAGAAGAGGGTGCAATAAAGTCACCAAGCATCTTCCTTGCATCTCCACCATTGTTATTAGGTTCGGCCATGTCTCCTTCTTTTTCGAAAATTTCTGTCAGGTCCTCTCCAGAGAGTTGTGCCTTAGCTTCCCTTAGCTTCCTCTTCAGAGTCCTTTCGGGTTCAGGGTCAGCTTCAACAAGAATGTTCTCATCCTTGTTCCTGCTCATATAAAAAAGAAGAGAACAGAAAAGAAAATATAGAATCCTCTATGTCACAGTATAGAGATTCCTTATGTGAGTATAAGAAAAGAAGAATAGAAGAAGGAGAAGATAACAATTCGAATACAGAGGAGAAGAGTGGGTTCGAATTTTTGAGTGGAGGAGGGGTGTTAGTAGATAAATAAATAAATAGAAAGAGATGAGAGGGGGAAGAATTTGAAAATAATTAAAAAGAAAAAAAATATTTTTTTATTTTAAATATTAATTAGAATTCGAAAATTAAGAAGGAAAATGAAATTAAATTGAAATTTAAAACAATTAGTTAATGAAAAGAAATTTTTGAAAAAGAGGTTAGTGATTTTTGAAAATAAGAGAGAGAAAAGTAGTGAGGTGGTTTTGAAAAAGATAAGAAATAGTAAAACAAACAAAAAGTCAAGTAGTTACTCGAAAAAGATTTGAAAATCAATTTTGAAAAGATAAGAAGTTAGAAAAGATTTTGAAATTGATTTTGAAAAAAATATGATTGAAAATCATTTTGAAAAGGATTTGAAAAGGAAATTAAAAAGATTTGATTTTTGAAATTAAAGTTGATTACTTGACTAACAAGAAACTAAAAAGATATGATCTAGAGTTTAAAGATTGAACCTTTCTTAATAGGCAAGTAACAAACTTAAAAATTTTTGAATCAATCACATTAATTGTTAGTAAAGATTTTAAAATTATGAAATAAAATTAAAAAGAAGATTTTGAAAATCATTTTTAAAATTTTCGAAAATCATAAAAGAAAAATGAAAAAGATTTGATTTTTGACTTTGAAAAAGTTTTGAAAGGATAGGATTTTTTAAATTGAAAATTTGACTTGACTCATAAGAAACAATTAAATTTTAAAACTTTATAACTAAACCAGTTCAAATTTTCGAAATTTATGAGAAGAATAAAGGAAAGATATATATATTTTTTTATTTTTGAATTTTTAAGAAGAGAGAGAAAAACAACAAAAAGACTCAAAACATGAAAATTATGAATCAAAACACACAATGCATGCAAGAACACTTTGAATGTCAAGATGAATACCAAGAACACTTTGAAGATCATGATGAACATCAAGAACATATTTTTGAAAATTTATAAGAAAAGACACACATGCAAGACACCAAACTTAGAAATTTTCAATGTCTAGACACTAACAAATTGAAAATGCATATGAAAAACAAGAAAAGACACAAAACATGAAAATGCACAGATCAAACAAAGATAATCATCAAGAACAACTTGAAAATTATGAAGGACACATGCATGAATTTTCGAAAATTTTTAGGAAATTAAAAAGATGCAATTGACACCAAACTTAAAAATTGACACTAGACTCAAACAAGAAACACAATTATTATTTCGGTTTTATGATTTTATTAATTTTTTTTGTATTTTTCGAAAATTATTTGGAAAAAGAAAAATAAGGATTTCAAAATTTTTAATGAGAATTCCAGGAATCATGAAATGTTAGTCTAAAGCTCCAGTCCAGGAATTAGACATGGCTTACTAGCCAGCCAAGCTTTCAGTGAAAGCTCCGGTCCAAAACACTAAACATGGCCAAGGGCCAGCCAAGCTTTAGCATACAAATCAGGCATACAACAGCTGAATTGATGAAAATCAAAAAGCTCTTGTGATGATGAGTTGAAACCTCGGTCCAAAAGGTTAGACATGGCTTCACAGCCAGCCAGACTTCAACAGATCATCATGAAACTCTAGAATCCGTTCTTAAAAATTCTGAAGAACTAAATAAAATTTTTTTTCGAAAAAAAGCTTAAAAATAAAATAAAATTACCTAATCTGAGCAACAAGATGAACCGTTAGTTGTCCAAACTCGAACAATCTCCGGCAACGGCGGCAAAAACTTGGTGCACGAAATTGTGATCTCAATGGTGCCAAAAACTTGATACGCACTATCATAATCTCAATTCTTGTTCACAACTTCGCACAACTAACCAGCAAGTGCACCTGGTCGTCCAAGTAATAAACCTTACGTGAGTAAGGGTCGATCCCACGGAGATTGTCGGCTTGAAGCAAGCTATGGTCATCTTGTAAATCTCAGTCAGG
Source organism: Arachis ipaensis (assembly GCF_000816755.2). NCBI lineage: Eukaryota > Viridiplantae > Streptophyta > Magnoliopsida > Fabales > Fabaceae > Arachis > Arachis ipaensis. The sequence goes on from NC_029789.2 coordinate 93,685,962, forward strand.
CGGATTCAAATGGTTATAAGGTTTTAATAATTAAAATATAAATAAAATATAAAATAGGATAGAGATACTTATGCAATTCATTGGTAAGAATTTCAGATAAGCGTATGGAGATGCTTTGTTCCTTCTGAATCTCTGCTTTCCTACTGCCTTCATCCAATCATTCATACTCCTTTCCATGGCAAGCTGTATGTTGGGCATCACTGTTGTCAATGGCTACTTCCCGTCCTCTCAGTGAAAATGGTCCAAATGCGCTGTCACCGCACGGCTAATCATCTGTCGGTTCTCGATCATGTTGGAATAGGATCCATTGTTCCTTTTGCGTCTGTCACTACGCCCAACACTCGCGAGTTTGAAGCTCGTCACAGTCATCCCTTCCCATATCCTACTCGGAATACCACAGACAAGGTTTAGACTTTCCGGATCTCAGGAATGGCCGCCAATAATTCTAGCTTATACCACGAAGACTCCGATCTTTCGGAATAGAGGCTAAGAGATAAACGCTCAATCCAAGGTAGAACGGAAGTGGTTGTCAGGCAGGCGTTCATAGGTTGAGAATATTGATGAATGTCACAGATCATCATATTCATCAAGTTGAGGTGCAAGCGAATATCTTAGAATAGGAATAAGCTTAGATTGAATAAGAAAACAATAGTACTTTGCATTAATTCATGAGGAACAATAGAGCTCCACACCTTAATCTATGGGGTGTAGAAACTCTACTATTGAAAATACATAATTGATGGAGGTCCAGGCATGGCCGAATGGCCAGCCCCCTAAACGTGATCTCTGAACATAAAATTATTCAAAGACTAACCAGAGATATAAAATAAATTACTAAAAGTAGTTTTTATACTAAACTAGTAGCTAGGGTTACATAAGATAAGTAAATGATGTAGAAATCCACTTCTGGACCCACTCGGTGTGTGCTTGGGATGAGCATTGAGCTTTCATGTATAGAAACTCTTTTTTGGAGTTAAATGCCAGGTTGTAGCCTGCTTCTGGCATTTAACTCTGATTTGCAACCTGTTTTTAGCGTTTAACTCCAGAATAGGGCAGGAAGTTGGCGTTTCAACGCCAGTTTGCGTCGTCAAAACTCGGGCAAAGTATGAACTATTATATATTGCTGGAAAGCTCTGGATGTCTACTTTCTAACGCAATTACGAGCGCGCCAATTGAGTTTCTGTAGCTCCAAAAAATTCATTTCGAGTGCAGGGAGGTCAGAATCCAACAGCATATGCAGTCCTTTTTCAGCTTCTGAATCAGATTTTTGCTCAAGTCCCTCAATTTCAGCCAGAAATTACCTGAAATCACAGAAAAACACACAAACTCATAGTAAAGTCCAAAAATGTGATTTTTATTTAAAAACTAACAAAAATATACAAAAAACTAACTAAATCATATTAAAAACTATGTAAAAACAATGCCAAAAAGCGTATAAATTATTCGCTCATGAGTTGTCAATCCTGACCTCTTCGCACTTAATCGATCATAACTTGAGCTACAGAGGTCCAAATGAGGCGGTTTTAGTTGCGTTGAAAAGCTAACATCCGGGGCTTCAAATTGATATGCAATTTGACATGTTTTCCAGGATGTTTGGTGATGCGTACGCGTCGTTCCACGCGCACGCATCGCAGGATCAGCATGGGTCATTTTAAGCAACTCGTGGCCAGCGATTTCTAGCTCATTTTAGTTCCAATCCAACTCATTTTTGATGCTATTGAACCCAAGGATTGAAGGGGGATGAAAAAAGGAGAGTTAGTTGGAGTTTTCATCATGTTTTAGGTTAGAATTCTAGAGAGAGAAGCTCTCTCTTCTCTCTAAAATTTAGGTTAGAATTAGTGTAGATTTTCTTAAATCTAGTTTTAATTGTTGTTTCCATTTACTTTTCCTTTCAATTCTTTGTTGCTACATCTTTGCTCTCTTAGTTCTTCTTGTTAATTTCTTCTATTTTGCTACTTTCATGTCTATGAGCACTTTGTTGATTTTAATTTCCTTTAATGCAATTTCGTATTCTATGTTCCTTTATTATTTAATTTCTTTGTTATTGTTATTTCCTTGCAATTGGTAGTTGGTGCACGAAATTGTGATTACACTTTTCACAACTCCGCACAACTAACCAGCAAGTGCACTGGGTCGTCCAAGTAATACCTTATGTGAGTAAGGGTCGATCCCACGGAGATTGTCGGTTTGAAGCAAGCTATGGTTATTTTGTAAATCTTAGTCAGGAGATTAATGATAAGAGTGATGAGAAACAGGCTGAGGTTCCGGAGATGCTCTGTCCGCTGAATCTCTGCTTTTCTATTGCTTTCTTCTCCAAACACGCATGACTTCCTTCAATGGAAAGCTTTATGATCCTCTCGGATGAAAAATACCAGGTACGATCTCTACACGGCTAATCAATTGTCGGATTTCTCATCTCGGATGAAAAATACCATGTATAGCTACCGCACGGCTAATCATCTGTCGGTTCCCACTAGCATCGGAATAAAACCCTTGTCCTTTTGCACACTGTCACTGCGCCCAACATTCGCAGGTTTGAAGCTCTTTACAGTCATTCCTTCTCGGATCCTACTCGGAATACCACAGACAAGGTTTAGACTTTCCGGATCCCAGGAATGCTGCCCATGATTCTAGCCTATACCACGAAGATACTAATCTCACGGACTCGGTCCGTGTATTAGATATCCAAGAGATATGCACTCAAGCTGTCGCCCAATGACTACGTTGTGCTTAGATAGAACGGGAATGGTTGTCAGGCACGCATTCATAGAATTGAAAATAATGATGAGTGTCACAGATCATCACATTCTCTATATTGAAGTACAAATGAGTATCTTAGAATAGAATCAAGCGTGATTGGATAGAAAATAGTAGTAATTACATTAATCCATTGAAACACAGCAGAGCTCCTCACCCCTACCTATGGGGTTTAGAGGCTCATACTGTAGAAGATACAATACGAAGTGTAAAAAAGTTATAAGGTACAAAGTGAATCTCTAAAAATAATTTTTATACTAAACTAGTAACTTAGGTTTACAGAAAATGAGTAACTAAGTGTAGATAGTGCAGAAATCCACTTCCGGGACCCACTTGGTGTGTGCTTGGGCTAAGCATTGAAGCTTTCACGTGCATAGGCTGTTCTTGGAGTTAAACGCCACCATTGGTGCCAGTTTGGGCGTTTAACTCCAATTCTGGTGCTAGTTTGGGCATTTTACGCCAAGATGTTTTAGGCTGGCTTTGGACGCCAGTTTGGACCATCAAATCTCAGGCAAAGTATGGGCCTCTGTAGCTACAGAAATTCCACTTCGAGTGCAGGAGGGTCAGAATCCAACAACATCTGTAGTCCATTTTCAGCTTCTGAATCAGATTTTTGCTCAGGTCCCTCAATTTTAGCCAGAAATTACCTGAAATCACAGAAAAATACACAAACTCATAGTAAAGTCCAGAAATGTGATTTTTGCATTAAAACTAATAAAGATATAATAAAAAGTAACTAAAACATATTAAAAGCTATGTAAAAACAATGCCAAAAAGGGTATAAATTATCCGCTCATCACAATACCAAACTTAAATTGTTGCTTGTCCCCAAGCAACTAAAAACAAAATAGGATAAAAAGAAGAAAAAATACAATAAATTCCAAATTTATCAATGAACTTAGTTCCAATTAGATGAGCGGGACTTGTAGCCTTTTTGCTTTTAAACAGTTTTGGCATCTCACTTTATCCTTTGAAGTTCAGAATGATTGGCATCCATAGGAACTCAGAATTCAGATAGTGTTATTGATTCTCTTAGTTCAGTATGTTGATTCTTGAACACAGCTACTTTATGAGTCTTGGCCGTGACCCTAAGCATTTTGTTTTCCAGTATTACCACTGGATACATAAATGCCACAGACACATAACTGGGTGAACCTTTTCAGATTGTGACTCAGCTTTGCTAGAGTCCCCAGTTAGAGGTGCCCAGAGCTCTTAAGCACACTTTTTTTGCTTTGGACCACAACTTTAACCGCTCAGTCTCAAGCTTTTCACTTGACACCTTCACGTCACAAGCACATGGTTAGGGACAGTTTGATTTAGCCGCTTAGACCAGGATTTTATTCCTGTGGGCCCTCCTATCTATTAATACTAAAAGCCTTGGATCCTTTTTTTCCTTTGCCTTTTGGTTTAAAGGGTTATTGGCTTTTTCTGCTTGCTTTTTCTTTTTCTTTTTCTCTTTTTTTTCTTTTTTTTCGACATTTTTTTCGCAAGCTTTGCTTTTCACTGCTTTTCTTGCTTCAAGAATCAATTATATGATTTTTCAGATTATCAATAACATTTCTATTTTTTATTATTCTTTCAAGAGCCAACAAATTTAACATTCATAAACAACAAATTCAAAAATATGCACTGTTCAAGCATTCATCCAGAAAACAAAAAGTATTGCCACCACATCAAAATAATTAAAGTAATTTCAAGATAAATTTTGAAATCCATGTACTTCTTTTTCTTTTGCAAATAAAAATATTATTCAATTAAGAAAGGTGAGGGATTCATAGAATCATTCATAGCCTTAAGACATAGACTCTAAACTTTATTGATCATGGAATAAAAACAAGACATAAAATAAACATAAAAGCAGACAAATAATAATAAAAGAAAGGAAATTAAAAATATAAAAATAAATGACTCTAATACTAATGCTTATGTAAATCTTAAAATAGGTTTATAGTAATAAAAGTTATCACAGAGTTAGGACTCAACAACCTTGATTTTGAGGGGTAGGTGCTCCTTCAATCTGTGGGACATCCAACTCTTCAAGGGACAGCTTCTAGCGCTTTAGCTCCTGTATTTCATGCCCTTGTGATAAACCCCAATTTTGTGGTTTATCTTGTGCTTAATTTGGGAAATTTTATCACCTTTTATCACATTTATTTAATGAAATAGTATGGTTTTGTAATTCTCCCTCGATTTGTGATTAAGTGTAAAAACATGCTTTTTAGGCCCTTAAATTGGTGATTTTAATTCACTTTAATTCCATTCGATGCCTTGATGTGTTTGTTAAGTGATTTCAGGTTCATAAGGCAAACATTGGATGGAAGAAGTGAGGAGAAAAGCATGCAAAGTGGGAGAACCCATGAAGAAATGAAGGAACCGCAAAGCTGTCAAGCCTGACCTCTTCAAACTCAATCGACCATAACTTGAGCTACAGAGGTCCAAATGAAGCGGTTTCAATTGCGTTGGAAAGCTAACATCCGGGGCTTCAAAATAATATAAAATTTGCCATAGTTTCCTGATGTCTAGGGATGCGCACGCGCACTGTACACGTGCACGCCGATTGGTGCACGTGATTTACTAAAAGCAACTCGTGGCCAGCGAATTATAGAGCATTTTGGGCCCAATCCAACTCATTTCTAATGCTATTTCATGCAGAATTCAAGCTTGGGCAAAGGAGGGAGCAATTGTTTGAAGTTTTTGCATCATGTAGCTTAGTTTCTAGAGAGAGAAGCTCCATCTTCTCTCTAGAATTAGGGTTCCTAGGATTAATTGCATCATAGATCCATGTTTAATTCCTTGCTTTCATCTTGCTTCTTCTACATTTTCTTGATCTAGTGATGTAATCTTCTTGTTCCCTCTTGTTAATTTTCCTTTTCATGCCTCTTTGTTTAGGATTGATGAACACTTGTTGGATTTGGATTTTCTATTAATGTAATTGATGTTTGATGTCTTTTATTATGAATTTGAGTTGTTGATCTTGTCTCCTTGTAATTTGTAGTTGGTAGATTTTACTATTTCTTGTCATTTATAATGCTTTCCTTTTATACCTTCCAAGTGTTTGACAAAATGCTTGGTTGGATGTAAGAGTAGATTTTGAGCATTCTTAGCTTGGAAAGAGTAATTAGGCAATCTCGAGTCATGAAAACCCAACTTATGTTGGTGATCTAGAGTTGTTAGCTAGTATGATTTCCATTGACTCTAATCTCTTGCTAATTCAATTAGTAGGTAATTAGGACTTTTGAATTGAGATTAGCCAGTCTTATTAGACTTTCTCTGAGTATGAGAATAACATGATACCTTCCTCCATTATTGGGGATGACGTAATAAGATAAATTCTTGCTAAGCATTGCTATGATTAATGACTAGGATAGAAAGCCTATGACCTCAACCTTGCCATGAATGTCTCTCTTTATTACTTGCTTTCTTTAATTGCTTACTTGATTTACTTTTCTTGCCATTTATTTTTCTTGCCATTTACTTTTCTTGCCCTTTTATAAACAAAACCCCTTTGCCCCTTCATAGCCAATAAGCATACACTTCATTGTAATTACTCGTGAGACGACCCGGAGTCCAAATACTCTGGTTAATTCTTATTTGGGATTTGTACATGTGACAAAACCAAAAATTTTTTATGTGAGGATTCTTTGTTGGTGTAGAACTATACTTGCAACGAGAATTCATTCAATTGAGGAAATTCTATATCAACAAAAGTTCACACATCAAAATGGCGCCGTTGCCGGGGAGTTGCAATGGTGCTATGTTATTGGCTATTGTATATATTGTGAATAGCTTGATTTTTGGTTTGTTTGTTGGTTTTTGCTAGTTGTAGGACTTAGTTTTCTTTATTTCTTGTTACCCTTTTGTTTTTATTTTCTCTTGTCACCATAAATTCTCACCCCTTTGGCTATGACTGTGGTTCAAACTATGTTGTAGGAGATGGAATTTACAATGATAACATGCATCAAGAATTTGGAGATCAAAGTTTGGCAAGAGTGATTGGGGACATGACTACTATCCTCACGGAGATGCGCGACGATCAAAGGGCATTTATTGCCACCCGAGCCGTCCAAGCGCCACCCCAACGTGACTACTCTTCTGATTCTTATGGGTATACTCCTTATCCTAATACATACCAATATAATGTATGTGATGACCCTCATTGTGATTGTCAACTACAACCATCACATACATATGAACCCCCTCCTCAATATAGCCCTCCACCATACTCACAAGCCCCATACCACTATCTACCTCCATGTGACCCCAACACATACCCACCATACCAACCACCATATGAACCACATCTAGAGCCACCACCATTCTAACACTAATACTCCCAAGAACCACAAAGTCCACACACACCACCTCAAGAATTTCACCAATATGAACCACCTTCCAATTACAACAAACTTCCCTCAACAATGAACCCTCTCTTCCACCATCACCTCCCGATGAAGCCCACATGCTAGAATTGAGAGATCTTGAATCTCATATCTTAAGGCAACACAAGGAGGATGAAAAGAAGTTTGAGGAGTTAAGAGCAAAAATGGCTATCATGGTAGAAGCCATTGGCAACATAGTCTCATCCCGCCTAAGTCTATGTGATCAATGCACTCCCATTGTTGAATGTGGAGAGGCAACCAAGGAGCTTAGTGAGGGAGTGAACTTGAAGCTCCAAGGTGAAGAAGAGGAGTTGAAGCAAAAAATGCAACAAGAGGAGCAGGTAGAGATTATTGAATAAGAGGAAGTAGTGGTTGGAGCCTTAGGATATGTTGAGTACATAGAGGAATCACAACTTGAAGAGCCTTCTTCCATGGAGTTTGAAGTTGATGTTGAGGAGGAGAGTACACAACCTCCAAGGCAAAATGTGATTGAAGAATTGGAAGAAGTGTCCCAAGTAATAGGCCCTCCTATTTATGATGATTCTGAATCAACATATGATCCCTTTGAGTTTGAAGAATCCTTCCCCATTGGACTTGGAATTGATGGTGAGGTAGATTTCACTAAACCTCCTATTTATGATTTTAGTGATGGGGAAGAGATTGAAGGCATTGGTGAAGAAGAATGGGAACTTGAGGAAGTTTGGCAAGAGGTAAAGCTTGAAGAACCTTGCCAAATGGTGGAAGCCTCTAGGAGAGGATGGACGGGAGTGGAGCATGCCTTGTCAAGATCATTGGGAACTCCTCCACCTAAGTTGTCATCTAATCCTTCATTTGAGTGGATAAAACTTCTAACTCTTAGCTTTATTATCCCACTTGAATTTGGTTTGCTTGAGACGGATGGCCAACTTAGGGCGCTTTGTGGTATTAAGTGTAAAAGGAGGATGTTTAGTGGTTGGCGTTATAAGTCTAGGCTCATTATGGTTGGAAGCTCAAAATTGAGGAGCATGGATTGGTGTAGTACTCAATTGAATGGGTCTAGGAGGGTAGTTTGGTGCCTTCATGAGAATTCATCTCTCTTGCCACCCAGACAGAATCAAAGTGATCAAATTGAAGACGGATGTGAAAACAAGGTGTGAGATCCCGGATCACACAAGGAAAATCAACTTTGGGAGCCCATGGTTTATGAAGAACTCTATCAAAGCTTGGAGTTATTAACTTTGAATGATGAAGCACAATGGAAGTCCAAGCATTGGTGGATGTTCAAGGATGGATTCAAGCACAAGCCACCTTGATGAGGAGCTCCCCATAAGTCCAACTTAAGGAAAATAAACAAAAGTGCTAGGTGGGAGACACCCCACCATGGTAATATCCTTTCATTTTTTTCTTTTGTACATATTGGTAAAATAGGTTTAATTTCATATTTTGATTGATTTGTTAAGTTTGTTTGGTAGTTTAGTGCGTTAAATAAGGTTTTGTGGTATTTTGGTAGTTGTTTGGAGGTTTGGAATGCTTAGTTTGGTGCAAAAACAGAGAAAAAATTTTGAAAAATAGGGCACCAACCCACGCATACGCGTCACTCACGCGTACGCGTGCCCCAAGCAATTTCGACCATCCACGCGCACGCGTCACTCACGCGTACGCGTGGGTTGGAAGTTTGCCCCCTCCATACATTAACCCGAGAGTTATGCCTGAAGTGTGCCAACTTTGTGCCCAAGGCACGCACAGGCGTACCTTGCGCGTTCGCGTCGACTCTCTGCTTTGCCATGCACGTGTACGCGCACTGCACGCGTACGCGTCACTTCCATTTCATCAATCGACGCTTACGCGCACATGACGCGTACGCGTGGATTGCCCTGTTTCACCCACCTCTTTTTCTTCTCTCCTTTCCATTTCTTTCCTTCTTCTCTTCTCTTTCTACCCTTCAATCATCATCCAACACTACCAAACACCATCCATAACCACTTCTTAGTTAGTTAATTTTTTAATTAGTACATTTTCATTTTATTTTCTATTTTTCGTTATAAGTGTTGGATTATTAATGTTGTCTACTGTTTCTTGCTGCTGATTATTGATGAGATGTTATTTTAACATCATTATTTTTAATTCTTATTGTTGGATTTAATTGTTGAGGTTATATTTTGTCACTTAGTTTTGAGTCTTCATGTTTAACATTTGTGAGCACCAAGTGAATGTTACATTGCCTTTAAGCTTCTTAACTCTTTTGAATTGTATGTTTTGGCCACCATTCATTCATCATCTATTGTTAGGCAATTGTATATTATCATTGCATTTTTTTTAGGTGATGCTTGTTTATGGTTTACCCTTATTCACATCACTTATTTCATGCATTGAGATTGTAGAATTGTGAAATTGGATCGAAAGCTTACGTAGTGACATATTTTTGAGCTTTGTAAAGCTTTGTGGGCCATGCTTGCTATGTGATTGATTTCCACTTCTATCTTCTTTTTCTTAAGTTCTATAGCATCCATATGTTTCACCTCTATGTCACTTAGGTGTTGCAACAACTTCAATATGTGTCATTGATTGTTGTGTGAGTTTCATATACCATTTTGTTCACTAAGTCTACCTACACATCAATCAATGTCCATGCATTATCCAATTTCACAATTGCTTGATTAATTGCTTGAATGCTTTCATGCCTCTTCACTACTTGTGTGGTTGACTTAACCTACAAGTCTTTTGAAGTATTTCAAGCATACTAGAATGAGTGAAATGTGTGTCTTCTTTTGTATAATTGTGACATGGTTTCTAAATAGTAGAGTGTGAGCTCTAAACCGCATGCAAGTTAGGACCCACACACTTGTTTTTCATTAATGTCACACTAATTCACTCACTCAATTCTAGTGATTTACCTCATTCCAACAATCCATGTTTCCTTGCTTGTGCATTTACTTGTCTTATTATCTCCTATTTTCTATGTTCAGAATGAATCATCATAAGCAAAAATGGAAGCGGAAGGAAGAAGACGCAGCACCGATTGACCCGCCAACTGAAGGTGGCAACTCGGAAAGTCGCCGTACCCCTTTGCTCATTTTTAGTGCACCGAGGACGGTGCAAACTTTTAAGTGTGGGGAGGTCATCCGACCATTCGGCGTTTTTGGGTAACAAGTTTCTAATCCCAACACTCTTGTATTTCATTTTAGGATTTTTAGTTGCACTTTCTCATTTTGCATATGTATATATTAAGCTTAGTCAAAATCATGATATTTTCCAAGGATTTTATCTATAGGGCACCCCTATTGATTGAAAAAAAAATTTTTTTAGAACTTGCTTGAACTACACATTGTGGATCATGTTTTGAGCTAAGAACACAAGCATGTGAGATTTGAGCCTAATTGTGTGGTTACATCATACATAACCACTCACTTTCATTCTTGTGTACATTATTCTCTTCCTATGATTGTAATCTTTGATTTGTTTGATTCTTTATGTCCATTACTTTGTGTATACATACATTTATATGATTGAGGCCATTGTTCAAATAGCTCACTTACCCAAATAGCCTACCTTTTATCTTCCATTGTTAGCCAATTTTGAGCCTATGCTTAACCCATTTGTTCTTAATGTCAGCACATTACAAGCCTAAGTGAAAAATAATAAATGTCTCTTGTTTGGATCTTTGATTAGCTTAGGCTAGTGAGAGTGTCCATCATTTGATTTTGGGAAAGTTGGGAACAGTGGGTAGAGATAAAAGTGTGTTTACATTTTTGTTGAAAAATCATGAGAATTGGGTACATACTCATGTATTAATCATGTGTAAACCATATGCATTGATGTTCTTGTATATATTTTAGTTTGAAAAGAAAAAAAAAGTAATGAAAAAAAAAGAAAAAAAGAAAAAAATAATAGAAATAGAAAAAGAAAGACAAAGAATTGCAATAAAAAGGGGACAAAATGCCCCAAAGCAAGGTTCAAAAAAAGTCAATGCATATGGGTGGTGATCGAAAAGAGAATGCATGAGTGTGTGAAAAAGTGAAGAATGGGTAGTTAGGTTTGTTTAGAATTGTATAGGTTGTCATTGGTTAGGTGGGAAGTTTAAGTTGATCAAAGATTCAAATCTCTAGCTCACTTGACTATATGCATCCTACCTTGACCCTAGCCCCATTACAACCTATGGAAAAGCCCTCATGATATTTGTATGCATCCATGAATTAATTGTTGATTGTTAGATAAAAAACAAATCTTGGAAAGTATGATTAGGGGAGAATTGAGTTAATCAACCCCATACACTTGAGCGACTAGAGCGGATACACATCCGGTGATGGTTCGATTACTCAATTACATGTTTCCACCCATGATCATATCTTTTCTTGCAAGTTTGTAAAATCTTTTTAATAATTCAATTCAATTGAGGGTTTGATTTGACTGCTATGGCTTTAGCCCTTGTACTTAAATATGTTTTCTTGGAAGTTGACTTGTTTTGACCAAGTGGATGCATTCATGTAGATAGATTGCATATAGATAGCTTGCATTTAGTTAGTTTGCATTAAATAAATGTTGATACCTCTTTGCTTCTTTCTTGATTTTAGCATGGGGACATGCTTAGTTTAAGTGTAGGGAGATTTGATAAACCCCAATTTTGTGGTTTATCTTGTGCTTAATTTGGGGAATTTTATCACCTTTTCTCATATTTATTCAATGAAATAGCATGGTTTTATAATTCTCCCTTGATTTGTGCTTAAGTGTAAAAACATACTTTTTAGGCCCTTAATTTGCTGATTTTAATTCACTTTAATTCTATTCGATGCCTTGATGTGTTTGTTGAGTGATTTTAGGTTCATAAGGCAAGCATTGGATGGAAGAAGTGAGGAGAAAAGCATGCAAAGTGGGAGAACCCATGAAGAAATGAAGGAATCGCAAAGCTGTCAAGCCTGACCTCTTCGCACTCAATCGACCATAACTTGAGCTACATAGGTCCAAATAAGGTGGTTTTAGTTGCGTTGGAAAGCTAACATCCAGGGCTTCAAAATGATATAAAATTTGCCATAGTTGCCTGATGTCTAGGGACACGCACGTGCACTGTACGTGTGCATGTCGATTGGTGCACGTGATTTACTAAAAGCAACTCATGGCCAGCGAATTGTAGAGCATTTTGAGCCCAATCTAACTCATTTCTAATGCTATTTCATGTAGAATTCAAGCTTGGGCAAAAGGGGGAGCAATTGTTTGAAGTTTTTGCATCATGTAGCTTAGTTTCTAGAGAGAGAAGCTCCCTCTTCTCTCTAGAATTAGGGTTCCTAGGATTAATTGCATCATAGATCCATGTTTAATTCCTTGCTTTCATTTTGTTTCTTCTACATTTTCATGCTCTAGTGATGTAATCTTCTTGTTCCCTCTTGTTAATTTTCCTTTTCATGCCTCTTTGTTTAGGATTGATGAACACTTGTTGGTTTTGGATTTTCTATTAATGTAATTGATGTTTGATGTCTTTTATTGTGAATTTGAGTTGTTGATCTTATCTCCTTGCAATTTGTAGTTGGTAGATTTTACTATTTCTTGTCATTTATTATGCTTTCCTTTTATGCCTTCCAAGTGTTTGACAAAATGCTTAGTTGGATGTTAGAGTAGATTTTGAGTATTTTTAGCTTGGAAAGAGTAATTAGGCAATCTTGAGTTATGAAAACCCAACTTATGTTGGTGATTTAGAGTTGTTAGCTAGTATGATTTCTATTGACTCTAATCTCTTGCTAATTCAATTAGTAGGTATCTAGGACTTTTGGATTGAGATTAGCTAGTCTTATTAGACTTTCTCCGAGTATGAGGATAACATGATACCTTCCTCCATCATTAGGGATGACGTAATAAGATAAATTCTTGCTAAGAATTGCTATGATTAATGACTAGGATAGAAAGCCTATGACCTCAACCTTGCCATGAATGTCTCTCTTTATTACTTGCTTTCTTTAATTGCTTACTTGATTTACTTTTCTTGCCATTTACTTGCCCTTTTATAAACAAAACCCCTTTGCCCCTCCATAGCCAATAAGCATACACTTCATTGCAATTCCTCGTGAGACGACCCGGAGTCCAAATACTCTGGTTAATTCTTATTTGGGGTTTGTACATGTGACAAAACCAAAAATTTTTTATGTGAGGATTCTTTGTTGGTGTAGAACTATACTTGCAACGAGAATTCATTCAATTGAGGAAATTCTATATCAACAAAAGTTCACACATCACATTGTTTCTCTTGTTCTATGAGCATTTTGTAGAGCATGCTGTTTTGATTCTGCTGTTCTTCTTTGAATTGATTCACAGCTTCTTGCAGCTTGGTGACAGATGCTTCTAAACGGGCCCAATAATCAAATTGAGGAATTTCTGGGAGGAGCTCATGCGCCCCCCTCTTGATGGGGTTATCTTGAAATTGAGGTCCATTCATCACTTTTTTGGTGATTGGGCGTTCAACTGTGATATATTCATCCACACCCATCTGTACCTCCTACATCTTTGCATAACAGACTAATCAAGCTTGGGTAGACCAACTTGGCCTCAGTGGATTCCTTATTTGCAAACATGTAAATTTCAACAGGGATCAGCTGATGAATCTCTACCTCCTTCCCCAGCATAATACAGTGAATCTTCGCTGCCCTCTTGACAGTGACTTCAGATTGGTTACTGGTTGGGAGTATAGAATGCCCTATGAAATCCAGCCACCCTCTAGCAACTGGTTTAAGATCTCCTCTCTTTAACTGGTTTGGGACACATTTTGAATTAGTAATCCACTTGGTTCCAGGGAGGCATATGTCCTCTAGAACGTGATCCAGCCTTTTATCCTTGGCCATTCTCCTCTTAAAGGACTCTGGATCATCTTGTAGTTGAGGAAGTTTAAGAATTTCTCTCACTTTGTCAAAGTGGAAGTAAATAATCTTCCCTCTGACCATAGTCCGAATGGTGTAGAAAGCAGTTCCATCTAATCTTTGCTTCTCTGCCATCCACAGATTTGCATAGAATTCCTGGACCATGTTTCTTCCAACATGTATCTCAGGGTTAGCCAGGACTTCCCAGCCCCTGTTTTGAATCTGCTCTTGGATCTCCGGGTATTCATCTTCTTTCATAATGAACCTAACTTTCGGGATCACTGATCTTCTGCACAAAATTTTGAAATAATGGTCTGCATGTTTTTTGGTGCAGAAGTTCTCATGCATCCAACATAGCTTTGGATTGCTTTCTTTCTTCTCTCTTGAAGCAGTTTGTCTTCCTTTGGGTGCCATGAGATTGGTTTGTTTTAACTCAAGGATCACGAAAATCACACCAAACTTAGAGATTTGCTTGTCCTCAAGCAAAATAAAAGAAAGAAGATGAATATATGGAGAGAAGGATTTGAATGATAGAGGAGAACTGATGGCCAAATATATAAATAAAGGGGAGGGAGGGAATGGGTTCGAAATTTTAGAAAAATATATGATTTGAAAGATATGATTGATAAAAAATAAACATGATATGAAAAAGAGAAGATTGTTTTCAAAATTAAGAGATATGAAAAAGATTTGAGGAAGTTGGATCTGAATTTTTGTTTATGCATCTATGAAACAAAAGATAATATGAATGAGTTAAAAAGATTTGAAAAGAAATTGGAAAGATGAATGAGTTTTGAAAAAAATTGAGAAGAATTGAAAAAGAATTAAAAAGAATTTTTAAGATTTTTCATTTTTGGGAATGGAAATTGAGAATTGAATGTTTGTAATGTTTGGATGCACAAAATCTTGAATTAAAACATGAAAAGTTGAAAAAAATTGAAGTAGAAACGAAATTACCTCTCCCCTAGCTGTTCTGGCGTTAAACGCCCAGAATGATAGCCATTCTGGCGTTTAACGCCCATCTGGTGGCCATTTTGGGTGTTTAACGCCCAGCCAGATACCCTGGTTGGTATTAAACGCCAGAAATCCTTCTTTACTGTGTGTTTTTCTGAACGCCCAGAATGCTGCCAATCATGGCGTTAAACACCCAGAATGCTGCCCATTCTGGCGTTTAACGCCCAAAATGATATCTTTACTGGCGTTAAACACCCAGCATGGTAGCCATTCTGGCGTTTAACGCCCAAATTGCCTCTTTACTGGCGTTTTGACACCAGTGAGCTTCTTTTCTCTGTTATTTCTCTGTTTTATGTCTTGAACCTCCATTATCCTAATTTATCCACTGAAATGCATTAGCTAACATTAGGAACAAAATTAAATACTTATATAATTGTTATAAACATCTAATTTGATTTGATAATGGCTGGGTTGCCTCCCAGCAAGCGCTTCTTTAATGTCTTTAGCTGAATTTTACTGAGCTTTTTAATTTAGTCTCAATTTTGAGTATTCTTGCTCAACATTGCCTTCAAGATAATGTTTGATTCTCTGTCCATTAACAATGAATTTTTTGTCAGAATCAATATCTTGAAGCTCTACATAACCATATGGTGACACACTTGTAATCACATATGGTCCCCTCCTCCGGGATTTCAATTTCCAGGGAACAATCTGAGCCTAGAGTTAAACAACAGGACCTTCTGTCCTGGCTCAAAGACTCTAGATGACAGCCTTTTGTCATGCCATCTTTTTGCTTTTTCTTTATAGATTTTAGCATTTTCGAAAGCATTGAGTCTGAACTCCTCTAGCTCATTCAACTGGAGTAATCTTTTCTCTCCAGCTATCTTAGCATCAAGGTTTAGGAACCTGGTTGCCCAATAGGCCTTGTGTTCCAGTTCCACTGGCAGATGACAGGCTTTTCCATACACAAGTTGGTATGGAGAGGTCCCTATAGGAGTCTTGAATGCTATTATGTATGCCCACAGAGCATCATCCAGACTTCTTGCCCAATCCCTTCTATGGGTACTTACAGTCCGTTCCAGAATTCGTTTTAGTTCTCTATTCGAGACTTCAGCCTGCCAATTTGTCTATGGATGATATGGAGTTGCCACTTTATGGTTAATTCCATATCGGACCAGAGCAGAGTCAAGCTGTTTATTATAGAAATGAGTGCCTCCATCATTGATCAGTATCCTAGGGACACCGAACCTACTGAAGATACGCTTCTGGAGGAACTTCATTACTGTCTTGGTATCATTAGTGGGTGTTGCAATTGCCTCTACCCATTTGGATACATAGTCTACTGCCACTAGAATATAAGTGTTTAAATATGATGGTGGGAAAGGCCTCATGAAGTCAATACCCCATACATCAAACAACTCAATCTCTAAGATTCCTTGCTGAGGCATGGCATAACCGTGAGGCAGATTACCAGCTCTCTGGCAACTGTCACAGTTACGTACAAACTCTCGGGAGTCTCTATAGAGAGTAGGCCAGTAGAAACCACATTGGATAACTTTTGTGGCTGTTCGCTCACCTCCAAAGTGTCCTCCATACTGTGATCCATGGCAATGCTATAGGATCTTCTGTGCCTCTTCTCTAGGCACACATCTATGGATTACTCCATCTGCACACCTCTCAAAGGGATATGGTTCATCCCATAAGTAGTACTTTGCATCAAAAATCAACTTTTTCATTTGTTGTTTACTGTACTCTTTGGGTATGAATCTCACAGCTTTATAGTTTACAATGTCTGCAAACCATGGTAATTCCTAAATGGCAAAGAGTTGCTCATCCAGAATGGTTTTAGATATCTCAGTAGGAGGGAGGGAAGCCCCTGCCACTGGTTCTATCTGGGACAGGTGATCAGCTACTTGGTTCTCTGTCCCTTTTCTGTCTCTTATTTCTATATCAAACTCTTGCAGAAGCAACAGTCATCTTATGAGTCTGGGTTTTGAATCCTGCTTTGTGAGGAGATATTTTAGAGCAGCATGGTCAGTGTACACAATCACTTTTGATCCTACTAAATAAGATCTGAACTTGTCAATGGCATAAACCATTGCAAGCAACTCCTTTTCTGTGGTTGTGTAATTCTTTTGTGCGTCAGTCAAAACACGGCTAGCATAGTAAATGACATGCAGAAGCTTGTTATGGCTCTGTCCCAATACTGCACCAATGGCATAATCACTGACATCACACATTAGTTCAAGTGGTAATAACCAGTCTAGTGCAGAAATAACTGGTGTTGTGACCAGCTTAGCTTTCAGAGTCTCAAACGCCTGCAGGCACTTTGTGTAAAAAACAAATGGTATGTCAGCAGCTAGCAGATTGCTCAGAGGTTTTGCGATTTTTGAAAAATGCTTTATAATCCTCCTATAGAATCCTGCATGCCCCAGAAAGCTTCTGATTGCTTTAACATTGGCAGGTGGTGGTAATTTTTTAATTACCTCTACCTTAGCTTGATCCACATCTATTCCCTTGTTTGAAATTTTGTGCCCAAGGACAATTGCTTTAGTCACCCTAAAGTGACATTTTTTCCAGTTTAAAACCAGGTTAGTCTCTTGGAACCTTTTCAGAACAAGTGCTAGATGGTCAAGACAGGAGCTGAATGAGTCTCCAAATACTGAGAAGTCATCCATGAAGACTTCTAGGAATTTTTCTACCATATCAGAGAAGATAGAGAGCATGCACCTCTGAAAGGTTGCAGGTGCATTGCATAGACCAAATGGCATCCTTCTGTAGGCAAATACTCCAGAAGGACATGTGAATGCTGTTTTCTCTTGGTCCTGAGGATCTACTGCAATTTGGTTGTAACCTGAATAGCCATCCAAAAAGCAGTAGTATTCATGACCTGCTAGTCTCTCTAGCATCTGGTCTATGAATGGTAAAGGAAAATGATCCTTTCTGGTGGCTGTATTGAGTCTGTAGTCAATACACATACGCCACCATGTAACTGTTCTTGTAGGAATCAATTCATTTTTTTCATTATGAACCACTATCATGCCTCCCTTCTTGGGGACAACTTGGACAGGGCTCACCCAGGGGCTATCAGAAATATGATAAATAATCCCGGCCTCTAGTAACTTAGTGACCTCTTTCTGCACCACCTCCTTCATGGCTGGATTCAGCCGCCTCTGTAGTTGAACCACTGGCTTGGCATCATCCTCCAATAGGATCTTGTGCATGTATCTGGTTGGGCTAATGCCCTTAAGATCACTTATGGACCACCCATGAGTTGTCTTGTGTGTCCTTAGCACCTGAATTAGTGCTTTCTCTTCCTGTGGCTCTAAAGTAGAGCTTATGATTACTGAAAAAGTTTCATCTTCTCCCAGAAATGCATATTTCAGGGATGGTGGTAGTGGTTTGAGCTCGGGTTTAGGAGGCTTCCCCTCTTCCTAAGGAGTTTTTAGAGGTTCTTCTGTTTTCTCTGATTCCTCCAGATCAGGCTGAACATCTTTAAAAATGCCATCTAGCTCTGATTCGAGACTCTCAGTCACATTGACCTCTTTCACTAGTGAGTTAATAATATCAGTGCTCATGTAGTATTTTGATGTGTCTGGATGCTGCATAGCTTTGACAGCATTCAACTTAAACTCATCCTCATTGACTCTCAGGGTTATCTCCCCTTTTTGGACGTCAATGAGGGTTCGTCCAGTTGCTAGGAAAGGTCTTCCTAGAATGAAAGTTGCACTCTTGTGCTCCTCCATTTCCAGCACTACAAAGTCAGTGGGAAAGGCAAATGGCCCAACCTTGACAATCATGTCCTCAATTATGCCTGATGGAATCTTAATGGAGCCATCAGCAAGTTGGAGGCATATCCGGGTTGGTTTAACCTCATCAGTCAAACCAAGCTTTTCAATAGTGGATGCAAGTATTAGGTTGATACTTGCCCCAAGATCACATAGAGCTGTCTTGGTACAAGCACCCTCTAATGTGCATGGTATCATAAAGCTTCTGGGATCGATCCTTCTTAACTGAATTTCAGCCATCCTCTAGCTCTGGGGTTAAGGTCAACCCTTCTTAACTGAATGGGCTTGCTTTGGGAATCCCTTTTTTACTATGCACCTTCTACACAGATATCTGAGAGCAGTTGATCCAATCTCTGATCATGGTTGACTCTCCTAGTGTAAGGATGAGGATCTCCTTGCATTAGAGGCAAGTTGAACGCCAACCTCACACTTTCTGGGCTGAAATCTATGACTTTTTCTCGGACCATGGTGCTCCAATTCCTTGGGTTTGGCTTCACACTAGTGTCATGGTTTTTGGTAATCCATGCATTAGCATAGAACTCTTGCACCATGAGAATCCCAACCTCTTGACTGGAATTGGTTAGGACTTTCCAACCTCTTCTCCAGATCTTTCTTCAGATTTCTGGATACTCATTCTTCTTGAGCATGAAAGGGACCTCAGGGATCACTTTCTTCTCAGCCACTACTTCATAGAAGTGGTCTTGGTGAGCTTTTGTAATGAATCTCTCCATCTCCTAAGATTCAGAGGGATTGGCTACTGCCTTTCCTTTCCTAGTAAAGAATTCACAATAAATTCCTGTTGCAAGTATAGCTTCTAAACCAACAATAATCCTTTCATACAAAAATTTGGTTGTCACTAAAACAAACCCAATAAAAATAAACCGAAGTATTTAAACCTCGGGTCATCTCTCAAGTAATTGCAGGGAGGTGTGTTACTTATAATTGTATATGAGATTGTATCTTTTTGGGTTTTTGAAATACGGAACAAGGAAAGTAAATGACAAGAAAGTAAACTAATATCTAAGAAAGCTCTTGGCAAGGTATGAGAATTAGAAGTCCTATCCTAGCTATCCTTATCAATTGTGACATTAATTGTCCATTGCTCCCACTTAGTTAACCTCCAACTATGAAGGAAAGTCAAGTGCATGAATCAATTTGATTCCTCAAGTCCTAGTCAACTCCTAAGGAAAGACTAGCTTTATAGGGATCCAAATTAACTAGCAACTTTCAATTATCAACTAACAAAGGAGTTTGATAACTCAAGAGTCTCCAATTACTCAACCAAAGCCAAGAGGAGAAAAATCTACTCTAAAATCCAACCAAGCATTTTGTCAAACACTTGGAAGGCACAACATAAAATCATAGAAAAGCAATTAGATATAATAAATTCCAAACCACCAATTGCAAGCATCAATAACATAAATAGAAGAAAGCAATCATAAATATGAAATACCTCAAATTGTATTAAATAGAGAATCAAATCTAACATGGGGTTCATAAACTAAAGTAGCAACACAAAGTGATCAATAAGGTAAATAAATAAATTAGAAAGCTAGAACAAATAAAATTAGAAGAGAAAACTAAATTGACTAAGATAGAAATCTGAAACTTGAGAAGAATTAAAGCTAAACCTAAGAATCCTAAAACCTAGAGAGAGGAGAGAGCCTCTCTCTCTAGACAACTACATCTAAAACTAATATTATCTGAATGAAAGTTGTGTGAATGAATCCTCCACTCTGCAGCCTCTAATATGTGTTTTTCGGCTTAGAACTGGACCAAAAAGAGCCTAGAAATTTCCCCCAGCATTTTCTGATGCGTCCAGCACGTGGCTCTATCACGCGTACGCGTCGCCCACGCATACGTGTCGCTGAACTTTTGCAAGGTCACGTGTACACGCGATGCACGCGTGCACGTCACTTAACTATATGGAAACAACGAAAAATTGCATATTATTTTGAAGCCCCGGATGTTAGCTTTTCAACGCAACTGGAACTGCCTCATTTGGACCTCTGTAGCTCAAGTTATGATCGATTTAGTATGAAGAGGTCAGGGTTGACAGCTCAGCAATTTCTTCAATTTCTTGTATTCCTTCCACTTTTGCATGCTTCTTTTCCATCCTCTAAGTCATTCCTACCCTATAAACCCTAAAATCACTTAACACACATATCAAGGCATAGAATGGTAATAAGAGAGGATTAAACATAGCAAATTTAAGGCCAAAGAAGCATGTTTTCAATCATAGCACAAAATTAGGAAGGAAAATATAAAACATGCGAAATCTATGAATAAGTGTGAGAATAGTGGATAAAATCCACTCAATTAAGCATAAAATGTCCTAATGCTAAGCTCAAGAGAACCAAAAGAGTGAAGAGGAATGGTAGAAAGTATGAAATGCAACCTATCTATATGAATGCAACTAAATGTAAAATACTTCTACCTATTTGGTTAAAGGTAAACAAATTTTCCAAGACAAACATAAATCAGATTCCAATAATTCAAATCATACAGTAAAAGACAAGTAAACTTGTAAGAAGATAGCTCATGAAAGCAGGGAACATAGAATCAAGCATTGAACCCTTACTGGTAGTGTATATACACTCTAATCACTCAAGTGTCTAGGGTCAATCCACTCTACTCTTCTCTAGTCATGCTTTTGATACCAGGGCATCTTGGCCAGTTTCACTGACCTTTTCTTTACTGTTTTTAGGTTAGTTTCATGCATTCCCTTCGGAAATAAGCTAGTTTTGGGTAGATATTCACTTACACCTTGATTCAAGCATACATTGTGCATTTTACATTATTTCATGAGGATTTTGCATGAGTTTAGTGACAAATTGTATGCTGCATTGCCCATGACTTGGACTAGAACTTTGATGCACTCTATTGCTTGATTTCAGGACCAAAGGAAGCAAGGAATGGGAGGTAACTTGCAAAGTTAATGAGAAAAGTGATTGCCAATAACGCTCTCGAAGCCATCATTGACCACGTTAAGCGTCACGTTAACTAAGTTAACGAGAATTCTAACGTGGAGAGGGGAAGTTGAGCCAACGTTAGTGACACTTAACATTGTCACTAACGTTGGAAGCAACCACACAACCCCCTAAGGAGCCACGTTAACTTCCACGTTAACTAAACGTTAACTTAGTTAACGTGGAAGCTAACGTTGATGAGTGAAAGAAACGCCAACGTTAGTGACATTCAACATTGTCACTAACGTTGGGGATGGCTAAGCATGGCCACGTTAGAAGCCACGTTAACCTAGTTAACGTGGACTCTAACGTGAGACATAGGGGCACCTTGGAAAGTTAGTGACAATGTTGAGTGTCACTAACGTTCTCGAACTCATATTTTCACTAAACGTTAACACCCCTAACGTCTTGAGCTAAAGTCTCTGCCCACTTCACACTTTCTCTCTGCAAGTAAAGCCAAGCCCAAATGAAGAAGAGAACTGCTTCAAACTCAAGATCCAAAGGTCCAAGACTTGAAGATCCAACTAGAAGCTGAGAAAAGTAGTATATATAGGAGTAGCTTTGAATTGTTTAGGAAGTTCTGGAAGTTGGAAAAGAGAATTACTCTCTGTATTTTACCTTCTCTGCATTTTCTAGTTTTAGGATGTATTCTCCATCTTTGTTTTCATTTTCTAGAGCTATGAACAACTAAACCCCTTTCATTGGGTTAGGGAGCTCTGTTGTAATTTGATGGATCAATACTAGTTTTCATTATTTTTCTTCTATCTTTTCTCTTGATTTTACTTGAAAGCTTTCGATCTTCATCCAATTGGGTAGTTATCTTGGAAAAGAAGCTATTCAAACTTGGATCTCTTTTGAACCTTGAAAGAGGAATGAAGAGATCAAGCTAGAAATACTTTCTCATGCTAGACCAAATTGGGTTTGGATGGGTATGTGACTATAACCCTCTCAATACTTGGTTTGGGAAATGCATGTGGATAATCAGTGATCATACTTCATCTCTTCTCATGAGCAATTGACCAAGGAATTGGCTATATCAAGATTTGAGAGATTGAATTTGTAATTCAATCAATTAAGATTTCCAAGAAGATCAATGAGTGCATTGATTGAGGAAGAGATGAAAATGAACTTGATCCGGAGGGTTGCAATATCTCCTAAGCCCAATGAACTCCCCATCTCTGATCTTACCCATTCTCTTTAATTTTTGCCATTTACTTTTATGAGCAAATTCCCCATTCCCATTTACAATTCTGCAATTTACTTTCAGTCATTTACTTCCAGTCCTTTAATTCTAGCATTTACTTTTCTGTTATTTACATTCCCGCCATTTTATTTTCTGCAACTCTCAACCCAAATTCTGGATTCACTCAACTAGAACATTCTTCTAATTAAAGTTGCTTGATCAATCAATCCCTGTGGGATTCGACCTCACTCTATTGTGAGTTTTTACTTGACGACAAATTCGGTACACTTGCCGAAGGAGATTTGTTGAGAGACAGTTTCCACCCGCATCAGCTTTCCAAAACTTTGTTCTTTATCTAACCAATCAACAAATATTTAGTGTACAAATGCAAACATCATGAGGTCTTTTCAAGGTTGTAATGGGGCTAAGTTAAGGGTGAGGATATATGTATGGCCAAGTGAGCTATAATATGAATCTTTGACTAACCTAAGTTCTCACCTAACATACACACACTCTATATATATGAAATTATTCCTAGCTACCCATAATCTCACTTTTGTATATTTCACATACTCATGCATCAAATTTTCTTTAATTTCACCACATATGCATTGATCTTTTATTAAACTTAACATTGGGGTGATTTTGTCCCCTATTTATTTATTCAATGCAAACATCATGAGGTCTTTTCAAGGTTGTAATGGGGCTAAGTTAAGGGTGAGGATATATGTATGGCCAAGTGAGCTATAATATGAATCTTTGACTAACCTAAGTTCTCACCTAACATACACACACTCTATATATATGAAATTATTCCTAGCTACCCATAATCTCACTTTTGTATATTTCACATACTCATGCATCAAATTTTCTTTAATTTCACCACATATGCATTGATCTTTTATTAAACTTAACATTGGGGTAATTTTGTCCTCTATTTATTTATTCATTTATTTATATTATAATAATTTTTTTTATGAACATGAAAGCAAACATAACATATCAATGCACATGGTTTTTCTGGTCTCATATGAGTATGCACCCAAATTCCCAATACTTTTGTCAACACAATTTCATCAACCCAAGTTCCCATAATTTCCCACACTTAATTGATACACAATCTCTATCTTAAGCTAACCAAAGATTCAATTGGGGTAATTAATTATTTTTCTACTTAAGACTAGTGATGTGGTAAAATACAGAACAAATGGGGATTAAAAAGCTCAAGGTGGCAACCAAAGGTAATTGAAATGGTAGGCTATTTGGGATAAGTGAGCTAATAACAAATGATGGCCTCAATCATATATATGCATGCAAATACACTAAACAATGGACATATAGAATGGAACAAACTATAGATTGCAATCATAGGGAAGAAAACACATAAGAATAAAAATTATGGTTAAATAATGTAACCATATAATTAAGCTTAAAATCTCACAGGTTGTGTGTTCTTAGCTATAAACCATGTTCCAAATTACAATCTTCAAACAAGTTTAACAAAAAAATTTTAATTTAAATTAGTGAAATGCTACAAAAAGGGTCTTGAAAAAGAATTTATCACTCCAACCAAGTAGTGGTAGAAGAACATACACAAAAATCAATAAACATGCAATCAAACATGCAAATGTAACAACTAATTTAACAAAGAAAATTAAACATTGGTGTTGAAATAGGAAATAACTAACTCACAGAAGTCGGTATCGACCTCCCTACACTTAAAGATTGCACCGTCCTCGGTGCATGCTAAGATGTGCAAGTGGACGGTGGCTCCAACTGACGCTTTTTCCAAAGAATATGCATAGAAACTTGTTTGTCACCCCATTGAGAAGCTTTTCCCTTCCCTTCTTGGTGCCCATCCTGAAAGAAGAGGAAAAAGAAGAAAAGTAACCCAGAAATAAAGATAAGAACACAAATAAAGTATGGGTGGGTTAATGCCAAATAATGAGGGTCTCAGCTACATGGTAGCTACAACATATGAGTGAGAAAATAGTAGAAGAAAATGGCATATTAATAGTGCAAAGATTGCAATAATGGGGAAGAGATAGTAGGTAATGAAAGACAATATAAATTCATGTCAATGCAAAACAAATACAAGTATCATAAAAGATTAGCATTGACTTAAATAATATTACCAAATCAGAATAAAACAAGTCATGAAGCAGTAGAATAATGCAAGAGATATTCAATAGTTGAGAAAAAAAATTCAACACCGAAGAAAAAGTATCAAATTTAGAAAAGAAAATGAAAAACATGCACAAAATTAAAATGCAATGAGTGAAGGTATGCAAATGCAATAAGGAAAATAGAATGAAAGAGAATAAAGATGAGAAGCTAAAGAAACGAAGAAGAAGAAAGTAAGAAAGGAGGAAGAAAGAAGGAGAAAAGATAAGAGAACAAGAAATGGACGCGATGCACGCGCAAGCATCACGCGTACGCGTGAAAACTGAAGAAGCCATGCGACACGTAAGCATTGTGCATGCATACGCGTGGGTGGCCAAACATGCATACTGACGCGTGAGCGTCGGTCACGCGTATGCTTGATTACTCGCACGCTTCCAGCATGGTGGCCGCACAACTCTCTGTAAAATTCACGCTTTTATGCCGTTTTCATGCCCACGTGTACGCGTCCTTGACGCTTACGCGTGGGTTGAAATTTCTGCAGGGGATGCGTACGCGTGGGGTGGCTTGTGAGCCACTGATGGACGTAATATTCTTATAGCGGTTAGAAATTAGCAACGAATCCAATCGTGAGTATAGTCTAACCAACACGCAAATATCGCATCAAATAATTCTAAAATCTATGACCGAGAGTATTGATTCCGGGTCGTTCTCCCTAGGATTTGCCTTGGAATGTGCATCATTGATTAGAAAGTCTTTTGTGATTTTGAGATTTGGTGCAAGAATTCAGGCTAACAAAAATAGACAAGCAATTAATTGAAATAAAGCCCTTGGCTAGGGGTAAGCATTGGAAGTTCCATCATTATAGTTTCCTTCAATTGAGATAAGAATTGATTATTGCTTCACTTAGTTAACCCCCTAATAATGGAGGAAAGTCAAGTGAAAATAACTAACTTGAGTCACAAGTCCTAGTCTCACCCTAGGGAAGTCTAGCTTTAGTGCGCTCCAAGTCAATTAGCAATTCTCAATTCCTAATCAACAATTGATATCCACTACTCAAGTGTCTCCAATAACTCAACCCCTAAGCCAAGTGAGAGAAATCTACTCCATAGCTAGGGTTGTCATTATCACAAACAATTGGTAGGCAATCATAGAAGACATGATGTAATTGAGAGAAACGAATTGAATTAAAGCTATCTAATCCAAACAATCATCAACAATCAAGCAATTGAATGAAACTCCTCAATTCATTAATCAAAATTTAAAGTAACAAAGTCTCAAATCTAGATCCAAGAGATAGAATCAAAAGAACACTAATTGAGAGTAGAAGAAGAGTAGATCTACAACTTGTATCAAAGTAAAGTGAATTAGCAATGGATCTCACCAAGAAATCAAAGGAGAATTGCAATGGAGAAAGTGAAATCCTAGAGAGAAGTTGGAGTTTCTCTCTCTAAAAGCAAAATGTAACTAACTACCCAAAATATCTCGAATTATGACTCATTGCCCTAACCCCCTTAATCCTTGGTCTTCTTATGCTTTTCCCTCCAAAATTCTGCCCCAAAACAGGACATGGGACTGCCTGAAATCGCTGGTCACATTTTCCCCTTAAAAAATTACGTGCGCACATCGGCGCGTAGCGCACAGTACGCATACGCTCCCCAGGGATTTTTCGCGATTCACGCGCAAGCGTACAGTGTGCGTGCGCGACCAAGGTTTTATGGCCCAGCTGTATAAGCGCGCCGGCTTCTCGCTTCGGCTCCATCTAGCCGGCTCTGGGGGTGCGCATCCACGCGTACACGTACGGTGCGCGTGTGCGCACATGTTCAAATTCCAAAATTCTACTTTATTCCATGCTCCTTCCATTCATGCATGCCTCCTTCACTCCTCTTAGCCATTTTTGCCCTATAACTTATGAAACCACTTAACAAACGGATCACGGCATCGAATGGTAATAGAGGAGGATTACAATATATCAATTTTGATGCAAAAGAAGCACGTTTTCATCTACAAAGCAAAGTTGGTAAAGGAACACAAAATCATGTAGTTTTATATGAATAAGTGTGGAAGATCATTGATAAAACCCTTAAAATCTATACATGATAAACCCTAAAAATGGGGTTTATCAACCTCTCCACACTTAAAGTATAGCATGTCCTCATGCTAAAGGAAAGCAAAAGACCAAAGGATCACAACAGAGTGAGACTCATGGGATGTAATCTACCTACATGAATGCAACTAGGGTGTATGCTACTATCTACTTGGTCAAGAGCAATTCAATCTTCCTAGAACACATATATAAATGCACATAGGGCAAGATGATGGGCAATGTATGAACTCTACCAAGTTTTGGTCACCAAGGTGGAATATGCATAGCTTGGATGAAGAACGCTTGCGAGAGCCGGGAACAAGGAATCGAGCTTCGAACCCCTCACCGGAAGTATTTGCACTCTATTCGCTCAGTGTATAGGGTTGATCACTCAATCCTCCCCTTCTTCATGCTCTTCCAAAATTTGTTCTTCCTCTAACAATCAACAATTGTTCTATGCATGCATACATATATCATGAGGTCTTTTCTTAGGTTGTAATGGGTTAGGGTTAAGGTAGGGTTATATATTTGGCTAAGTGGGTTAAAGATTGAATCCTTTGATTAACTTAAGCTCCCCTCCTAACCTATGTAACATCCTATACAATTATGTACTAACCTAACTACCCATTCCTCACTCTTTCACATACTCATGCATTTACTTTTGATCATTATACATATGCATTGATTTGTCTTTAGGTCTTACTTTGGGACATTTTGTCCCCTTTTATTACTTCTCTTTTTTTCTTTCTTTTTCTATATATTTTTTTTCTTTTCTCTCTTTTTTTTTAACTATATACAAGAACATCAATGCATAAGGTCTATTCATTCAATCAACACATGAGTATGTATCCACTTCCCAATATTTTTAACAAAAATACAACAACATGCTCTTACCTCAACCGATGCTCTCTCCCATTTTCCCACACTTGAATGGCACACACGCACTAGCCTAATCTATTCAAGGATTCAAATAGAGACATTCATGGTTTTTCACTTTTGGCTTGTGATGTGCTAAAATCAAGAATAAGTGGGTTAAGCGTAGGCTCAAAATTGGTTGCAAAGGTTGTTATAAGGTAAGGCCATTTGGGTAAGTAGTTAAGTGAGAAGATGGCCTCAATCATGTACATGCATTCATACATATAACAATGGACATATAGAGTTAAACAAATTAAGGATCACAATCGTAGAAAGAGAACAATGCATACAAGAAGGAAAGTAAGTGGCTAGAATATGTAGCCACGCAATTAAGCTCAAAACTCACTTGCTTGTGTTCTTGGCTCAAAATTCATGTTCCAAATTACATTCTTCAAACAAGCTTAGCATCAAAAGTTTTCAAAATTTTCAAAATTGGTAGGGTTTCCCCAAAATTCTTAGCTTCCTAGGAAAGAAGTCATTACTCTAACCAAGTGGACTTATTAAAAGATAACTAACATGAAAAGGATGTCAAAAATTGAAAAACCTAATCATACAATCTATCCTAATTAACAAAAGAGATTCAAAATTTATTCGGGTGTTACCTATGAAGACCGGTCGGCTGACTGACCTCCCACACTTAGAAGTTGGCACGGTCCTCTGTGCCGTGAGTGAGACGCAGTGGTTTATTGGCTTCCGAGTGTCCATCATCTTCTCCATTATCACTATCTTCATTATCGGTGCCGGTGGACGTGGAAATTTCTGGTTCTTCCATAGGTGGTGCTAGGCAACTTAGAAGCTTCTTGACAAAAGTGTATCGGCGTTGGTTGCGTCGCTCATAGCGATCAAGCTTCTTGTGGAGGTCCTCTATGCGTTGCATGGATGATTTTGGTGGTGCGGTTGAGGTGGTGGGAATGCTCATGGGGATGGCCAAGTTCGGATCCTCGGTGTCCGCCGGAGGGTAGAGATATCTCCCGTTTGGAACAACATTGCCGTCTATCGGGATCATGGCCCTCCGATCCTTGGTATCTTGGGAAACACCGGCTGCGGCAACTAAGTCGGTCACTAGAGCGTGAAAGGGTAGGTTCCCCTTAGCGTGGATGCGGCCCATAGCTTGGTGAATAAGACGGGGAATATGAACCGGTCTCTCTGTGAGGACACACCAAATCAACAAGTCTAACTCGGCAGTGATAGATGAGTCATGGGTGCTTGGGAGTACATAATGGGCTAAAATTTGGGCCCATGCCTGAGCCTCTCTGGTGAAAAAACGTGCGGTGATGTCCTTGGGCCGGGGTCTCATCCTCCCTCGAATCCAGAATGATTTGGGTATAGCAATGACCTTGAGGATGGAATCCCAATCAAACTCATATTCGCATTGTGCCGACAAAATCTCTTGATATGCATCAATCCCTTCCGCTAACCGTCCGGTCTTAAGAACACTTTGAATGGCCTCCTCTGTGACAGAAACTTGTCTTCGGTGCACAAATACCGATGCAAGGGAGGTGGAGTGGTAATTGGTGTAAAATTCTACCACCCAGGACAAGTTTGCTTCACGTGGCTTTCTCAATAGGAACTCCCATTGCCGCTGCTCGATGCGGGGCATGATAAGCGGAATGACATGAGCCGGAGGGGCTAGAAGAGGCTCCGCATGATAGTTCCTTCCTTTGATTAAGGGGTAGCCAAGTTCGCAATAGCGGTTGGGGAACTTGTTTGGGTTCCTGGTGCACAAAATTACAATCACACTTTTGTAACTCCACACAACTAACCAGCAAGTGTGCTGGGTCGTCCAAGTAATACCTTACGTGAGTAAGGGTCGATCCCATGGAGATTGTCGGCTTGAAGCAAGCTATGGTTATCTTGTAACTCTTAGTCAGGATATCAATAATTCTCAGATTTAATTGTAAAAAGTAAAAGAACATGAAATACATACTTGTTTTGCAGTAATAGAGAACAGGTTGAGGTTTTGGAGATGCTCTATCTTTTGAATCTCTACTTTCCTACTGTCTTCTTTTTCATGCACGCAAGGCTCCTTCCATGGCAAACTGTATGTTGGTGGATCACCGTTGTCAATGGCTACCATCCGTCCTCTCAGTGAAAATGTTCCAAATGCACTGTCACCGCACGGCTAATCAGCTGTTGGTTCTCGATCATGTTGGAATAGGATCCATTGATCCTTTTGCGTCTGTCACACGCCCAACACTCACGAGTTTGAAGCTCGTCACAGTCATCCCTTCCCAGATCCTACTCGGAATACCACAGACAAGGTTTAGACTTTCCGGATCTCAGGAATGGCCGCCAGTAATTCTAGCCTATACCACGAAGGTTCCAATCTTAGATTAGAAACCCAAGAGATACACATTCAAACTTGATTTCATGTAGAACGGAGGTGGTTGTCAGGCACGCGTTCATAGGTGAGAATGATAATGAGTGTCACGGATCATCACATTCATCAGGTTGAAGTGCGAATGAATATCTTAGAATAGAGGCAAGCATGATAGAATGGAAAACAGTAGTAATTGCATTAATTCATCGAAACACAGCAGAGCTCCTCACCCCCAACCATGGGGTTTAGAGACTCATGCCGTAGGGAATACAATATGAAACGTGTAAAGTGTCATGAGGTACAAGATGAATTACTAAAAGTAGTTTTTATAGTAAACTAGTGACCTAGGGTTACAGAAAATGAGTAAGCTAGGGTGTTTAGTGTA
This sequence comes from Arachis ipaensis, assembly GCF_000816755.2. Classification (NCBI taxonomy): domain Eukaryota; kingdom Viridiplantae; phylum Streptophyta; class Magnoliopsida; order Fabales; family Fabaceae; genus Arachis; species Arachis ipaensis. The sequence continues at coordinate 93,716,637 of NC_029789.2, forward strand.
AAAATCCACTTCTGGGGCCCACTTGGTGTGTGCTTGGGCTGAGCATTGAAGCTTTCATGTGTAGAGACTTTTCTTGGAGTTAAACGCCAGCTTTTGTGCCAGTTTGGGCGTTTAACTCCAGCTTTTATGCCAGTTCTGGCGTTAAACGCCAAAATTCTTAAGCTGACTTAGAACGCCAGTTTGAGCCATCAAATATTGGACAGAGTATGGACTATTATATATTTCTGGAAAGCCCAGGATGTCTACTTTCCAACGCAATTGAGAACGCGCCAATTGGGCTTCTGTAGCTCCAGAAAATTCATTTCGAGTGCAGGGAGGTCAGAATCCAACAGCATCTGCAGTCCTTTTTCAGCCTCTGAATCAGAGTTTTGCTCAGGTCCCTCAATTTCAGCCAGAAAATACCTGAAATTACAGAAAAATACGAAAACTCATAGTAAAGTCCAGAAAAGTGAATTTTAAATAAAAACTAATAAAAATATAATAAAAACTAACTAAAATATACTAAAAATATACTAAAAACAGTGCCAAAAAGCGTATAAATTATCCGCTCATCACAACACCAAACTTAAATTGTTGCTTGTCCCCAAGCAACTGAAAATAAAATAGGATAAAAAGAAGAGAATATACAATGAATTCCAAAAACATCTATGAAGATCAGTATTAATTAGATGAGCGGGGCTTTTAGCTTTTTACCTCTGAACAGTTTTGGCATCTCACTTCATCCATTGAAGTTCAGAATGATTGGCTTCTATAGGAACTCAGAATCCTGATAGTGTTATTGATTCTCCTAGTTAAGTATGTTGATTCTTGAACACAGCTAATTTATGAGTCTTGGCCGTGACCCTAAGCATTTTATTTTCCGGTATTACCACCGGATACATAAATGCCACAGACACATAACTGGGTGAATCTTTTCAGATTGTGACTCAGCTTTGCTAGAGTCCCTAATTAGAGGTGTCCAGAGCTCTTAAGCACACTCTTTTTGCTTTGGACCACGACTTTAACTGCTCAGTCTCAAGTTTTCACTTGACACCTTCACGCCACAAGCACATGGTTAGGGACAACTTGGTTTAGCAGCTTAGGCCAGGATTTTATTCCTGAGGGCCCTCCTATCCACTGATGCTCAAATTCTTGGATCCTTTTTATTACCCTTGCCTTTTGGTTTAGGGCTATTGGCTTCTTCTGCTTGCTTTTTCTTTCTTTTTCTCTCTCTTTTTTTTTCACTGCTTTTTCTTGCTTCAAGAGTCAATTTTTTTGATTTTTCAGATTATCGATAACACTTCTCCTTTTCCATCATTCTTTCAAGAGCCAACAATTTTAACATTCATAAACAACAAATTCAAACATATGCACTTTTCAAGCATTCATTCAGAAAATAAGAGTATTGCCACCACATCAAAATAATTAAACTGTTTTAAAATTTGAAATTCATGTACTTCTTTTTCTTTTTTAATTAAAAACACGTTTTATTTAAGAAAGGTGATGGATTCATAGGACATTCATAGCTTTAAGACCTAAACTTTAAATTTTATTAATCATGGAATAACATTAAAACTCAAAAATAAATATAAGAGCAAACTAATAATAATAGAAGACAGAAAAGTTAAAAACAGAAAAGTAAATGACTCTTAAAATAGACTCTTAATAATAAAGGTTATCACAGAGTTAGGACTCAACAACCTTGATCTTGAGAAGTGGATGCTCCCTCAATCTGTGGGGTGCTTGGTCCTTCAAGGGAGAGCTTCTGGCGCTTCAGCTCCTGTAGCTCACGCCCCTGCTTCTCCTGTTCCTTCAGCAGTTTGCAGAGCATGCAGTTTTGATTCTGCTGTTCTTCCTTAAGTTGTTCCATAGCTTCTTGCAGCTTGGTAACAGATGCTTCTAGGCGGGTCTAGTAGTCAATTTCAGGAATTTCTGGGAGGAACTCCTGCGCCCTCCTTTTTATCAAGTTGTCTTGCACTTGTCCTTCCATTGACTTCTTGGTGATTGGGTGTTCGATTGGGATGAATTCATCTACTCCCATCCTCACCCCAGCATCTTTACATAGCAGAGAAATTAAGCTTGGGTAGGCCAGTTTGGCTTCAGTGGAGTTCTTGTTTGCAATTGTGTAAATCTCACAAGAAATCAGATGATGAATCTCCACTTCCTTTCCAAGCATAATACAATGAATCATCACCGCTCTTTTGACAGTGACCTCAGAGCAGTTGCTAGTGGGCAATATAGAACGCCCAATGAAGTCCAACCAGCCTCTTGCAACTGGTTTGAGATCTCCCATCTTGAGTTGGTTTGGGACGCCTTTTGAATTAGTTATCCACTTAGTTCCAGGGAGGCATATGTCCCCTAGAACTTGATCCAACCCTTTATCTACTCTCACCATTCTCCTATTAAAGAAATCTGGATCATCTTGTAGTTGAGGCAGTTTGAAGGCCTCTCTTATTTTGTCCAGATAGAAGTAAATAAGCCTCCCTCTTACCATGGTTCGGTAGGTATGAAAGGCGGTTCCAGTTATTCTCTGCTTATCTGTTAGCCACAAATTTAAGTAGAATTCCTGAACCATGTTTCTTCCAACCTTTGTTTCAGGATTAGCTAGAATTGCCCATCCTCTGTTTCAAATTTGCTCTTGAATCTCCGGATATTCATCTTTCAGATTGAATTTAACTTCCGAGATCACTGACCTCAGACCCATTATTTTGTGGTAATGGTCTGCATGTTCTTTGGTTAGGAACCTCTCTTGATTCCAAAGACTCTTTGGAGTATTCTCTTTCTTGCCTCTTGATTTGGTTTGTTTTCCCTTAGGTGCCATGATCTTGACGAGTCTTAGCTCAGTGATCACAGAAAAATACACCAAACTTAGAGGTTTGCTTGCCCTCAAGCAAAAGAAAGGAAAGGAGAGAGAGAGGAGAAGAGGCAAATTTGAATGGTGGAGAGGAGGGGATGGCTGAATGTGTTTTTATAAGAGGAGGGGAGGGATTTCAAAAATTTTGAAAGAGATACGCCATAGAGATATGATTGGTGGAAGAAAATAAAATCATGATATGAAAAAGATGAGATTTTCAATTGAAAAAAATATAAAGAGGTTAAATCTGATAATTTGGTTATGCATCTAAGAAATAAGAGATAATATGATGGGTTTGAAAAGATTTGAAAAGAAATTGAAAAGATACTTGAGTTTTTGAAGAAGATTTGGGAAGGATTTGAAAGAAAATTGAAAAGAGATTTAGAGAATTGTTGAATTTTTGAAAATTGAGGGTGAATAATGAAAGTTTGAAACATGGTTATGCATAAAATTATGAGTTAAAATATGAAAATTTGAAAAAAATTTGAATTTGGAAACAAAATCTCCTCCCCCTCCCTTTCTGGCGTTAAACGCCCAATTGTTGGCCATTATGGGCGTTTAACGCCTAGCCAGGTACCCTGGCTGGCGTTAAATGCCAGAAACCCCTTTATCACTGGGCATTTTGCTGAACGCCCAGGATGCTGCAATTCTGGCGTTAAACACCCAGAATGGTACCAATTCTGGCGTTTAACGCCCAAAATGGTACCTTTACTGGCGATAAACGCCCAGAATGGTACCCATTCTGGCGTTTAACGCCCAAAATGCCCTTTACTGGCGTTTTCTTGTCAGCAAGCTCCTTTACTCTGCTCTTTGCACTGAATCCTTCTGTAACTCTGTGAATTCCTTCAATTTTGATGATTAACCTTTGAAGAAAATGTATATCAAATTTCTACAAGTATTATTTAAAACAAATAACCTGCTAATGGCTGGGTTGCCTCCCAGCAAGCGCTTCTTTATTGTCTTTAGCTGGACCTTTACTGAGCTTCATTCAAGCCTCAGTTTTGAGCATTCTTGCTCAAAATTGCTTTCAAGATAATGTTTGATTCTCTGTCCATTAACAATGAACTTTTTGTCAGAATCAATATCTTGAAGCTCAACATATCCATGTGGTGACACTCCTGTAATCACATATGGTCCCCTCCACCGGGATTTTAATTTCCCGGGGAATAATCTGAACCTAGAGTTGAACAGCAGAACTTTTTGTCCTGGCTCAAAGACTCTGGATGACAATTTCTTGTCATGCCACTTTTTTGCTTTTTCCTTATAAATTTTTGCATTTTCAAAAGTATTGAGTCTGAACTCCTCTAGCTCATTTAGCTGGAGCAATCTTTTCTCACCAGCTAACTTAGCATCCAAGTTTAGGAATATGTTTGCCCAGTAGGCTTTATGTTCCAGTTCCACGGGCAGATGACAGGCCTTGCCATACACAAGCTGGTATGGAGAGGTTCCTATAGGAGTCTTGAATGCTGTTCTGTATGCCCACAGAACATCATCCAAGCTTTTTGCCCAATCCTTTCTACGGGCAATTACAGTCCGTTTCAGGATTCTTTTTAGCTCTCTATTAGAGACTTCAGCCTGCCCATTTGTCTGTGGATGATACGGAGTTGCTACTTAGTGGCTAATTCCATATCGGACCATAGCAGAGTAAAGCTGTTTATTGTAGAAATGGGTGCCCCCATCACTGATGAGTACTCTGGGAACACCAAATCTGCTGAAAATATATTTCTGAAGGAACTTCAGCACAGTCTTGGTATCATTAGTGGGTGTGGCAATTGCCTCTACCCATTTAGATACATAGTCTACTGCCACCAGAATGTAAGTGTTTGAGTATGATGGTGGGAAAGGACCCATGAAGTCAATACCTCATACATCAAACAACTCAATCTCTAAGATCTCTTGTTGAGGCATGGCATAACCATGAGGTAAGTTGCCAGCTCTTTGGCAACTGTCACAGTTACACACAAACTCTCGGGCATCTCTATAGAGAGTAGGCTAGTGGAAGCCACATTGGAGGACTTTAGTGGTTGTGCGCTCACTTCCGAAATGTCCTCCATACTGTGATCCATGGCAATGCCACAGGATCTTCTGTGCCTCCTCTCTAGGGATGCATCTGCGGATCATTCCGTCTGCACATCTCTTAAAGAGATATGGTTCATCCCACAAGTAGTACTTTGCATCAGAAATTAGTTTTTTCTTTTGCACCCTGCTGTACTACTGGGGTATGAACCTTACAACTTTATAATTTGCAATGTCTGCAAACCATGGTGCTTCCTAAATGGCAAAGAGTTGTTCATCTGGAAAGGTCTCAGAGATCTCAGTAGAAGGGAGGGACGCCCCAACTACTGGTTCTATCCGGGATAGGTGATCAGCTACCTGGTTCTCTGTCCCTTTTCTGTCTCTTTTTTCTATATAAAACTCTTGCAGAAGCACACCCATCTTATGAGCCTGGGTTTTGAATCCTGCTTTGTGAGTAAATATTTAAGAGCAGCATGGTCAGTGTACACAATTACTTTTGATCCTACTAAATAGGATCTAAACTTGTCAATGGCATAAACCACTGCTAGCGGCTCTTTTTCTGTGGTTGTGTAATTCTTCTGTGCGTCATTTAGAACACGACTGGCATAGTAAATGACGTGCAGAAGCTTGTTATGCCTTTGTCCCAACACTGCACCAATGGCATGGTCACTGGCATCACACATTAGTTCGAATGGTAATGTCCAATCTGGTGCAGAGATGACTGGTGCTGTGACCAACTTAGCTTTCAGGGTTTCAAATGCTTGCAGACACTCTGTGTCAAACACAAATGGCGTGTCAGCAGCTAGCAGGTTGCTTAGAGGTTTTGCAATTTTTGAAAAATCCTTTATGAACCTCTTATAGAATCCTGCATGCCCCAGAAAGCTTCTGATTGCCTTAACGTTAGCAGGTGGTGGTAATTTTTCAATCACCTTGATGAGCGGATAATTTATACGCTTTTTGGCATTGTTTTTAGTATGTTTTTAGTAGGTTTTAATTAGTTTTTGTTATATTTTTAGTAGTTTTTATATAAAATTCACTTTTATGAACTTCACTATGAGTTTGTGTGTTTTTCTGTGATTTCAGGTAACTTCTGGCTGAAATTGAGGGACCTGAGCAAAAATCTGATTCAGAGGCTGAAAAAGGACTGCAGATGCTGCTGGATTCTGACCTCCCTGCACTCGAAGTAGATTTTCTGGAGCTACAGAAGCCCAATTGGTGCGTTCTTAATTGCGTTGGAAATTAGACATCCAGGGCTTTCCAGCAATATATAATAGTCCATACCTTGCCCAAGATTTGATGGCCCAAACCGGCGTTCAAAGTCAGCATCAGAATTCCCGGCGTTAAACGCCGGAACTGGCACAAAAGTGGGAGTTAAACGCCCAAACTGGCACAAAAGCTGGCGTTTAACTCCAATAGAAGTCTCTACACGAAAATGCTTCAATGCTCAGCCCAAGCACACATCAAGTGGGCCCGAAAGTGGATATTTACGTCATTTACTCATTTCTGTAAACCCTAGGCTACTAGTTCTCTATAAATAAGACCTTTTTGCTATTGTATCTTTACCTCATGACACATTACACGTTTCATTTTGTATCTTCTATGGCATGAGTCTCTAAACCCCATGGTTAGGGGTGAGGAGCTCTGCTGTGTCTTGATGGATTAATGCAATTACTACTGTTTTTCCCTTTCAATCATGCTTGTTCTATTCCAAGATACCACTTGTTCTTCAACCTGATGAATGTGATGATCCGTGACACTCATCACCATTCTCACCTATGAACGTGTGCCTGACAACCACCTCCGTTCTACCTTCGATTGGGTGTGTATCTCTTGGATTCCTTAATCAGAATCCTCGTGGTATAAGCTAGAATCCATTGGCGGCCATTCTTGAGAATCCGGAAGGTCTAAACCTTGTCTGTGGTATTCTGAGTAGGATTCAAGGATTGAATGACTGTGATGAGCTTCAAACTCGCGAGTGTTGGGCATTAGTGACAGACGCAAAAGAATCACTAGATTCTATTCCGACATGATCGAGAACCGACAGATGATTAGCCGTGCTGTGACAAAGCGCGTTGAACATTTTCACTGAGAGGGCGGGAGGTAGCTATTGACAACAGTGAAACCCAACATACAGCTTGCCATGGAAGGAGCCTTGCGTGCTTGAAGAAGAAGATAGTAGGAAAGCAGAGATTCAGAAGACGGAGCATCTCCAAAACCTCAACCTGTTCTCCATTACTGCAAAACAAGTATTTATTTCATGTTCTACTTTTTACAATTAAATCTCAGAGTTATTGATATCCTGACTAAGAGTTACGAGATAAGCATAGCTTGCTTCAAGCCGTCAATCTCCGTGGGATCGACCCTTACTCACGTAAGGTATTACTTGGACGACCCAGTGCACTTGCTGGTTAGTTGTGTGGAATTACAAAAGTGTGATTGTGATTTCGTGCACCACACCTCTACCTTGGCTTGATCCACCTCTATTCCCATGCTTAAAATTTTGTGCCCAAAGACAATTCCTTCAGTCACCATAAAGTGACATTTTTCCCAGTTTAAGACCAGGTTAGTCTCTTGGCACCTTTTCAGGACAAGTGCTAGATGATCAAGACAGGAGCTGAATGAGTTTCCAAATACAGAGAAGTCATCCATGAAGACTTCCAGAAACTTTTCTACCATATCAGAGAAGATAGAGAGCATGCACCTCTGAAAGGTTGCAGGTGCATTGCACAGACCAAAAGGCATTCTTCTGTAAGCAAATACTCCAGATGGACATGTGAATACTATTTTCTCTTGGTATTGAGGACCCACTACAATTTGGTTGTAGCCTGAATAGCCATCCAAAAAGCAGTAGTATTCATGGCCTGCTAGTCTCTCTAGCATCTGGTCTATGAATGGTAAAGGAAAATGATCCTTTCTGGTGGCTATATTGAGCCTTCTGTAGTCAATACACATACGCCACCCTGTAACTGTTCTTATGGGAACCAGTTCATTCTTTTCATTATGAACTACTGTCATGCCTCCCTTCTTGGGGTCAACTTAGACAAGGCTCACCCAGGGGCTATCAGAAATAGGATAAATAATCCCAGCCTCTAGTAGCTTAGTGACCTCTTTCTGCACCACCTCCTTCATGGCTGGATTTAGCTGTCTCTGTGGTTAAACCACTGGCTTAGCATCATCCTCCAATACGATCTTGTGCATGAATCTTGCTAGGCTAATGCCCTTAAGATCGCTTATGGACCACCCAAGAGCTGTCTTGTGTGTCCGTAGCACTTGTATTAGTGCTTTCTCTTCTTGTGGATTTAAAGCAGAGCTTATGATCACTGGAAAAGTGTCACCCTCTCCCAGAAATGCATATTTCAGGGATGGTGGTAGTGGTTTGAGCTCGGGTTTAGGAGGTTTCTCCTCTTCCTGAGGGATTTTTAGAGGTTCTTTAATTTCCTCTGGTTCCTCCAGATCAGGCTAAACATCTTTAAAGATGTCCTCTAGCTCTGATTCAAGACTCTCAGTCATATTGATCTCTTCCACCAAAGAGTCAATAATATCAGTGTTCATGCAGTCATTTGATGTGTCTAGATGCTGCATAGCTTTGACAGCATTTAACTTGAACTCATCCTCATTGACTCTCTGGGTCACTTCCCCTTTTTGTACATCAATAAGAGTTCGTCCAGTTGCTAGGAAAGGTCTTCCTAGAATGAGAGTTGCACTCTTGTGCTCCTCCATTTCCAGCACTACAAAGTCAGTGGGAAAGGCAAATGGCCCAACCTTGACAATCATGTCCTCAATTATGCCTGATGGATATTTAATGGAGCCATCAGCATGTTGAAGATATATCCGGGTTGGTTTGACTTCTTCAGTCAACCCAAGCTTTTTGATAGTAGATGCAGATATTAGGTTGATACTTGCTCCAAGGTCACATAGAGCTATCTTAGTACAAGCACCCTCTAATGTGCATGGTATCATAAAGCTTCCTGGATCTTGAAGCTTTTCTGGTAAGCTTTTCAGAATGACTGCACTGCATTCTTCAGTGAGAAACACTTTTTCAGTTTCTCTCCAATCCTTCTTATGACTTAAGATCCCTTTCATGAACTTAGCATAAGAGGGTATTTGCTCGAGTGCCTCTGCAAACTAGATCTTTATCTCAAGAGTCCTGAGAGAGTCTGCAAAGCGGGCAAATTGTTTATCCTGTTCCACTTGGCGGAGTTTCTGAGGATAAGGCATCTTGGCTTTATATTCTTCAACCTTAGTTGCTGCAGGTTTATTCCCTACAGAAGTGGTTGGAGAAGCCTTCTTAGAGGGGTTATGGTGTGCGAAATCGTGATCATTCCTTCCTTGGTGTGTGCTTGGGCTGAGCATTGAGCTTTACACGTGTAGAGGTCTTTCTTGGAGTTGAACGCCAGTTTGTAAGCTGTTTCTGGCGTTTAACTCCACTTTGCAACCTGTTTCTGGCGTTTGACTCCAGAATGCAGCATGGAACTGGCATTCAACGCCAGTTTACGTCATCTATCCTTAATCAAAGTATGGACTATTATATATTGCTGAAAAGCCCTGGATGTCTACTTTTCAACGCATTTGAGAACGCGCCATTTAGAGTTTTGTAGCTACAGAAAATCTATTTTGAGTACAGGGAGGTCAGAATCCAACAACATCTGCAGTCCTTCTTCAACCTCTGAATCTGATTTTTGCTCAAGTCCCTCAATTTTCTTGAACACAGCTACTTTATGAGTCTTGGCCGTGGCCCTAAGCACTTTGTTTTCCAGTATTACCACCGGATACATAAATGCCACAGACACATAACTGGGTGAACCTTTTCAGATTGTTACTCAGCTTTGCTAAAGTCCCCAAGTAGAGGTGTCCAGGGTTCTTAATCACACTCTATTTTTGCTTTGGACATTGACTTTAACCGCTCAGTCTCAAGTTTTCACATGACACCTTCACACTATAAGCACATGGTTAGGGACATCTTGGTTTAGCCGCTTAGGCCAGGATTTTATTCCTTTAGGCCCTCCTATCCACTGATGCTCAAAGCCTTGGATCCTTTTTATTACCCTTGCCTTTTGGTTTTAAGGGCTATTGACTTTTTGCTCTTGCCTTTTGGTTTTAAGAGCTTTTGGCTTTTTCTGCTTGCTTTTTCTTTTTCTTTCTTTTTTTTCGCTATATATTTTTTTTTCTGCAAGCTTTTGTATTCACTGCTTTTTCTTGCTTCAAGAATCATTTTTATAATTTTTCAGATTATCAAATAACATGTCTCCTTTTTCCTTATTCTTTAAGAGCCAACATATTTAACATTCATAAATAACAACTTCAAAAGACATATGCACTGTTCAAGCATTCATTCAGAAAACAAAAAGTATTGTCACCACATCAAAATAATTAAACTAGTTTCAAGGATGAATTTGAAACCATGTACTTCTTGTTCATTTGTAATTAAAGCATTTTTCATTCAAGAGAGGTGATGGATTCATATTCACTACTTTAAGGCATAGACACTTGAACACTAATGATCATGTAATAAGACACAAATATAGATAAACATTTAACATAAAAATGAAAAACAGAAAATTTAAGAACAAGGAATGAGTCCACCTTAGTGATGGTGGCGTTTTCTTCTTGAGGAACCAATGATGTCCTTGAGCTCTTCTATGTCTCTTCCTTGTCTTTGTTGCTCCTCCCTCATTGCTCTTTGATCTTCTCTAATTTCATGGAAGATGATGGAGTGCTCTTGATGTTCCACACTTAGTTGTCCTATGTTGGAACTTAATTCTCCTAGGGAGGTGTTGATTTGCTCCCAAAAATTCTGTGGAGAAAAGTGCATCCCTTGAGGCATCTCAGGGATTTCTTGGTGATGAGCTCCTTCATGCGTCTCTTGAGATCCATGAATAGGCTCTCTTGTTTGCTCCATCCTTTTCTTAGTGATGGACTTGTCCTCTTCAATGAGGATATCTCCCTCTATGTCAATCCCAGCCGAATTGCATAGATGGCAATTGAGGTGAGGAAAGGCTAACCTTGCCATAGTGGAGGATTTGTCAGCCACCTTGTAGAGTTCTTGAGGTATAATCTCATGAACTTCTACTTCCTCCCCAATCATGATACTATGGATCATGATGGCCCAGTCTATAGTAACTTCAGACCGGTTGCTAGTGGGAATGATTGAGCGTTGAATGAACTCCAACCATCCTCTAGCTACAGGCTTAAGGTCCAATCTTCTCAGCCGAACCGGTTTGCCTTTTGAGTCAATCTTCCATTGAGCTCCTTCCACACATATGTCTATGAGGACTTGGTCCAACCTTTGATCAAAGTTGACTCTTCTTGTGTAGGGGCGTGCGTTTTCTTCCATCATTGGTAGGTTGAACGCCATCCTTACATTCTCCGGACTAAAATCTAAGTATTTTCCCCGAACCATGGTGAGCCAATGCTTTGGATTCGGGTTCACACTTTGATCATGGTTCCTAGTGATCCATGTGTTTGCATAGAACTCTTGAACCATTAGGATTCCGACTTGTTGAATGGGGTTGGTTAGGACTTTCCAACCTCTTCTTTGGATCTCATGTCGGATCTCTGGATACTCATTTTTCTTGAGTTTGAAAGGGACCTCGGGGATCACCTTCTTCTTGGCCACAACATCATAGAAGTGGTCTTGAAGGGCTTTGGAGATGAATCTTTCCATCTCCCATGACTCAGAGGTGGAAGCTTTTGTCTTCCCTTTCCCTTTTCTAGAGGTTTCTCCGGTCTTAGGTGCCATCAATGGTAATGGAAAAACAAAAATCTTATGCTTTTACCACACCAAACTTAGAATATTGCTTGCCCTCGAGCAAGAGAAGAAAGAAAAGAAGAAGAAGAAGAGAAGATATGGAGGAGAGTGAGGGGGAGGTGTATTCGGCCAAGATAGAGGGGATAGGGTTGTGTGGTGTGAAAATGAAGGAGGGATGGAGGGGTTTATATAGTGAGGGGAGAGGGAGTAGGTTCGGCCATAGTGGGTGTGTTTGGGTGGGAAAGTGATTTTGAATTTTGAAGGTAGGTGGGGTTTATGGGGAAGAGTGGATGGATGTGAGTGGTGGTAGGTGGTAATAGGGAAGAGAGATTGAGGTGATTGGTGAAGGGTTTTGGGGAAGGGTGTTTATTGGGAAGAGAGGATGAATGAGAAGAGGGAAGAATATGAGTGGAGGTAGGTGGGGATCCTGTGGGGTCCACAAATTCTGAAGTGATCCTGTGGGGTCCACAGATCCTAAGGTGTCAAGGATTTACATCCCTGCACCTTTTAGGCATGCAAAATGCCTTTGCATGCATTTCTGGCGTTTAAACGCCGAAGTGATGCTTGTTCTCGGCGTTCAACGCCCATGTGCAGCATGTTTCTGGCGTTGAACGCCAGCTTCATGCTTGTTTCTGGCGTTCAGCGCCAGCTCTTCTCAGGGTGTATTCCTGGCGTTTAAACGCCAGGATGTTGCTTGTTTCTGGCATTCAACGCCAGATCCATACTCTGTTCTGGCGTTGAACGCCAGCCAGATGCTCCTTACTGGCGTTTAAACGCCAGTAAGTTCTTCCTCTAGGGTGTGATTTTTCTTCTGCTGTTTTTTATTCTGTTTTTAATTTTTGTATTTATTTTGTGACTCCACATGATCATGAACCTAATAAAATATAAAAGAACAATAAAAATAAAAGTAGAATTAAATAAATAAAAATTGAGTTGCCTCCCAACAAGCGCTTCTTTAATGTCAATAGCTTGACAGTGGTCTCTCACGGAGCCACACAGGTGATCAGGTCAATTTTATAGACTCCCAACACCAAACTTAGAGTTTGGATGTGGGGATTCAACACCAAACTTAGAGTTTGATTTGGGGGCTTTGTTTGACTCTGTATTGAGAGAAGCTTTTTATGCTTCCTCTCCATTGTTACAGAAGGATAGCCTTGGGCCTTAAACACAAGGTAGTCCCCCTTCAATTGAAGGACTAATTCTCCTCTATTAACATCTATCACAGCTTCTGCTGTGGCTAGGAAAGGTCTTCCAAGGATGATGGATTCATCCTCATCCTTCCTAGTGTCTAGGATTATGAAATCAGCAGGGATGTAAAGGCCTTCAACCTTTACTAGCACGTCCTCTACTTATCCATAAGCCTGTTTTCTTGAGTTGTCTGCCATTTCTAATGAGATTCTAGCAGCTTGCACCTCAAAGATTCCCAGTTTCTCTATTACAGAAAGTGGCATGAGGTTTATCCCTGACCCAAGATCACACAGAGCCTTCTCAAAGGACATGGTGCCTATGGTACAAGGTATTAAGAACTTTCCAGGATCCTGTTTCTTCTGAGGCAATGTCAGTTGATCCATATCACTTAGTTCATTGATGAGCAAGGGAGGTTCACCTTCCCAAGTCTCATTACCAAATAAATTGGCATTTAGCTTCATGATTGCACCAAGGTACTTGGCAACTTGCTCTTCAGTAACATCCTCATTCTCTTCAAAAGAAGAATACTCATCAGAGCTCATAAAGGGCATAAGGAGGTTCATTGGAATCTCTATGGTCTCTAGATGAGCCTCAGAGTCCTTTGGTTCCTCAAAGAGAAACTTCTTGTTGATCACTAGATGTCCCAGGAGGTCTTCCTCACTGGGATTCACGTCCTCTTCCTCTTTTGTGGGTTCGGCCATGATTGTTATATCAATGGCCTTGCGCTCTCTCTTTGAATTCTCTTCTGTATTGCTTGGGAGAGTACTAGGAGGTGTTTCAGTGATTTTCTTACTTAGCTGGCCCACTTGTGCCTCCAAATTTCTTATGGAGGACCTTGTTTCGCTCATGAAACTTAGAGTGGCCTTGGACAGATCAGAGACTAAGTTTGCTAAATTAGAGGTATTTTGTTCAGAGTTCTCTGTTTGTTGCTGAGAAGATGATGAAAAAGACTTGCTATTGCTGAGCCTGTTTCTTCCACCATTATTAAAGCCTTGTTGAGGCTTTTGTTGATCCTTCCATGAGAAATTTGGATGATTTCTCCATGATGAATTATAGGTGTTTCCATAAGGTTCACCCATGTAATTTACCTCTACTATTGTAGGGTTATCAGGATCATAAGCTTCTTCTTCAAAAGATGCCTCTTTAGTAATGTTGGAAGCATTTCGCCATCCATTCAGACTTTGGGAAATCATGTTGACTTGCTGAGTCAACACTTTGTTCTGAGCCAATATGGCATTCAGAGCATCAATTTCAAGAACTCTCTTCTTCTGAGGCGTCCCATTATTCACGGAATTTCTCTCAGAAGTATACATGAATTGATTATTTGCAACCATGTCAATAAGTTCTTGAGCTTCTGCAGGCGTTTTCTTTAGGTGAATGGATCCACCTGCAGAATGGTCCAGTGACATCTTGGAGAACTCAGACAGACCATAATAGAATATATCCAAAATGGTCCATTCTAAAAGCATGTCAGGAGGACACCTTTTGGTCATCTGCTTGTATCTTTCCCAAGCTTCATAGAGGGATTCACCATCTTTTTGCTTGAAGGTCTGAACATCCACTCTAAGCTTGCTCAGCTTTTGAGGAGGAAAGAACTTAGCCAAAAAGGCCGTGACTAGCTTATCCCAAGAGTTCAGGCTATCTTTAGATTGTGAGTCCAACCATGTTCTAGCTCTGTCTCTTACAGCAAAAGGAAAAAGCATGAGCCTGTAGACTTCAGGATCTACTCCATTAGTCTTAACAGTCTCACATATCTACAGGAACTCAGTTAAAAACTGATAAGGATCTTCTGATGGAAGTCCATGGAATTTGCAGTTTTGTTGCATTAGAGCAACTAATTGAGGTTTTAGCTCAAAATTGTTTGCTCCAATGGTGGGGATTGAGATGCTTCTTCCATCAAACTTGGAAGTAGGTGTAGTATAATCACCAAGCATCCTCCTTTCATTATTGTTGTTAGGTGCGTCTGCCATCTCCTTTTATTGTTCAAAAATTTCAGTAAGGTTGTCTCTGGATTGTTGTAATTTAGCTTCTCTTAGTTTTCTCTTCAGAGTTCTTTCAGGTTCTAGATCAGCTTCAACAAGAATGCCCTTTTCCTTATTCCTGCTCATATGAAAGAGAAGAGAACAAGAAAAGAAGAGGAATCCTCTATGTTACAGTAAAGAGGTTCCTTATTATTAGTAGAAGAAGAAAGGGAATAAGAGTGAAGAAGAATGGATAATCCAAGCACAAGGGTGAGGATAGGAGCAGAGATATGAGATGAAAAGAAGTGTTAGTAAGTAATTAAATAAATAGAAGAAGATGAGAACAATGTCAAAAAGCGTATAAATTGTCCACTCATCAGAAATAAAATTAAAATTTAAATTTAAAACAATTAATTAATTAAAAAGAATTTTTGAAAAAGAGGGAGGTATTTTCGAAAATTAGAGAGGGAAGAATAGTTAGGTGGTTTTGAAAAAGATATGATTGAAACAAAAAGATATGATTGATTGAAAAAGATTTGAAATTTGTTTTTTGAAAAAGATATGATTAAAACAAAAAGATAAGATTGATTGAAAAAGATTTGAAAGTCAATTTTAAAAAGATAAGAGGTTAGGGGAGAAGTTAGAAAGAATTTTGAAATTGATTTTGAAAAAGATATGATTGAAATTGAGAAGGATTTAATTTTGAAAACTAAAGTTGATTACTTGACTAACAAGAAACAAAAAGATATGATTTTAAAATTTAAAGATTGAACCTTTCTTAATAAGCAAGTAACAACTTAATATTTTTGAATCAATCATATTAAATGCTAATAAGATTTTTGAAAATTATGAAAAAGATTTTTGAAAATTAATTTTGAAAATTTCGAAAATTATGAAAGAAAAATGTGAAAGATTTGATTTTTGAAAAAAAGATAGAATTTTTAAATTGAAAATTTGATTTGACTCATAAGAAACAACTAAATTTTAAAAATTTTTGAAAAAGTCAACTCAAATATTCGAATTTTATGAGGAGAAAAAGGGAAATATATTTTTTTGATTTTTTGAATTTTTAATAATGAGAGAGAAAAACACAAAAAAGACACAATGCATGGAAATTTTAGATCAAAACACACGATGCATGTAAGAACACTTTGAATGTCAAGATGAACACCAAGAACAGTTTGAAGATGAAGATGAACATCAAGACTTATTTTTGAAAATTTTTAAGAAAAGAAAAACATACAAGACACCAAACATAGAAATTTTCAAACTTTAGACACTAACAAATTGAAAATGCATATGAAAAACTAGAAAAGACACAAAACAAGAAAATATGAAGATCAAACAAGAAGACTGGCCAAGAACAACTTGAAGATCATAAAGAATGCAATGCATGAAATTTTCAAAAATAATTTTTAGAAAATTAAAAAAAGATGCAATTGACAGCAAACTTAAAAGTTGACTCTAGACTCAAGCAAGAAACACAAAATATATTTTTGGTTTTCTGATTTTATTAAATTTTTTTTGATTTTTCGAAAATTAATTGGGAAAAACGAAAAAGAAGAAATTATTTTTTTTTGTATTTTTCGAAAATAAAAGAGTAAAAACAAAAAAGTTAAAATTAAAATAAAATTACCTAATCTGAGCAACAAGATGAACCGTCAGTTGTCCAAACTCGAACAATCCCTGGCAACGGCGCCAAAAACTTGGTGTGCAAAATCGTGATCATTCCTTCCTTGGTAACGGCACTAAAAACTCAATACGCATGTTCATGTTCTTAATTCTGTTTCACAACTTCGTACAACTAACCAGCAAGTGCACTGGGTCGTCCAAGTAATAAACCTTACGAGTAAGGGTCGATCCCAAGGAGATTGTCGGCTTGAAGCAAGCTATGGTCACTTTGTAAATCTCAGTCAGGCGGATTCAAATGTATTAAGAGATTATAGTATACTAAAAGATAATTAAAATAGGATAGAGATACTTATATAATTCATTGGTGAGAATTTCAGATAAGTGTATAGAGATGCTTTTGTCCCTCTGAACCTCTGCTTTCCTGCTGTCTTCATCCAATCCTTCCTACTCCTTTCCATGGCAAGCTTTATGTAGGGCATCACCGTTGTCAATGGCTACATCCCATCCTCTCAGTGAAAAAGGTCCAAATGCTCTGTCACGGCACCGCTAATCATCTGTCGATTCTCGATCATACTGGAATAGGATTTACTATCCTTTTACATCTGTCACTACGCCCAGCACTCGCGAGTTTGAAGCTCGTCACAGCCATCCCTTCCCAGATCCTACTCGGAATACCACAAACAAGGTTTAGACTTTCCGGATTTCAAGAATGGCCATCCACGGGTTCTAACTTATACCACGAAGATTCTAATATCTCGGACTCGGTCCCCTGTATTAATATCTAAGAGATATTCATTCTAGCTTGTTTGCATATAGAACGGAAGTGTTTGTCAGGCACGCGTTCATAAGTGAGAATGATGATGAGCGTCACATAATCATCACATTCATCATGTTCTTGGGTGCGAATGGATATCTTAGAAGCGAAATAAGTTGAATTGAATAGAAAAACAGTAGTACTTTGTATTAATTTATGAGGAACAGCAGAGCTCCACACCTTAATCTATGGTGTGTAGAAACTCTACCGTTGAAAATAAATAAGTGAAAAGTTCAGGCATGGCCGAATGGCCAGCCCCCATAAAGGTCTCCGATCCGAAGATGTAAATACAATAGTAAAAAGTCCTATTTATACTAAACTAGTTACTAGGGTTATAGAATTGAGTAAATGATGCAGAAATCTACTTCCGGGGCCTACTTGGTGTGTGCTTGGGCTGAGCATTGAGCTTTACACGTGTAGAGGTCTTTCTTGGAGTTGAACGCCAGTTTGTAACCTGTTTCTGGCGTTTAACTCCACTTTGCAACCTGTTTCTGGCGTTTGACTCCAGAATGCAGCATGGAACTGGCGTTCAATGCCAGTTTACGTCGTCTATCCTTAATCAAAGTATGGACTATTATATATTGCTGGAAAGTCCTAGATGTCTACTTTCCAACGCAATTAAGAGCGCGCCATTTGGAGTTCTGTAGCTCCAGAAAATCCACTTTGAGTGCAGGGAGGTCAGAATCCAACAGCATCTGCAGTCCTTCTTCAACCTCTGAATCTGATTTTTGCTAAAGTCCCTCAATTTCAGCCAGAAATTACCTAAAATCACAGAAAAATTCACAAACTCATAGTAAAGTCCAGAAATGTGATTTTTATTTAAAAACTAATAAAAATATACTAAAAACTAACTAAATCATATTGAAAACTATGTAAAAATAATGCCAAAAAGCGTATAAATTATCCGCTCATCAGGTTACTATCAGCACTTACAGGTGTCTGATCCCACATTGGCGTTTGAACTCTAGGATTGGGTCCAGGATGGGCGTTTAACGCCAACTTTTCTCCCTTTTCTGGCGTTTGAACGCCAGAACTGGGCAAGGAATGGGCGTTTAACGCCAACTTTTCTCCCTTTTCTGGCATTTGAACGCCAGAATTATTCCTCTCTGGGCTCTTGCTGTCCTCAGAGGGATTTTGGGCAGTGGTTTGATCATCCTTTGTCATTTGTTCCTTTCTTGACTTTTTGCTACTTTGAACTGAATTATTCAATGTCTTCCCGCTCCTTAGTTGAACAGCTTAGCATTCTTCTGTTATCTGATTAGATAGCTGCTGTCTTATCTGATTTAATTGTGCTTCTATATTCTTGTTAGCATTTTTAGTGTCTTGGAGCATCTCCTTGAATTCTGCTAATTGTTTTGTCATTAGAAGTAATTGCTGATTTAGTTCAACAATCTGTTCTTGAGGATTATGATCTGTAGTTGCTACCATAGCTTCTTTTTCTTTGGAGGGCTCATTGCTTGAGTACAGATGTTGATTTCTTGCAACTGTATCTATGAGTTCTTGAGCCCCTTCAATTGTCTTTCTCATGTGTATAGATCCACCAGCTGAGTGGTCTAGAGACATTTGAGCTCTTTCTGTAAGCCCATAGTAGAAGATGTCTAACTGTACCCACTCAGAAAATATTTTAGAGGGGCATTTCCTTAGCATCCCTCTATACCTCTCCCAGGCATTATAAAGGGATTCATGATCCTCTTGTTTAAAGCCTTGGATGTCCAGCCTTAGCTGTGTCATCCTTTTTGGAGGGTAAAATTGATTCAGGAATTTGTCTGATAACTGTCTCCATGTTTTTATGCTTGCTGTGGGTTGGTTATTTAACCACCTCTTAGCTTGATCTTTTACAGCAAATGAAAACAGTAATAATCTGTAGACATCCTGATCCACTTTTTTATCACGTACTGTGTCAGCAATTTGTAAGAACTGTGCCAGAAACTCAGTAGGTTCTTCTTGTGGAAGACCGAAATACTAGCAATTTTGCTGCACCATGATAATGAGCTGAGGATTTAACTCAAAACTGCTTGCTTTGATAGGAGGTATACAGATGTTACTCCCATATGCAGCTGTAATGAGGTTGGCATATGACCCCAGAGTCCTTCTGGACTGTTCATTTTGAATTATGTCCATGATAGAGAAAAGCGAATTGATATGAATTGTAAATAAATTATATATATATATTTTTATTTTATTTAATTAAAAGTAACCGAATAAAATAAAACAAAAAAATGGAAGATAAAATAAAAGTTTCGAAAATTAGAAGAAAATGAAATAAAAGTAAATTGAAAACTAAATTAATTAATTAATTAAAAAGATTTTGGAATTAGCAATCAAAAAGATATGATTGAAAATTATTTTGAAAAAGATATGATTGAGAAGATATGATTGCAATTTAAAAAAAAGATATGATTGAAAAAATATGATTGAAGAAATTAAAAAGATTTGATTTTTTTTTTTGAAAAAGATTTGAAAAGATCAATTTTTGAAATTAGAATTTTGACTTGATTAAAAAAAAGAGATATGATTCTGAAAATCTTTGACTAATTTAATGCAAAATTTTGAAATTCATGAGCAAAATAAGGGAAAGATATTTTTTTTATTTTTGAATTTTAATTAGAAAAGAGAAAAACAACAAAATGACACTAAACTTAGAAATTTTAAATCAAAACAAAGAGAACAAACAAGAAAACTTTGAATGTCAAGATAAACACCAAGAACAATTTAAAGATCAAGATGAACACCAAGAACAAATTTTTGAAAAATTTTTAAGTAAATAAAAGCACAAAAATACCAAACTTAAAATTTTTAGAAAATCAAACCCAAATTTTTGAAAATTTAAAAGAAAACACAAAGAAGACACCAAACTTAGAATTTTTAAAGATCAAGAAAGAACTAGGAACATGCAAATTCGAAAAATTGAAAGAAAATAAAAGCATGCAATTGACACCAAACATAAAATATGGAACTAAACTCAAATAAAAGACTCAAATTTAGTGACTCTAAACCAACAAAAATAAATTATTCCTAATCTAAGCAACAAGATAAACCGTCAGTTGTCCAAACTCGAACAATCCTCGGCAACGGCGCCAAAAATTTGGTGCACAAAATTACAATAACACTTTTGTAACTCCGCACAACTGATGCCAGGGCATTTAGGCCAGTTTCACTGACCTTTTCTTTATGGTTTTAGGGTAGTTTCATGCATTTTCTTAGGAAATAAGCAAGTTTTGGGTAAATAAGCACTTACATCTTGATTCAAGCAAACATTGTGAATTTTACATGATTTCATGTAAATTATGCATGAATTAAATGACAAAATTGAATGATGCATGTCTCATAACTTGTATTAGAGCTTTGATGCACTTTATTGCTTGATTTCAGGACAAAGGAAGCAAGGAAGAACCACGTTAGTAGCCATGTTAGTCTAGCTAAAGTGACCACTAACATGGAATGGAGGCTAGCTTGTAACGTTAATGAGAAAAGTGATAGCCATTAACGCCTTCGTGAGCCATCATAGCCCACGTTAGTTGCCACGTTAACTATGTTAACATGGAAGCTAACGTGGAAGAGAAGTAGAACTCCAACGTTAGTGGTAAAAGTAAGTGCCACTAACGTTCCAAAGTGGCAGCTGGCCACGTTAAGAGTCACGTTAACTCAGTTAACGTGAACTCTTAACGTGGATGAGGAAGATAATGCCAACGTTAGTGACACTCACCTTTGTCACTAACGTTGGACTAAGCTCATGTTTGCCACGTTAAGAGTCACGTTAACCTAGTTAACGTAGACTCTAACGTGGAGGGAGCAAGGAATCACCAACGTTAGTGACACTCACCTTTGTCACTAACGTTGGATTAAGCCACTATGAGCCACATTAGTTGCCACGTTAATTATATTAACGTGGAAGCTAACGTGGAGAAGAGGGATGATGAGCCAACGTTAGTGACACTCACCTTTGTCACTAACGTTGGAGATGGCTATCAATACCACTTTAGAAGTCATGTTAACCTAGTTAACGTAAACTCTAACATGGGAAGTAGGGGCGTTTTGAAGCGTTAGTGACAAAGGTAAGTGTCACTAACGCTCTCAAAGATTTGGCAAGCCTACGTTAAAGGCCATGTTCACTATACTAACGTGAACTCTAACGTAGGGAGAAAGGGGTACTCTCAACGTTATTGGAAAAGGTAAACCCCAGTAACGTTTGCGAAGGGCCAAGAAGCAACGTTAGTGGTCACGTTAGTGCCACTAACGTTGAAGTTAACGTGGACCAGTTTTGGGTTAGGAACGTTAGTGAAAAAGGTGATTTTCACTAACGTTCTTAACCCCACAGTTTCACTTAACGTTAACACCACTAACGCCCCAAGCTAAAGTCCATACCTACTGCACACTTTCTCTGCAAGTAAAGCTGAGCCCACTGAAGAAGATAACTGCTTCAACTCAAGACCCAAAGGCCCATATCCAAGACTTGAAGAAGCAACTAGAAGATCAGAAGAATAGTATAAATAGGGAGAACTTTGAACTAGAAAGGAGCTTTTGGGCATTATTAGAATTACTCACTGTATTTTTACTTTCTCTGCAACTTCTAGTTTAACTTTTTAGAATGCATTCTCCATCTTTGTTTTCCATTCCCAGAGCTATGAACAACTAAACCCCTTTCATTGGGTTAGGGAGCTCTGTTGTAATTTGATGGATCAATAATAGTTTTCATTATTCTTCTTCTTTCTTTTCTCTTGATTTTACTAGAAAGCTTTCAATCTTCACCCAATTGAGTAGTTATCTTGGAAAAGAAGCTATTCATACTTGGATCTCTTCGGAACCTTGGAAGAGGAATGAAGAGATCATGCTAGAAATGCTTTCTCATGTTGGACCAAATTAGGGTTTGGATGGATATAGTGACATATAATCCTACCAACACTTTGATTTAAAAATACATGTGGTATAGTCAGTGACCATACCTCATCTCTTCTCATGAGCAATTGGACCAAGGAATTGGCCATTGATCAAGATTTTAGAGATTGAATTACCAAGGAATTGGAATTCAATCACTTAAGATTGCCAAGGAGATAAATGAATGCATTGATTGAGGAAGAGATGAAAATGAACTTGATCCGGAGGATTCAACATCTCCTAAGCCCGATGAACTCCCCATTTCTGATCTTATCCATTCTCTTTAATTTCTGCCAATTACTTTTATGATCATCTTCCCCATTCCCATTTAAGATTCTGCAATTTATTTTCCGTCATCTATTTCAGCTCTTTAATTTCGGCATTTACATTTTCGGCTATTTACTTTTCCACCATTTAATTTCCTGCAACTCTCAAACCAAATTCTGCTTAGCTCAACTAGAACATTCCTCCAATTAAAGTTGCTTGACCAATCAATCCCTGTGGGATTCGACCTCACTCTTTTGTGAGTTATTACTTGACGACAATTCGGTATACTTGCCAAGGGAAATCTGTTGAGAGACAAGTTTCCGTGCATCAAGTTTATGGCGCCGTTGCCGGGGTTTGATTTTGTATCAACAATGATTAAATTGGTGGATAACTAGATTGAGCATTTTCCTTTTGTTTGATTTAGTTTCATCTGAGTAATTTACTTTCAGTTTTAGTTATTTCTTTCCCTTTACCCTTCACCCATTAGTGGTGTTACCTGCATTTTGTTTTAATATTTGGTTCACTGACCCACTAACTGTTTGATATATTGCATCACTCACACTAACAGCATTTTTGCAGAAAATATTGTCTGCATCTATCTTTCTTGCTTGTGCCTTATTGGGTGCATGACAGGTAGAAGAAGCAGGGCTTCAACTTCCTTTGATTCTGAACCTGAGAGGACCTTCTTTAGATTAAGGAGGGAAACAAGAGAGAAGAGAGTAGTTGGTGCTGAGGAAGAGGAGGAGTACTTTGAACCAGACATGGATGAGAATATGGAGAACCATCATGAAGAAGAGGCTCACAACCATGGCAGAGAAGGTCCAGCGCATCAGGCTGGATAAGAGAGAAGAGTTCTGGGTTCTTACATCAACCCAAATCCAGGAAACTATGGAAGTAGCATCCAAAGGCTAACCATACATGCCAACAACTTTGAACTAAAGCCACAGCTCATCACCCTTGTTCAGAACAATTGTTCATTCAGAGGAAGTGTCCAAGAAGACTCCAATCAACATCTAACCACCTTCCTGAGGATATGCGATACTGTGAAGTCTAATGGTGTTCATCCTGACACCTATAGACTACTTCTATTTCCCTTCTCTCTCAAGGACAAAGCATCTAAATGGCTGGAATCCTTTCCAAAGGAGAGTTTAGCAAACTGGGAAGACATGGTGAACAAATTCTTGGCAAGATTCTATCCTCCTCAATGAATCAACAGGTTGAGAGCTGAGGTACAAACCTTCAGGCAGCAAGATGGTGAGACTCTATATGAAGTATGGGAGAGGTTTAAGGACCTGACAAGAAGATGCCCGCCAGATATGTTTAATGAATGGGTGCAGTTGCATATTTTCTATGAAGGCCTTTCGTATGAATCAAAGAAGGCAGTAGACCACTCATCCGGGGGATCTCTGAACAAGAAGAAGACCATTGAAGAAGCCATAGATGTCATTGATACTGTAGCAGAGAATGACTACTTCTATACTTCTGAAAGAGGCAACACTAGAAGAGTGATGGAGCTGAACAATGTGGATGCACTACTAGCTCAAAACAAGCTTATTACCAAGCAGTTGGCTGACTTTACCAAAAAGATGGAGAGGAATCAAGTGGCAGCAGTTACCACCTCTGCAACAGCTCAAGAAGGAGTGAATGAAGAAGCAGAGGGTGATTAGAAACAAGCCAACTACATTGGAAATTCACCTAGGCAGCACCATGACCCATACTCCAAAACATATAATCCCAGTTGGAGGAACCACCCAAACTTTGGGTGGGGAAACCAACAGGATCAAGGCCAAGATCAGAGACGCCACAACCCCAACAACAATGCAGCTCACCAACACTCCACACAAAGGTCATATCAACACCCACCTAACAACACTTCTCAACATCCATACCAAAGTCAAAATGGCCCTTCTCATCCTTCCAATCTCAACTCTCCATCATCGGAAGAAAGACTATCAAGGATTGAGACTCTACTTGAGGGCATATGTAAGAAAATCCAAGATAACAAGGTGTTCAAGGAGGAGGTGCGAGCCAATATCAAGAACCAGGGAGACACCATCAAGAGGCTGGAGTTTCAAGTAGGATACCTTTCTGAGAAGATCCCCAAACCTACTGATAGCTTCCCAAGTGACACAGAGAAAAATCCGAGAGGTGAAGCAAAGAAGGTCAGATGGGAAGATTGCAAGATGGTTACTATAAGTGATAAGGAGACTGAGGAAGAGCCGAACAAACCATTAGAACAACCTGAAGATACATCAGCAGAAAAGCAGGAAGAGAATCATCAAGAAACCACAATCACATAGAAGGAGCTGCTCAGACTCTATGCACCCTTTCCCCAAATACTCAATGGTGGTGTAGAGAAGAGAATATACTCAAGGTTTCTTGACATGTTTGCATCTCTCCATATAAACATACCATTCATCAAGGACCTCCAACAAATGCCCTTATACATTAAGTATATGAAGGAGCTGCTAACCAGGAAAACCTCACTCAAGGAAGGACAAACAATAGTGATGAATAAGGAGTGCAGTACTCTCATTCAAACAGAGTTGCCTACAAAAAGGAAAGACCCAGGGAGTTTTTACATCCCCTGTGCCATAGGAGAAACACTGATTGATAAGGGACTCTGTGACCTAGGAGCAAGCATCAACTTAATGCCTCTATCTCTAATCAAGAAGCTGCAGATCAATGAGCTAATGCCCACAGACGTAGTCATCAGGCTGGCTGACAAAACTCAAAAATAAGCAGTGGGAGTGGTTGAAAATGTGTTGGTGAAAGTGAGAAACTATTTCCTCCCCACAGATTTTGTCATATTGGAAATAGAAGAGAGTCCCATCCATCCAATCATATTGGGAAGACCGTTCCTAGCTATAGCCAGAGCAGTCATAGATGTGGAGCGAGGAGAGCTAATACTGAGGATACATGATGAAAAACTCGCATTCAATGTCTTCAAACCCTCACAAGAAGCAGACCAGGAAAACAAAGAACCAAGGAAAAATCACAACAAAGTATTGGTGGAAGAAACAAGCACTGAAGCACAAAATGTACACCTGGGAATCCCCTTGGTTGATAAGCAAAATAGCCAGAAGGTGTCACAGCTAAAGGAAACTCAAGTGGAGCCAAAACTACCAGAATCATGAGACCAGCAATAAAATCTCCCTAGGAAAAGAGACCACAAAGAGCAGGATAACAGCAAAAGAAACAAAGAAGAAGGCACCAAGGAGATGGAGGAACAAGAAGATCCCTACAGAAGATTTTTCTCCAGGGGATAAAGTGATCTCAGCTTACTTCCCAAATATCCCACCTCATCTCCCCACCATCCCATCTCAACTACCCAAGGTTTTCACCATCAACAAAGTTCTCTCCCTAGAACATGTAGAGATCCTTGATGAAGCCAATGGATATAGGTTCACTGCAAGAGGAGAAGATCTGAAGCACTACCAACCACCCTGACAAAAGGCAGAACGTCAAGGTAGTGACGCTAAAGAAGCGCTTCATGGGAGGCAACCCATATTTTACATGATTTTAAAGTAGTTAATAAAACAAGGTTCATGAAATTCAAATCAACTTTGACATATCCTTTAATGGAACATATAGTGAAGAACAAGTTTGGTGTTCAAGGCACATTAAGAGAATATGAATGCAACTCATAGCATATCACTCTTAGCACCTTGAACAAATCTTCTTACACCACAGTGCCACAAACTAAGTTTGGTGTCACCAATGTTGCATAGATGGACATTTAGTTGGTTAGTTGGTTTGCACTCATGAATAGCAATTAGTAACTAGAAACAAAAATTTTAAAAAGTAGTTACTCTTTCTCTTCTTTTTTTTTAAATCTTGCCGCCATTTTCCACAATTTTATTAATCATATTTCTTTTATTTTGTAGGAGAATTGATGGGACAATTGAAGGAGGATTCGGCCACCATAAAAAGAGAGGACTATACACGTGTCTTCAAGGGGATTGCATTGGGAATTGTTGCCATGCAACATTGGAAGAAGAACAAGCTTGGAAACTGAACCAACCCCATCATAAAGTTGATGATCCTTGTGCTCATCCATTGCTAAACCCCATCCGTCCATCACACAACCACCCCATCAATCCACACCTTTCATTCACTCATCACTTTCCTATATAAGTGATTCCTAGTCCGTACTCCCCTTCACATTCTAATTCCCATTCTTTATACTTCACACATTCGAAACCCAAATCCCTTCATCTCACCCTATCCAAGCCCAACCAAATTCCACCATTTATCCACAACCCCTCAACACTTTCACACATAAACTCTTACTCATGGCATCATCGAGCTCCAAGAGGCAAAAGAGAAAGGAACCGGTTGAGGGCATCCCTTTTGATGAAGGGAAATTCAAAACTGCATTTCATGAACTTGAATTTGAACGGATAAAGCTCAAAATGATATTGCCTAAGTTAACATTCCAGTTCAACGAGGATGAATGTCCACAGATTCGAGGAAAGATCGAACAAAGGGGTTGGCAAAGGCTCACGAACCCAGAAGCAAAGATAAATGCAAACCTCATCAAAGAATTCTATGAAAATGTGGTCAGAGAAGACAAAACTAAGGCCCCTACCTTCAAAAGTTATGTGAGAGGAACAGAGGTGGACTTCAGCCCCAATGCCATAACGAGGGTTCTTCAGCTGAAATCGCCACATTTTGATGAGCCCAATTATCACGTGAGAATAAGTAGTGGCCCCGACAATGATGAACTTGAAGAAATTGTGAATGATATGTGTGTTATAGGATCTGACTGGGAAAGGTATTCGGATAGAAGACCTCGGTTCATCAGAAGAGGAGACCTCATCCCGGAAGCCAAGGGATGGTTTGAGCTCGTGAAGAGATCTATCCTCCCAGCTGCAAATAATTCGGAGGTTAACACTACTCGAGCTACTATGGTACATTGCTTAATAAATGGTGGAGGCATCAATGTGCACGAGATTATAGCTGAGGAGATTCAAGAGTCAGCCGAGAAGAATGATCCAGGTGCTAGACTTTGGTACCCCAGCACCATCCTTAGACTGTGCATGAAAGCCAAGGTAGTCTTCGAGGACAGCAATCCAAGTTGGGTAAACCCTGAAAGGTCAGTCATGCTACAGCGAATAACTCATGTGGCACCCGCCCAACAACATAGAAGACCTCAAATAGGAAAAAGAACAGCACAAGAGGGGCCTCACCGAGAAGAATCTCATCAAGAAGAATACCAGCAAGAAGAGTACTATAATCCAACCAACATCAACTTGAATCACATTCACGGAGCCATTGAGGAGCTAGCAAGGAGTTATATGGAGGGACAAGAACAACAACTGCACATTCAAGCCCAAAGGATGGATCGTCAAGAAGAACTGCTTTCTAATTGGATGAATCAACAAGGGGAGTGGTAGAAACAGAAAATGGAACACTACTCCCAGCTCACTCAAGCCATCAATCAAGTGATTGAAAGGCAAGAGCGTTAAGACAAATGCCTTCAAGAACTCAACCAACGACAGCTAGCTCAGATGAAGGCATTCAATGAGTTCAGCGTACTGAATGAAGGACGGCAACTACATAGGGAGGAGTTCAACATAAACACTCAAGCCAAGTTAAACTATATGTCTGGTCATATGCATCATCTGCACTCTGCAATTCCTAGGTATGATGAAGTCCAAAAAGAGCTAATAGAACAAGAGGAAAGGAAGGTGAAACAGCAGAAGGAAACATTGAAAAAGAAGATGGAAGATGCTGGCTTCTGGAAAAAGTTGATTGGAAAAAGAAAGGGAAGTGGGAGTTCAAGCACTCAAGAAAAACACAAAGAGGACAAACAAGAGGGAGAGCATGAGCAATCCCGTGAGTAAAAGGTGGTGGAGTTCCCTCATTATCCCATCTTTTTTAAATTTTAAATAAGGAAAATCATGTATGAGATAGAACATGCTTCCATAGTAGCTTAGGAATTTTCAATTCTGTCTTTAGTATTTTCATTGCTTAGGTCATATGTGTGCTGGTTCAAGTTACCTATCTTCATATGCATCTTGCTTATTGTATGTTTGTCCTTTTAAGCTAAATAAAAAGAGATGTTATGAAAGACCAGAGTGGAGTTCAATTTGTGGAGTAAGTCCTTAAATTTGTGGTGTAGTAATCACTTAGCTAAGTTGGTTCACCAACAAGGTGGGAAGGCAACTATATGTCCTGAATCATATGCTTGAAACACACCCCATGAGACTAGCTAAATAATAAGATCCCAGTAAGAAAAAGGAAAAGAACACTAAGAGTTGAAAAAGAAAGAAGGGTAATAAAGAATAAGGCTAGGCACCAAGGGCTTCAACCTTGAGGGATGTGTCTGTGATGCACTTGTACCAAGGATCTGCTTGGATGAATAAGTTCTTAGGAGTGCTTCATCACTTGGTAACTTGGGTTAACTAACCCGGAATTATCAACTGAAAATCCACTATCAAAAGCAACCTTGCTACAGAACATTTAGTAACCCAAAGAGGTGCTGGACACCAAGACCTCAAGGAAAGAAAATAACAAACCATGTGCCTGTGGTGTGCATGTATGGGGGAGAGAGACTTAAGGGAGTAAGTCCTTAGGGGTGTTTCAACACCTAGTACCTTGAACCAACTGGTTCGGGAGTGTTGGCTGAAAACTTATCTTAAAGAGTCGCCCTCTCACAGAACACTTAGCCTAAGGATGCAATAAACCTTGGAAAGATGAAGGGATCAATAAATAACAGTCTCAAAGGGTGCCATCAAGTGAGTATTCCAAGGCATGATAAAGGTCTGAAAGCCAGTAAAGGAATGAACCTAGGTTGCTATGCATGAAACCCCATAAAACCAAGGACATGAATTCCACAAGAATGATTCATTCATCTTGTCATTTCATTCATCATTCTCTTGTTCCAGTACTTGCTTAGGGACAAGCAAGCTTTAATTTTGGTGTTGTGATGCCAGGACATTTTGGCCAGTTTCACTGACCTTTTCTTTATGGTTTTAGGGTAGTTTCATGCATTTTATTAGGAAATAAGCAAGTTTTGGGTAAATAAGCACTTACATCTTGATTCAAGCAAACATTGTGAATTTTACATGATTTCATGAGAATTATGCATGAATTAAATGACAAAATTGAAAACAGTAATAATCTGTAGCATCCTGATCCACTTCTTTATCACGTACTGTGTCAGCAATTTGTAAGAACTGTGCCAGAAACTCAGTAGGTTCTTCCTGTGGAAGATCAGAATACTGGCAATTTTGCTGCACCATGATAATGAGCTGAGGATTTAACTCAAAACTGCTTGCTTTGATAGGAGGTATACAGATGTTACTCCCATATGCAGCTGTAATGGGGTTGGCATATGACCCCAGAGTCCTTCTGGACTGTTTATTTCCACTTTTGTCTATGATAGAGAAAAGCGAATTGATATGAATTGTAAATAAATTATATATATATATTTTTATTTTATTTAATTAAAAGTAACCGAATAAAATAAAACAAAAAAATGGAAGATAAAATAAAAGTTTCAAAAATTAGAAGAAAATAAAATAAAAGTAAATTGAAAACTAAATTAATTAATTAATTAAAAAGATTTTGGAATTAGCAATCAAAAAGATATAATTGAAAATTATTTTGAAAAAGATATGATTGAGAAGATATGATTGCAATTTAAAAAAAAGATATGATTGAAAAGATATGATTGAAGAAATTAAAAAGATTTGATTTTTTTTTTTGAAAAAGATTTGAAAAGATCAATTTTTGAAATTAGAATTTTGACTTGATTAAAAAAAAGAGATATGATTCTGAAAATCTTTGACTAATTTAATGCAAAATTTCAAAATTTATGAGCAAAATAAGGGAAAGATATTTTTTTTTTTTTTTTGAATTTTAATGAGGAAAGAGAAAAACAACAAAATGACACTAAACTTAGAAATTTTAGATCAAAACAAAGAGAACAAACAAGAAAACTTTGAATGTCAAGATGAACACCAAGAACACTTTGAAGATCAAGATGAACACCAAGAACAAATTTTTGAAAAATTTTTAAGTAAATAAAAGCACAAAAACACCAAACTTAAAATTTTTAGAAAATCAAACACAAATTTTCAAAAATTTAAAAGAAAACACAAAGAAGACACCAAACTTAGAATTTTTAAAGATCAAGAAAGAACTAGGAACATGCAAATTCGAAAAATTGAAAGAAAATAAAAACATGCAATTGACACCAAACTTAAAATATGAAACTAAACTCAAATAAAAGACTTAAATTTAGTGACTCTAAACCAACAAAAATAAATTATTCCTAATCTAAGCAACAAGATAAACCGTCAGTTGTCCAAACTCGAACAATCCCCGGCAATGGCACCAAAAACTTGGTGCATAAAATTACAATCACACTTTTGTAACTCCGCACAACTGATGCCAGGACATTTTGGCCAGTTTCACTGACCTTTTCTTTATGGTTTTAGGGTAGTTTCATGCATTTTCTTAGGAAATAAGCAACTTTTAGGTAAATAAGCACTTACATCTTGATTCAAGCAAACATTGTGAATTTTACATGATTTCATGAGAATTATGCATGAATTAAATGACAAAATTGAATGATGCATGTCTCATAACTTGGATTAGAGCTTTGATGCACTTTATTGCTTGATTTCAGGACAAAGGAAGCAAGGAAGAACCACGTTAGTAGCCACGTTAGTCTAGCTAACGTGACCACTAACGTGGAATGGAGGCTACCTTATAACGTTAATCAGAAAAGTGATCGCCATTAACGCCTTCTTGAGCCATCATAGCCCACGTTAGTTGCCACGTTAACTATGTTAACGTGCAAGCTAACGTGGAAGAGAAGTAGAACTCCAACATTAGTGGTAAAAGTAAGTGTCACTAACGTTCCAAAGTGGCAGCTGGCCACATTAAGAGTCACGTTAACTCAGTTAACGTGAACTCTAACGTGGATGAGGAAGATAATGCCAACGTTAGTGACACTCACCTTTGTCACTAATGTTGGACTAAGCTCATATTTTCCACGTTAAGAGTCACATTAACCTAGTTAACGTGGACTCTAACGTGGAGGGAGCAAGGAATCACCAACGTTAGTGACACTCACCTTGGTCACTAACGTTGGTGATTCCTTGCTCCCTCCACGTTAGAGTCCACGCTAACTAGGTTAATGTGACTCTTAACGTGGAAAATATGAGCTTAGTCCAACATTAGTGACAAAGGTGAGGGTCACTAACGTTGGAGATGGCTATCAATACCACGTTAGAAGTCACGTTAACCTAGTTAACGTGAACTTTAACGTGGGAAGTAGGGGTGTTTTGAAGCGTTAGTGACAAAGGTAAGTGTCACTAACGCTCTCGAAGATTTCGCAAGCCTACGTTAAAGGCCACGTTAACTATACTAACGTTAACTCTAACGTAGGGAGAAATGGGTACTCTCAACGATATTGGAAAAGGTAAACCCCAGTAACGTTTGCGAAGGGCCAAGTAGCAACGTTAGTGGTCACGTTAGTGCCACTAACGTTGAAGTTAACGTGGACCAGTTTTGGGTTAGGAACGTTAGTGAAAAAGGTGATTATCACTAACGTTCTCGACCCCACAGTTTCACTTAACGTTAACACCACTAACGCCCCAAGCTAAAGTCCATACCTACTGCACACTTTCTCTGCAAGTAAAGCTGAGCCCACTGAAGAAGATAACTGCTTCAACTCAAGACCCAAAGGCCCATATCCAAGACTTGAAGAAGCAACTAGAAGATCAGAAGAATAGTATAAATAGGGAGAACTTTGAACTAGAAAGGAGCTTTTGGGCATTATTAGAATTACTCTCTGTATTTTTACTTTCTCTGCAACTTCTAGTTTAACTTTTCAGAATGCATTCTCTATCTTTGTTTTCCATTCCCAGAGCTATGAACAACTAAACCCCTTTCATTGGGTTAGGGAGCTCTGTTGTAATTTGATGGATCAATAATAGTTTTCATTATTCTTCTTCTTTCTTTTCTCTTGATTTTACTAGAAAGCTTTCAATCTTCACCCAATTGAGTAGTTATCTTGGAAAAGAAGCTATTCATACTTGGATCTCTTCGGAACCTTGGAAGAGGAATGAAGAGATCATGCTAGAAATGCTTTCTCATGTTGGACCAAATTAGGGTTTGGATGGATATGGTGACATATAATCCTACCAATACTTTGATTTGAAAATACATGTGGTATAATCAGTGACCATACCTCATCTCTTCTCATGAGCAATTGGACCAAGGAATTGGCCATTGATCAAGATTTGAGAGATTGAATTACCAAGGAATTGGAATTCAATCACTTAAGATTGCCAAGGAGATCAATGAATGCATTGATTGAGGAAGAGATGAAAATGAAATTGATCTGGAGGATTCAACATCTCCTAAGCCCGATGAACTCTGATGAACGGATAATTTATACGCTTTTTGGCATTGTTTTTAGTATGTTTTTAGTAGAATCTAGTTACTTTTAGCAATGTTTTCATTAGTTTTTATGTTAAATTCACATTTCTGGACTTTACTATGAGTTTGTGTGTTTTTCTGTGATTTCAAGTATTTTCTGGCTGAAATTGAGGGACTTGAGCAAAAATTAGATTCAGAGGTTGAAGAAGGACTGCTGATGCTGTTGGATTCTGACCTCCCTGCACTCAAAATAGATTTTCTGGAGCTACAGAACTCAAAATGGCGCTCTTTCACTTGCGTTTGAAAGTAGACATCCAGGGCTTTCCAGCAATGTATAATAGTCCATACTTTGCCCAAGTTTAGATGACGCAAACTGGCGTTCAACGCCAGCTCTCTGCCCAATTCTGGCATCCAGCGCCAGAAACAAGTTGCAAAGTGGAGTTCAACGCCCAAACTGGCACCAAAACTGGCGTTCAACTCTAGGAATGACCTCTACACGTGTAACACTCAAGCTCAGCCCAAGCACACACCAAGTGGGCCCCGGAAGTGGATTTATGCATCAATTACTTACTTCTGTAAACCCTAGTAGCTAGTTTATTATAAATAGGACTTTTTACTATTGTACTAGACATCTTGGAATCCTTGGACGCCTGGTTCTTAGATCAGAGGGGCTGGCCATTCGGCCATGCCTGGACCTTTCACTTATGTATTTTCAAACGGTAGAGTTTCTACACTCATAGATTAAGGTGTGGAGCTCTGCTGTTCCTCAAAGATTAATGCAAAGTACACTTGCTGGTTAGTTGTGCGAAGTTGTGAACCATGGTATTGGCATCATTTTTTTGGCGCCATTACCAGGGAAAGAAAGAGCAATGAATTTTACATAATCAAAGTGTAATCACAATTTCGTCACACCAAGTTTTTGGCGCCGTTGCCGGGGATTGTTCGAGTTTGGACAACTGACGGTTCATCTTGTTGCTCAGATTGGGTAACTTTCTTTTTGTTTTCTTTTCAAAAATTTTTCATAAATCTTTCAAAAAAAAAAAATTCTCATCTGTTTTTGAAAAAAAAAAGTTTTCAAAAATATTTTTTTCTTCAGAATTTTTAAGAATGAATTCTAGAGTTTCATGAAGCATGTTGAAGCCTGGCTGACTGTAAAGCCATATCCAAACTCCTTTGGGATTGGTCTTCAACTAATCACCTCAATGGATGTAATTCCATTCTAAAGCTTGGCTGGCTATTAAGCCATGCCTGACCCTTTGATTGGAGCTTTAGACTAAAAGAGCATAAGATTCCTGGAATTCATATTAAAAATTTTGGAATCCTTATTTTTCTTTTTCAAAATGATTTTCGAAAAAATTTAAAAAAAAATACAAAAAAATTATAAAATCATAAAAATCAAAAATATTTTGTGTTTCTTGTTTTAGTCTTGAGTCATGTTATAAGTTTGGTGTCAATTGCATGTGCATCTTGCATTTTTTCGAAAATTCGTTTTGATCCAAAAAGAAAAGAGAAAAACATGAAAATCTTTTTTCTTGTTTTTCTCTCTCATCATAAAAATTCAAAAATCAAAAAAATATCTTTCCCTTTTTCTCTCTTAAAATTTCGAAAATCAGATTTGACTTTTTCAAAAATTTTTAAAAATCTAGTTGTTTTTATGAGTCAAATCAAATTTTCAAATTTAAAAAAAAAATCTTATCTTTTCAAAATCTTTTTCAAAAATCAAATTTTTTTTCAATTTTTTTTTGTTATTTTCGAAAATTTCAAAAATATTTTTCAAAAATCTTTTTCTTAAATTTACATCATATTTTCGAAAATAACATCATCAATTAATGTTTTGATTCAAAAATTTCAAGTTTGTTACTTACTTGTTAAGAAAGATTCAAACTTTAAATTCTAGAATCATATCTTGTGATTTCTTGTGAATCAAGTCATTAATTGTGATTTTAAAAATCAAATCTTTTTCAAAACCAATTTCAATCATATCTTTTCAAAAATATCTTCTCATCTTATCTTTTTCAAAATTTGATTTCAAAATATCTCTTCTAACTTCTTATCTTCTTATCTTTTCAAAATTGATTTTCAAATTTGTTTCAACTAACTAACTAACTTTTTGTTTGTTTCTTATCTTTTTCAAAACCACCTAACTAACTCTCTCTCTCTAATTTTCGAAAATATCTTCCCCCTTTTTCAAAATTTCTTTTTTTTTATTTAACTAATTATTTTAATTTTTTATTTTAATTTTCGAAAATCAATAACTCTTTTTCAAAAATAATTTTCGAAAATCCTCTCCTTCTATCATCTTATTCTATTTATTTACTCATTTACTAATATCTCTTCCTCACATCACTCACCAAATTCGAACCCCCTCTTCTATCTGTGTTCGAGTTTTTCTTCTTATCTTCTTCTACTAACAATAAGGAACCTCTTTACTGTGATATAGAGGATTCCTCTTCTTTTCTTTTTCTCTTCTCTTTCTTATGAGCAGAGACAAAGAAAAAGGCATTCTTGTTGAAGCTGATCCAGAACCCGTGAATCCCAAGGGGGAAGACCTCCTGGGACGTCCAGTGATCAATAAGGAGTTTCCCTCTGAGGAACCAAAGAAATCTGAGGCTCATCTAGAGACCATAGAGATTCCATTGAACCTCCTTATGCCCTTCATGAACTCTGATGAGTATTCCTCTTCTGAAGAGAATGAGGAAGTTACTGAAGAGCAAACTGCCAAGTTTCTTGGTACAATCATGAAGCTGAATGCCAAATTATTTGGTATTGAGACTTGGGACGATGAACCTCCCTTGTTCACCAATGAACTAAGTGATCTGGATCAACTGACATTGCCTCAGAAGAGACAGGATCCTGGAAAGTTCATAATACCTTGTACCATAGGCACCATGATCTTTAAGGCTCTGTGTGACCTTGGTTCAGGGATAAACCTCATGCCCCTCTCCGTAATAGAGAAACTGGGAATCTATGGGGGTGCAAGCTGCTAAAATCTCATTAGAGATGGCAGATAATTCAAGAAAACAGGCTTATGGACAAGTAGAGGACGTGTTAGTAAAGGTTGAAGGCCTTTACATCCCTGCTGATTTCATAGTCTTAGATACTGGAAAGGAAGAGGATGAATCCATCATCCTAGGAAGGCCTTTCCTAGCCACAGCAAGAGCTGTGATTAATGTGAACAGAGGAGAATTGATCCTTCAATTAAATAAGGACAACCTTATGTTTACAACTCAAGGATCTCTCTTTGCATCCATGGAGAGGAAGCAAAAAAAGCTTCTCTCAAAGCAGAGTCAAACAAAGCCCCCACAGTCAAACTCTAAGTTTGGTGTTGGGAGGCCACAACCAAACTCTAAGTTTGGTGTTGAACCCCCATATCCAAACTCTAAGTTTGGTGTTGGAGAGTCTCAACAATGCTCTGAACATCTGTGAGGCTCCATGAGAGCCCACTGTCAAGCTATTGACATTAAAGAAGCGCTTTTTGGGAGGCAACCCAATTTTTATCTAACTATATTTTTCCTAGTTATATGTCTTTATAGGTTCATGATCATGTGGAGTCACAAAATAAATATAAAAATTGAAAACGGAATCAAAAACAGCAGAAGAAAAATCACACCCTGGAGGAAGCATCTGCCTGGCGTTCAACGCCAGAACAGAGCATGGTTCTGGCGCTGAACGCCCAAAATGGGCAGTATCTGGGCGCTGAACTCCCAAAATGGGCATCATCTGGGCGCTGAACGCCAGACTTGCACCCTGGAGAAGAGCTGGCGCTGAACGCCCAGAACAAGCATGGTTCTGGCGTTCAACGCCAGAAATGGGCAACAAATGGGCTTTCAACGCCCACAATGGGCACCAACCTGGCGCTGAACGCCCAGAGTTGTGTGTAAGGGCATTTTACATGCCTAATTTGGTGCAAGGTTGTAATTCCTTGAACACCTCAGGATCTGTGGACCCCACAGGATCATCTCAGGATCTGTGGACCCCACAGGATCATCTCAAGATCTGTGGACCCCACAGGATCATCTCAGGATTTGTGAATCTCACAGGATCCCCACCCACCTCACCCTCTCTCTCTCCATTCATGGTCATCCCTTCTGTTTTCCATTCACCACTCACATCCATACACACATCCCTCTATCTCCTCCATATCTTCTTCTTCTTCATCTATTCTTTCTTCTCTTGCTCGAGGGCGAGCAATATTCTAAGTTTGGTGTGATAAAAGCATAAGCTTTTTGTTTTTTCATTACCATTAATGGCACCTAAGGCCAGAGAAACCTCAAGAAAGAGGAAAGGGAAGACAAATGCTTCCACCTCTGAGCCATGGGAGATGGAAAGATTCATCTCACAAGCCCATCA
The DNA here is from genome assembly GCF_000816755.2 of Arachis ipaensis. Lineage (NCBI taxonomy): Eukaryota > Viridiplantae > Streptophyta > Magnoliopsida > Fabales > Fabaceae > Arachis > Arachis ipaensis. The sequence goes on from NC_029789.2 coordinate 93,753,722, forward strand.
CTAAGGAAAGGATGGAGCAAACAAGAGAGCACATTCCTGAATCTCAACAGGCACATGAAGAAGCTCATCATCAAGAAATCCCTGAGATACATCAAGGGATGCACTTGCCTCCACAAAATTCATAAAAATGATTCTTGAAGCAAGAAAAAGCAGCAAAGAACAAAGCTTGCAGAAAAAAAAATAGGCGAAAAAAAATATAAAAAGAAAAAAAAAGAGAAAAAGCAAGCAGAAAAAGCCAAAAGCTCTTAAAACCAAGAGGCAAGAGCAAATAGCCAATAACCCTTAAAACCAAAAGGCAAGGGCAAATAAAAAAGATCCCAAGGCTTTGAGCATCAGTGGATAGGAGGGCCTAAAGGAATAAAATCCTGGTCTAAGCGGCTAAACCAAGCTGTCCCTAACCATGTGCTTGTGGCATGTAGGTGTCAAGTGAAAACTTGAGACTAAGCGGTTAAAGTCAAGGTCCAAAGCAAAAAAAGAGTGTGCTTAAGAACCCTGGACACCTCTAATTGGGGACTTTAGCAAAGCTGAGTCACAATCTGAAAAGGTTCACCCAATTATGTGTCTGTGGCATTTATGTATCCGGTGGTAATACTGGAAAACAAAGTGCTTAGGGCTACGGCCAAGACTCATAAAATAGCTGTGTTCAGGAATCATCATACTGAACTAGGAGAGTCAATAACACTATCTGAATTCTGAGTTCCTATAGATGCCAATCATTCTGAACCTCAATGGATAAAGTGAGATGCCAGAACTATTCAAGAGGCAAAAAGCTATAAGTCCCGCTCATTTGATTGGAGCTATGTTTCATTGATAGTTTGGAATTTATAGTATATTCTTTTCTTTTTATCCTATTTGATTTTCAGTTGCTTGGGGACAAACAACAATTTAAGTTTGGTGTTGTGATGAGCGGATAATTTATACGCTTTTTGGCATTGTTTTTAGTAGAATCTAGTTACTTTTAGGGATGCTTTCATTAGTTTTTATGTTAAATTTACATTTCTGGACTTTACTATGAGTTTATGTATTTTTCTATGATTTCAGGTATTTTCTGGCTGAAATTGAGGGACTTGAGCAAAAATCAGATTCAGAGGTTGAAGAAGGACTGCTGATGCTGTTGGATTCTGACCTCCCTGCACTCAAAATGGATTTTCTGGAGCTAAAAAACACAAAATGGCGCGCTTCCAATTGCGTTGGAAAGTAAACATCCAGGGCTTTCCAGAAATGTATAATAGTCCATACTTTGCCTAAGTTTAGATGACGCAAACTGGCGTTCAACGCCAGCTCTCTGCCCAATTATGGCGTCCAGCGCCAGAAACAAGTTGCAAAGTGGAGTTCAACGCCCAAACTGGCACCAAAACTGGCGTTCAACTTCAGAAATGACCTCTACACGTGTAACACTCAAGCTCAGCCCAAACACACACCAAGTGGGCCCCGAAAGTGGATTTATGCATCAATTACTTACTTCTGTAAACCCTAGTAGCTAGTTTATTATAAATAGGACTTTTTACTATCGTACTAGACATCTTGGAATCTTTGGACGCCTGGTTCTTAGATCAGAGGGGTTGGCCATTCGGCCATGCCTAGACCTTTCACTTATGTATTTTCAAATGGTAGAGTTTCTACACTCATTAGATTAAGGTGTGGAGCTCTGCTGTTCCTCAAAGATTAATGCAAAGTACTACTGTTTTCTATTCAATTCAACTTATTCCACTTCTAAGATATTCATTCGCACTTCAACCTGAATGTGATGAACGTGACAATCATCATCATTCCCTATGAACGCGTGCCTAACAACCACTCCCGTTCTACCTTCGATTGAACGAGTATCTCTTAGATTACTAATACAGGGGACCAAGTCCGAGATATTGGGATCTTCATGGTATAAGCTAGATTGATGGCGGCATTCATGAGAATCCGGAAAGTCTAAACCTTGTCCGTGGTATTCCGAGTAGGATTCTGGGATTGAATGACTATGACGAGCTTCAAACTCGCGAGTGCTGGGCGTAGTGACAGACGCAAAAGGATAGTAAATCCTATTCCAGTATGATCGAGAACCTCCAGATGATTAGCCATGCAGTGACAGCGCATCGGACCATTTTCACAGGGAGGAATAGGATGCAACCAACGACAAAGGTGATGCCTCCAGACGATTAGCCGTGCTGTGATAGAGCATTTGGATCATTTTCCCGAGAGAGATCGAAAGTAGCCATCGGCACCGGTGACATCCTTACATAAAGCTAGCCATAGAAAGGAGTAAGATTGATTGGATGAAGATAGCAGGAAAGCAGAAGTTCAGAGGAACGAAAGCATCTCTATGCGCTTATCTGAAATTCTCACCAATGATTTACATAAGTATTTCTATCCCTCTTTTATTAATTATTTTTGAAAACCCCATTACTATTTTATATCCGCCTGACTGAGATTTACAAGGTGACCATAGCTTGCTTCATACCAACAATCTCCGTGGGATTCGACCCTTACTCACGTAAGGTATTACTTGGACGACCCAGTGCACTTGCTGGTTAGTTGTGCGAAGTTGTGAAGCATGGTATTGGCATCATGTTTTTTTGGCGCCATTACCAGGGAAAGAAAGAGCAATGAATTTTACATAATCAAAGTGTAATCACAATTTCGTCACACCAAACTCCCCATTTCTGATCTTATCCATTCTGTTTAATTTCTGCCAATTACTTTTATGATCATCTTCCCCATTCCCATTTAAGATTCTGCAATTTATTTTCCGTCATCTATTTTCAGCTCTTTAATTTCGGCATTTACATTTTCTGCTATTTACTTTCCCGCCATTTAATTTCCTGCAACTCTCAAACCAAATTCTGCTTAGCTCAACTAGAACATTCCTCCAATTAAAGTTGCTTGACCAATCAATCCCTGTGGGATTCGACCTCACTCTTTTGTGAGTTATTACTTGACGACAATTCGGTATACTTGCCGAGGGAAATCTGTTGAGAGACAAGTTTCCGTGCATCAACAACTAACCAGCAAGTGCACTGGGTCGTCCAAGTAATACCTTACGTGAGTAAGGGTCGATCCCGCGGAGATTGTCGGCTTGAAGCAAGCTATGGTTATCTTGTAACTCTTAGTCAGGATATCAATAATTCTCATATTTAATTGTAAAAGGTAAAAGAACATGAAATAAATACTTATTTTGCAGTAATGGAGAACAGGTTGAGGTTTTGGAGATACTCTATCTTCTGAATCTCTGCTTTCCTACTGTCTTCTTCTTCATCCACGTAAGGCTTCTTCCATGGCAAGTTGTATGTTGTTGGATCACTGTTGTCAATGGCTACCATCCGTCCTCTCAGTGAAAATGTTCCAAATGCGCTGTCACCGCACAGCTAATCAGCTGTTGGTTCTCGATCATGTTGGAATAGGATCCATTGATCCTTTTGCGTCTGTCACACGCCCAACACTCGCGAGTTTGAAGCTCGTCACAGTCATCCCTTCCCAGATCCTACTCAGAATACCACAGACAAGGTTTAGACTTTTCGGATCTCAGGAATGGCCGCCAGTAATTCTAGCCTATACCACGAAGGTTCCAATCTTATATTAGAAACCCAAGAGATACACATTCAAGCTTGATTTCATGTAGAACGGAGGTGGTTGTCAGGCATGTGTTCATAGGTGAGAATGATGATGAGTGTCACAGATCATCACATTCATCAGGTTGAAGTACGAATGAATATCTTAGAATAGAGGCAAGCATGATAGAATGGAAAATAGTAGTAATTACATTAATTCATCGAAACACAGCAGAGATCCTCACCCCCAACCATGGGGTTTAAAGACTCATGCCATAGGGAATACAATATGAAACGTGTAAAGTGTCATGAGGTACAAGATGAATTACTAAAAGTAGTTTTTATAGTAAACTAGTGACCTAGGGTTACAAAAAATGAGTAAGCTAGGGTGTTTAGTGTAAAAATCCACTTTCAGGGCCCACTTGGTGTGTGCTTGGACTGAGCATTGAAGCTTTCAAGTGTAAAGACTTTTCTTGGAGTTAAACGCCAGCTTTTGTGCCAGTTTGGGCGTTTAACTCCAGCTTTTATGCCAGTTCTGGCGTTAAACGCTAGAATTCTTAAGCTGACTTGGAACGCCAGTTTGGGCCATCAAATCTTGGGCAAAGTATAGACTATTATATATTGCTGGAAAGCCCAGGATGTCTACTTTCCAACGCAATTCAGAGCGCGCCAATTGGGCTTCTGTAGCTCCAGAAAATTTACTTCGAGTGTAGGGAGGTCAGAATCCAACAGCATCTGCAGTCCTTTTTCAGCCTCTGAATAAGATTTTTGCTCAGTTCCCTCAATTTCAACCAAAAAATACCTAAAATCACAGAAAAACACGCAAACTCATAGTAAAGTCCAGAAAAGTGAATTTTAAATAAAAACTAACAAAAATATAATAAAAACTAACTAAAAACCATTAAGATTCTGACTTGTTGAATAGGGTTGGTGAGAGCTTTCCAACCTCTTCTTTGAATCTCATGTCGGATTTCCAGATATTCACTCTTTTTGAGCTTGAAGGGGACCTCGGGAATCACCTTTTTCTTGGCCACAACTTCATAGAAGTGGTCTTGATGGACCTTTGAGATGAATCTCTCCATCTCCCATGACTCAGAGGTGGAAGCAATTACCTTCCCTTTCCTCTTTCTAGAGGTTTCTCCGGCCTTAGGTGCCATTGATGGTTATGGAAAAATAAAAAGCAGAGCTTTTTTCACACCAAACTTAAAAGGTTTGCTCGTCCTTGAGCAAAAGAAGAAAGAAGGGAGTAGAAGTAGAAGAAATGGAGGAGATGGAGGGTAATAGGGGTTTTGGCCAAGGGGGTTAGTAGTGTGTATGATGTGTGAAATTGAAGGTAGTGAGGAGGGGTATTTATAGGGTAAGAGAGAGAGGGAATCCGTGTGAGAATGGGTGGGTTTTGGAGGGAAATAGTTTGAATTTGAATGGTAGGGTAGGTGGGGTTTATGATGGATGGATGTGAGTGGTGAAGAGAATATGGGGAAGAGGGTAGGATTTGATAGGTGAAGGGTATTTGGGGAAGAGTTATTGATGGGATTGGTCAAGGGTATTTGGGGAAGAGTGTTATGGAAAGGTGTGAAGAGGAGAGAAGAAGAGGTGAGGTAGGTGGGAAGGAATTCTGCTCCCTGCACCAATATGGCGTTCAAACACCCTCTGTGTGCCAATTATGGCGTTAAACGCCAGCTCTGCTACCTTTCTTGGCATTAAACGCCAGTCTGCTGCCCCTTTCTGGCATTTAACGCCAGCCAGACGCCAGACACCCCTTTCTGGCGTTAAACGCCCAGAATGCTGCCCATTCTGGTGTTTAACACCCAGAATGCTGCCAGGCTGGGCATTAAATGCCCATTCTGATATCCTTACTGGCGTTTAAACGCCAGTAAGCCTGTCCTCCAGGGTGTTTTATTTTTGATGCTGTTTTTCATTTTGCTTTAATTCTGCAGCTGTTTTTATGACTTCACATAATCATCAACCTAAAGAAAACATAAAATAAAAATGGAATATAAATGAATATAATTAAATAACATTGGGTTGCCTCCCAACAAGTGCTTCTTTAATGTCAATAGCTTGACAGTGAGCTCTTAGAGAGCTTCACAGAGACTCAGAGCTTGATGATGGCCTCCTAACACCAAACTTAGAGGTTGAGTGTGGGGGCTCTGTTTGACTCTGTATTGAGAGAAGCTTCTCATGCTTCCTCTCCATGGTTACCGAAGAAGATCCTTGAGACTTAAACACATGGTAGTCCTCATTCAATTGAAGGACTAACTCTCCTCTGTCCACATCAATCAGAGCTCTTGTTGTGGCTAGGAAGGGTCTTCCAAGGATGATGGATTCATCCTCTTCCTTCCCAGTATCTAGGATTATGAAATCAGCAGGGATGTAAAAGCCTTCAACCTTCACTAAGAATCCTCTACAAGTCCATAAGCCTGTTTCCTTGAATTGTTTACCATCTCTAGTGAGATTCTTGCAGCTTGTACCTCAAAGATCCCTAGTTTCTCCATTACAGAGAGTGGCATGAGGTTTATACTTGAACCAAGGTTACACAGAGCCTTCTTAAAGGTTATGGTGCCTATGATGCAAGGTATTAAGAATTTTTCGGGATCCGGTTTCTTCTAAGGTAATTTCTGTTGAACCAAGGTATTTAGTTCATTGATGAGAAATGGAGGTTCATCCTCCCAAGTCTCATTACCAAATAACTTGGCATTCAGCTTCATGATTGCTCCTAGATACTGAGCAACTTGTTCTTCAATAATGTCTTCATCCTCTTCAGAGGAAGAATACTCATCAGAGCTCATGAATGGCAACAGTAAGTTCAGTGGAATCTCTATGGTCTCTATATGAGCCTCAGATTCCTTTGGTTCCTCAATAGGGAACTCCTTAGTGGCCAGTGAACGTCCATTGAGGTCTTCCTCACTGGCATTTACTGCCTCTTCCACCTCTGTGCATTCGGCCATATTGGGTATATTGATGGCCTTGCACTCTCTCTTTGGATTCTCTTCTTATTGCTTGGGAGAGTACTTGGAGGAGTTTCGGCCACTCTTTTACTCAGTTGACCCACTTGTGCCTCTAAATTTCTAATGGAGGACCTTGTTTCAGTCATGAAACTGAGAGTGGTCTTAGATAGATCAGAGACTATAGTTGCTAAGTCAGAGTGGCTCTGCTTAGAATTCTCTGTCTGTTGCTCAAAAGATGATGGAAAAAGCTTGCTATTACCAAACCTATTTCTCCCACCATTATTATTATTGAAGCCTTGATTAGGCTTCTGCTGATCCTTCCATGAGAAATTAGGATGATTCCTCCATGAAGGATTATAGGTGTTTCCATAGGATTCTCCCATGTAATTCACCTCTTCCATTGCAGGATTCTCAGGGTCATAAGCTTCTTCTTCAGAGGAAGCTTCTTTAGTACTGCTGGATGTAGCTTGCATTCTGGTTAGACTCTGAGAAATCATATTGACTTGCTGAGTCAATATTTTATTCTGAGCCAATATGGCATTCAGAGTATCAATCTCAAGAACTCCTTTCTTCTAAGTTGTCCCATTATTCACAGGATTTCTTTCAGAAGTGTACATGAACTAGTTATTTACAACCATTTCAATGAGTTCCTGGGTTTTTGCAGGCATCTTCTTTAGATGAAGAGATCCACCAGCAGAGTGGTCCAATGACATCTTGGACAATACAGACAGACCATCATAGAATATACATAAGATGCTCCATTCTGAAAGCATGTCAGAAGGACACCTTCTGATCAATTGCTTATATCTTTCCCAAGCTTCATAGAGGGATTCACCTTCCTTCTGTCTGAAGGTTTGGACTTTCACTCTAAGCTTTCTCAACTTTTGAGGTGGAAAGAATTTGGCCAAGAAGGCATTGACCAACTTTTCCCAAGAGTTCAGGCTTTCTTTAAGTTGTGAGTCCAACCATATCCTAGCTCTGTCTCTTACAGCAAAGGGGAAAAGCATAAGTCTGTAGACCTCAGGATTAACCCCATTGGTCTTAACAGTGTCACAGATTTGCAAGAATTCAGCTAAGAACTGATGAGGATCTTCCAATGGAAGTCTATAAAACTTGTAATTCTACTGCATCAGAGAAACTAATTGAGGCTTAAGCTCAAAGTTGTTTGCTTCAATCGCAGGAATTGAGATGTTTCTTCCATAGAAGTCAGAAGTGGATGCAGTAAAGTCACCAAGCATCTTCCTTGCATCTCCACTATTGTTGTTATTTTCGGCTGCCATGTCTTCTTTTTCAAAAATTTCTGTTAGGTCCTCTCCAGAGTGTTGTGCTTTAGCTTCTCTTAGTTTCCTCTTCAGAGTCCTTTCAGGTTCAGGATCAGCTTCAACAAGAATGTTCTTATCCTTGCTCCTGCTCATATGAAAAAGAAGAGAACAGAAAAGAATAAGAATCTTCTATGACACAGTATAGAGATTTCTTTATGTGAATAGAAGAATAGAAGAAATAGAATGAAGAAGGGAGAAGAAGAATTCAAACACACAGAGAGGGAGAGTGTTCGAATTATAAGAAGAAGAGAAGTGGAGTGTATTCAATTTTTTAATTAAAATAAAAGAAAAATATTTTTGTTTTTATTTTAATTATGAGTTAGAATTCGAATTTAAGAAGGAAAATAAAATTAAATTGAAATTTAAAACAATTAGTTAATGAAAAGTAATTTTGAAAAAGAGCTTAATGATTTTCGAAAATAAGAGAGAGAAAGGTAGTTAGGTGGTTTTGAAAAAGATAAGAAATAGTAAACTTTTAAAATCAAACAAAAAGTCAAGTAGTTAATTGAAAAATATTTGAAAATCAATTTTGAAAAGATAAGAAGTTAGAAAAAGATTTTGAAATTAAGTTTTGAAAAAGATATGATTGAAAGATATGATTGAAATTTATTTTGAAAAAGATTTGAGAAGGAAATTAAAAAGATTTGATTTTTGAAATTAAAGTTGATTACTTGACTAACAAGAAACTAAAAGATATGATTCTAGAACTTAAAGATTGATCCTTTCTTAATAGGCAAGTAACAACTTGAAATTTTTGAATCAAAATATTAAATGTTAGTAATAAATTCGAAAATATGAAATAAAATTAAGAAAAAGATTTTGAAAATCAATTTTTAAAATTTTCGAAAAACAGGAAAGAAAAATGAAAAAGGTTTAATTTTTGAAAAAGATTTGAAAAGATAGAAATTTTTAATTTGAAATTTTGACTTGACTAACAAGAAACAACTAAATTTTAAAATTTTTTGACTAAATCAACCCAAAATTTGAATTTTATGAGTGAAAAAAGGGAAAGATATTATTTTTTATTTTTGAATTTTTAATGAGGAGAGAGAAAAACAACAAAAAGATACAAGACATAAGAAATTAAAATCAAAGCAACTAATGCATGCAAGAACACTTTGAATGTCAAGATGAACACCAAGAACACTTTGAAGATCATGATGAACATCAAGAACATATTTTTGAAATTTTTTAAGAAAAGAAACACATGCAAGACACCAAACTTAGAAATTTTTAATGTTTAGACACTAATAATTCGAAAAAAGCACAAGAAAAACAAGAAAAGACACAAAACAAGAAAATTCAAAGATCAAACAAGGAAAATCATCAAGAACAACTTGAAGATCAATAAAGAACACAATGCATATATTTTCGAAAATTCAAGGAAAATTAAAACATGCAATTGACACCAAACTTAAAATTTGACACAAGACTCAAACAAGAAACACAAAATTTTTTATTTTTTTATGGTTTTATTAATTTTTTTTGTATTTTTTGAAAATTATTTTGGAAAAAGGGAATAAGGAAATTCAAAATTTTTAATAAGAATTCCAAGAATCATGCAATGTTAGTCTAAAGCTTTGGTCCAAAAGAATTAGACATGGCCAATGGCCAGCCAAGTTTTAAGTGAAGGCTTCGGTCCAAAAGATTAGACATGGCCAAATAGCCAGCCAAGCTTTAGCATAAAACATACAAGCATGTTAATGAGAAGTGCAAGCCTCAGTCCAAAAGAATTAGACATGGCTTCACAGCCAGCCAGGCTTCAATATATCTCATGAAACTCTAGAATTCATTCTTAAAAATTCTAAAGAACATATATTTTTTTTTCAAAAATAAAAAGTAAAAAGCTTAAACATAAAATAAAATTACCTAATCTGAGCAACAAGATGAACCGTCAGTTGTCCAAACTCGAACAATCCCCGGCAACGGCGCCAAAAACTTGGTGCACGGAAATCGTGATTCACATTTTTCACATCTCCACACAACTAACCAGCAAGTGCACTGGGTCGTCCAAGTAATAAACCTTACGTGAGTAAGAGTCGATCCCACGGAGATTGTCGGCTTGAAACAAGCTATGGTCATCTCGTAAATCTCAGTCAGGCGGATTCAATTGGTTATAAGGTTTTGATAATTAAAATAGAAATAAAACATAAAATAAAATAAAGTTACTTATGTAATTCATTGGTGGGAATTTCAGATAAGCGTCTGGAGATGCTTTGTTGCTTCTGAACCTCTGCTTTCCTACTGCCTTCTTCCAATCATGCGTGCTCCCTTCCATGGCAAGCTGTAAGATCCTCTCAGTGAAAATGGTCCTCTATGGTTTCTGCACGGCTAATCAACTGTCGGATTTCTTGTCTCGGATGAAAAATACCAGGTATAGCTACCGCATGGCTAATCATCTGTCGGTTCCCGCTAGCGTTGGAATAGGATCCATTGATCCTTTTGCACACTGTCACTGTGCCCAACATTCGCAGGTTTGAAGCTCGTCACAGTCATCCCTTCTCGGATCCTACTCGGAATACCACAGACAAGGTTTCGACTTTTCGGATCCCAGGGATGCTGCCAATGATTCTAGCCTATACCACGAAGATACTAATCTCATGGACTCGGTCCATATATTAGATATCCAAGAGAATATACTCCAGATGTCGTCCAATGACTACGTTGAACATCATGTAGACCGCTTTGTGGTTATCAGCCACGCAGATCTTGGCTAAGCGAGTAACGAAGATTGGGTGATTGTCACGGGTCACCCCATCATTCTGACTTAACTGAATTAAGTACGAGAGTATATCTTGGAGAAGAAGTAGGCATGAATTGAAAGAAAAACAATAGTACTTGCATTAATTCATGAAGAACAGCAGAGCTCCACACCTTAATCTATGGGGTGTAGAAACTCCACCGTAGAAAATACATAAGTGAAAAAGGTATAGGCATGGCCATGAGTCCAGCCCCCAAAACGTGAACAATGGTCTCAGCTCCAAAGTATGAAAAATGGATACGAATACAATAGTAAAAAGTACTATTTATACTAAATTAGTAACTTAGGTTTACAGAAAATGAATAACTAAGTGCAGATAGTGCAGAAATTCACTTCCGGGGCCCACTTGGTGTGTGCTTGGGCTGAGCAATGAAGCCTTTTTATGGATAGGCTGTTCTTGGAGTTAAACGCCAACTTTGGTGCCAGTTTGGGCGTTTAACTCCAATTCTCGTGCCAGTTTGGGTGTTTTACGCCAAGATATTTTAGGCTGGCTTTGGATGCCAGTTTGGGCCATCAAAACTCAGACAAAGTATAAACTATTATGTATTGCTGGAAAGCCCAGAATGTCTACTTTCTAACGCAATTGAGAGCACGCTAATTGGGCTTTTGTAGCTCTAGAAAATCCACTTCAAGTGCAGGAGGGTCAGAATCCAACAGCATCTGCAGTCCTTTTTTAGCCTCTGAATCAGATTTTTGGTCAGGTCCCTTAATTTTAGCCAGAAAATACCTGAAATCACAGAAAAATACACAAACTCATAGTAAAGTTCAGAAATGTGATTTTTGCATAAAAAATAATAAAAATATAATAAAAAGTAACTAAAACATACTAAAAACTATGTAAAAACAATGCCAAAAAGGGTATAAATTATCTGCTCATCACGCGCCCCCCTTTTTTTTCAGAAACATCAAGAATGCCTAATTATCATGAATTCAGTGGCCAAACAAGCCAAAAGGGTCAAAAACACCCAAAACTCAATGCAATACTGATGCGTGAGCATCTTTCCTATCTTTTCCTAGTGAATTTGCATTTAAATTGTTGAGTTAAATCAAGAATTGATTATCATTTATCCACTTTGGATGCTACTTTGAGTCTTGTGAAATTTTGTTTAATTTAGGTACTATTCGGCTAGATTTGATGGAGTTTGCGTAGAAAAAGAGAAGAAGGCAAATGATGCTGTCAACCCTGACCTCTCTACACTCAAACCTGAATATCTGGAGCTACAGAGGTCCAATGGACGTGATTTTAGTGGAGTTGGAAAGCTAACTTTTAGAGCTTTCCAATGATATATAATAGTCTATTATTCTTCTCCACCAAGTCAGCAAAGGTGGCGCCTAACTTGAGATTTCTCAAGTTAGGCGCAAAGACAAGCCATCCACATCAATCCAGCGCAGCCAAGGCTGTGCCTAACTTGAGATAATTCAAGTTAGGCGCAAGAATGAAGGAAAAGCGCTAAAGAAGTCTGCCTAGGCTGCACCTAACTTGAGATTTTTCAAGTTAGGCGCAAGATACCAACAAGCACGCATAAGGAGCAACTCACACTCCAAGTAAGGCGCATGAATCCTTGAGTTAGGCGCAACCTCACCCACTCAAACTCCAATCCATGCGGCCAGGACCAAGTAAGGCAAGGACAATCCCAAGTTAGGCGCATGATTTCCTAAATCAAGTGGTCCCAGCATCCAAAATAAGGCTATTCGAAGATTTTATTTTAAAAATAGGAAAAGATGTTATTTTAGTTTTAGAAAATATATTTTTACATTAATTAGGATTAGATATAAAAGGAAAAAGAATCAGCCCTTCGGGCTCTTCTCTTCTCTTCTAGCTCATTCCGGAATTGACAATTTTTCAGAATTCTTATTTTCTCTCTGAACCATGAGCAACTAAACCTCCATTGTTAAGGTTAGGAGCTCTGTCTATTGTATGGATTGATACTATTATTTTTTTATTTTAATTCATGTATTGATTTCTATTTCAAGAATTGTTTTCGTTCTTTGTCTTATGAATTTGGGTGGAACGGAAGTATGACCCTTGTTCTAATTGAGTTCTTGTATAACTTGGAAAAGCTCTTTACTTGAACAACAGCTTGAAAACAATTTATCCTAAACTTCTAATTATCTAGACTTAACGGGATACGTGACATATAATCCTTTTATATTTGGATAATTAGAGTTTCTGTGGCACATAAACTAGAATTGAACTTTATCCTCTAATTGGAATTAAGTGACCAAGGAATTGGCGGTTGATGAAAGTTAGAGCAGACTAAGAAGGTCTAAGGAATTAGGGCTTAGTCATATATACTTTGCCATGAATTGAATCTTACATGATTAAAATAGTTAGTAAGAAAAGTCAATCCGAAAAATAGATATCTCTGAAGCCTTAACTGTTTCTCCATACATATTTCATAACCCGTTTACTACTTGCTTTATTAATTTTCTGAATTTACTTTTTCATGCTTCTAAGTTCTCAAACATCATTTTCTGTTAGTGAAGGTTGTGGTAGGCTTAGAGAAGGGGGTTGAATCTATGCCTTCCTTTTAGTTGCTGTGTTACCCTTTTAAAACAGATTTGCAATTCTAATTCTGTTTTAACTTAGCAGCGGAAAATTATGAGACAATTTATTTTTGTCTCATGAATATCAGAAAACAGAACACAGCAGAGAAGAGAAAAGCTAACACCAGCATATATCCTGGTTCGGTTGCCTTGTGCTATGCAACCTACATCCAGTCTCCTCCACAACTATGGAAGAATTTCACTATAGTTAACAGTATTACATACACCAATAACTCAGGATTGACCCAATCCTTTCACACTCAAGTTCTAACCTAACTTGACATTGGCTATGCTAATACCTAACTATTCACTCTTAGTGCTAACCCAACTAAGAAAGGGATACCTCACAGGTACAAGATACAAGACATAAACACACCTAAAGAAATCTGAAAATAACTCTAGGATTTTCTCTCAAGTGTATCACTCAGCCATTTTTCACTCATGGCTTTTACTTGAGCTTTCTCACAATGCCTTTTCTCACTAGAAATTACAGAATGATAAACATTGAAAAGAACATTACAATCAGTAAAACATGAAGGAGATTGACTTCATCAATTTCTTAAGCTTGATTTGGATTTTATTTTCTGCTATAGCTTCTGTGCATCAAGCTTGAAATCTCTCTCTCTTGCTTCTTTGGTTACTAGCTTATGGAAGAAGCTTTTTCTCTCTTTCTCTTTCTTACTTTTCTGATGCCATGATTTGACTTGAATAGAGAGGAGAGGAACGTTGCTTTTGGTTAAGCAAAAGAGAGGGATTTTCATTTCTGAAACCAAATCGGGCGTGGATCGGGTATTGGTATGCTTGGCCCGATTTAATTTCTTTGGTTTCTTTCTTTGCTTTTTGCTTGGGCTCTTTATTTTGCTTTCAGCCCAATACTCTTTGCTGATTACTTTTTATTCCATTTGGGCTATTAACATTTGGCCTGCAACAATAAACAATTAGTTAATAAGTAAATATAATTAATCAACACTAATTATTTATTTTGCTTAAAAATAATGTTTGTCATCACTAATTAATTTAGTTAATTTCTTAACTCAACAATCTCCCCCTTGATGACAAACATGATTTAAGCAATAATCAAAAGGAAATGAGTTTGAGTCAGGTTTAGAAAACTCCCTTTGAATTTTGTCATTTGCTTTTTTGTTGCTCCCCTTTTCCTTTTCAAGGTTAGCTCCCCCTGAATTTATGCTCTTCTCTTCTTTCCTGTTTACATATACTTATATGGAACTAAATAGATGCTATGTACCAACCAAAAGTATAGCAAACAGTGATAGTTTAAATGTCCAAAATAGAGCTTTAATACATCAGGGTCAGAATCAGATAGCAACATATCATAATCAGCCCAACATCAAGCTATTACCATCAGCAAACAGATTCAGCATGTGAAAACAAGTATTAATGCAGCAAAGATTATTCAACATGCAAACTCAAGTATGGATGCAGCAAAAATCCCAAATTGCTATTACTCCCCCTTTTGTCATCAAGGGCGGATAATAAACAAGATCAACAAAAACAAAATCTTGTATCCTGCAGAAAAGAGTTAGAGCACAGTTCAAAGTGCTAACTAAACTACCAAAGGTGCAGTAATATCCAGAGTTATTACAGTCATCCAAAATGAAACTGTTTAAAAGTACTAAAGAAGCAGAATTCATGAGACAAAAAAGAGAGCAGCAACAACAGTTTTTATGAGACAAATCCTAGGCATCAGAGCCATTCCCCTCCGAAGCAGCTTCCTCTTCAACATCAGTGGCAACGTCTTCATCATTTTGAAGGTTATCGATGAAGGTCATGAGCACAGCCACCCTATCCCTTGATTTCTTCAGGAAGTTCTCATGCTTGCTAGCCAGCTTCCTTTTCTCTTTGCTCAATTCAATTAAGTGATTCGACTGCCTGGATTTTGGTTGTGTTGGTTCGGGTATGGGTTCCTCAGTCGCCTGACGTTTGCCTTTGGAGGAGCCAGGCTTTGCTGAACCTGGTTTTGAGGAGCCAGGCTTGGAAGGTGTGGCCTTTGGTGGTGGCGTCGGCTTGACAGAGGCAGGAAATCTTGGGGTATTTTTGGTCCGAGCCATGGGGTCACAGCGATGAGGAGAGGTAGGAGGAGAAGGAGAAGGGGTAAAGGTGCGGTCTTGAGAGCGAGTGGAAGGCTTTGTGGGTAGCTTGAAAATCTTCTCACGAGGAGGCCTTTCAGGAATGGTTTTCTTCCTCATTTGGTTAGTTTCAGTCTTTTAAGGGAAGAGAAGCAGTAAAGTGAGTGGGAAGAAACCGAAGAGTGTGTGGAGAAGTTATGGAGGGAAGAGAGGGAGTGTTGGTAACCGTACCCAAAAAGTGGATTTCCAAAACCATGCAACTGCATCACCATTTGAAAAGACTTAAAAAGACATGACCTCATTCAAGAAAGATTTTATTTGATTTTAAAAAAAAATAAAAGGGAAGTTAATTTTAAAATTTGAGAGAAACAATCAAAATTAACCTGAAACACCTTTTTGGGCCAAAATTAAATCCTCTTGAAAACCTTTTGGGCCACAAAACATTTATTGAAAACCTTTCATGAAACACACAAGTCATCAAAAACTAACAAACAAGATTGTAACATTCATATTTGGGCCTTGAGGTGATATGATATTAATGAAACACATTTGGACCACTCTTAATCTGAATATTGAGGTTGGCCCAGATTGAGATTCATTTGAAACAAGCCCAGAACACGTTGACTTGATGGAAACGTTCATCACTTGCCCAGAATTGTCTCATGCCTGTTTATGAGACAAAAAGCTCCAGCAAATACATCAACATTTTTCAAACAAGGAATCATAACTCAAAATTCCTAGACAAGTCCTAAGCATGCAGAATCTATCTTCAGCTAATGGTTTTGTAAAAATATCTGCTAATTGCTCCTCTGATTTGACAAATTGAATACTAATATCCCCTTTTTGGACATGTTCTCTTATTGAGTGAAATTTCACTTCAATATGTTTAGTCCTAGAGTGCAAAACTGGATTTTTAGAAATATTAATGACACTTTCCACATACACTTCTCTATCTATTACTCCATTCAAAAATGCACATTTCACATCCATTTGGTATAATTTAAAACCACAAAATGCAGCATAAGCTAAGAGAAGTCTTATGACTTCCATTCGAGCAACAGGGGCAAAGGATTCATCAAAGTCTATTCCTTCTTCTTGGTCATATCCTTGTGCCACTAGCCTTGCCTTGTTTCTTGCAATGCTACCATCTTCTCCTAACTTGTTCCGAAAAATCCACTTGGTGTCGGTCACTTTCTTTCCACTAGGCCTTGGAACCAAGGTCCATACTTGGTTCTTTTCAAACTCAAGAAGCTCATCTTCCATAGCTTTAACCCAAGAAGGGTCACTGAGTGCTTCCTTGACGTTTTGAGGCTCTATTTGTGAGAGAAGGGCAATGTTTGATCCTTCATTTGCCTTTCTAGTGGAAGACCTTGTTTGCACTCCATGAGAGACGTCCCCAATGACAAATTCCTCAGGATAATTCTTCAAGAATCTCCATTCATGAGGTCTGGTGGACTTGGAGGCAGATTCATTCACCAAGGGATTCTGGGCGCTGCTGGCTGCAGAATTTCCTTCAGATTCATGAGACAAAATGGAATTGTCTCTTGAATTTTCAGCATTAGTAGTTTCTGGTTCAGCTTGTCCAGAATTTCCTTTTTCATGATTTTGAGCAGCTTCATCTTCCTTTTGAGCTTGATTTCCTGCATCACAATCTTCCAAAATGCTTTGCACCAAGTTAGTATCACAAAATGTAACATGTATGGACTCCTCAATAATTCTAGCATCTTGATGATAAACCCTATATGCTTTACTAGTTGTGGAATATCCTACAAACAAACACTCATAAGCCTTTGGATCAAATTTTCCCAAATTTTCTTTGTTATTTAAAACAAAACATTTGCATCCAAAGATGTGCAAGTAATCTAAGTTTGGTGGGTAGCCTTTCCAAAGTTCATAAGGGGTTTTCTTCAAAAATTTCCTTATGATTGTTCTATTTAAAATGTGGCAAGCTGTGTTAACCACTTCAGCCCAAAGGAATTTTGGAACATTACTCTCACAAAGCATGGCTCCTGTCATCTCTTGTATGCTTCTATTTCTTCTTTCCACAACACCATTTTGTTGTGGTGTTCTTGGACAAGAGAAGTTGTGAGATATTCCAAATTCCTCACAAAAGGATTCAAACAAATTATTTTCAAATTCAGTTCCATGATCGCTTCTTATAGAAGAGATTTTCAAATCCTTTTCATTTTGAATTTTCTTGCAAAAAGGTTCAAAGGCCGAAAAGGCTTCATTTTTGTGTGCGAGAAATAAAACCCAACCAAACCTAGTGTAGTCATCCACAATTACTAAACCATAATGTTTACCACCTACGCTTTGAGTTCTTGTAGGACCAAATAAATCAATGTGTAGCAACTCAAGTGGTCTTTTAGTAGAGATGTCTTCCTTTGGTTTAAAAGAACTTTTTGTTTGCTTTCCCATTTGGCAAGCATCACAAGTGATGTCTTTGTCAAATTTTATCAAAGGAAGACCTCTTACTAATTCTTTCTTTACAAGTTTGTTTATTTGAAACATACTTGCATGGCCCAATCTCTTGTGCCATAACCACTTTTCAGATTCTTTAGAGTGAAGACAAGCTACATTTTGATTCTTTAGTTCATCAAGAGTAAGTCCATACATATTATTGAAACGCTTGGCAACAAACATCACTTCATTTGTTTTTTCATTAACAATACAGCATTCAAGCTTTTTGAAAACAACTAAATATCCTAAATCGCACAGCTGAGTTATACTCAAAAGATTGTGCTTTAAACCACAAACCAAAAGCACATCATCAATGAAAGTAGATTGCTCATTACCTACTTTTCCAACAACAATGATTTTACCTTTACCATCATCTCCAAAAGTCAAAGCTTTGAAATTTTCTGGTTCTTGGAGGAGATGCATTTCTTTTAACAAACTGATTTTTATTAAAGTTATTCCTCTTTGCAAAAGCATTTTCACCAGAATTTTTTTTAACATTTTTACCTTTCGAATATGAGGTTTTGTTGTAAAATGGTGGTTTCTTGAAAACAGCCTCATTTTTTGAAACATAACCCAAACCTGGCCGGTTTGAACTCGGTTCAGTTTTTGGTGAAGGGTCAGTTTCACTTGTGTATACTTCATCAAATTTTTCTTCAAGTGTTGGAGCATTTTCAATACCAGATTTGTTTGGTATGGTTTTGGTATTTGATGAAGAAGCCACAAACTTTATAGAGGAAATATTAGAAAATGCATCTTCCTTGGCTATGTAGCCTAAACCAGATTTTTCAAACAATGGTCTTTGTCTTGCAAGTAATTTGTCCAAGTTACTAGAACCTTGAGCAAATTTTGCTAAGTCACCATTCAGCCTTTTAATCATATCATTTAATCTTTTATTTTTAGCAATTAACTCATGTGAAGGATCCACAATGTGCTTTCCTTTTAATTTTTCAAGTTCAGATTTTAGAAATATGTTTTCTTCAATGATGTCTAAAGCACATTCAGTTTCCTTCACTTTTTCTTTTAAAAATTCATTTTTGTCACCTTGCTCAAGTCCATCTTTTGCTTCTTTGAACTTGAACCCTTGTATTTGCCCTTGTTTTTCATCATCCTTCTAAATCTCCTAGCAAAAAACAAAAGTTTGTCATCTGAAATACCATCACTAGACTCACTCTCTTTTGGTTCTATTTGTGACTTGAGGGCTATTCCCTTTTTCTTTGAGTCTGTGTTTGTGTGTGTGGCTTCATAGGCAAGTAGTTTTCCTCTCAGCTCATCATAGGTTATGGGACTTATGTTGTTACTCTCGGTTAGGACAGTGGCAATGTTTTCCCACTCTTTTGTGAGGCTTCTAAGGAGTTTTCTCACCAAGGTTTGTTCTGCATAGTTTGTACCCATAGCATCAAGGTTGTTGATTATGATTGAGAATCTCTCAAATGCTTCATCAATGCTTTCTCCATCCTTCAAGCTAAACATCTCATACTCTTTTCGCAGCATATCAATCCTCGTTTCTTTGACTTGTTTAGTGCCTTCGTGTGTAACCTGGAGTTTTTCCCAGATTTCTTTGGTTGTCTTGCATCTAGACACCTTCCGGTACTCTTCAAAGCTGATAGCACAGTGAAGAAGGTTGATTGCTTTAGCGTTCAGCTCTATCTTCTTCTTGTCATCTTCATTCCATTCAGCTTCTTCTTTCGGAGTCACCACTCCATCAGCACTTGTTTTTGTTGGGATCTTGAGGCCACTCACAACGATCTTCCATAAGTTGTAGTCAATGGATTGGATGAAGATCCTTATCCTTTCTTTCCAGTAGGAATAGTTCTTTCCGTTAAAGAAAGGTGGCCGGTTGTTTGACTGGCCTTCAGTGAGGGTGTAGGCAATTGTGGTTGTGCCCAGATTGTTTGCCATTGGATCTTTGCTCCAAGCGGTTAAGCTTGATTCTTGAGACCTTAGCTCCTGATACCAATTGAAGGTTGTGGTAGGCTTAGAGAAGGGGGTTGAATCTATGCCTTCCTTTTAGTTGCTGTGTTACCCTTTTAAAACAGATTTGCAATTCTGATTCTGTTTTAACTTAGCAGCGGAAAATTATGAGACAATTTATTTTTGTCTCATGAATATCAGAAAACAGAACACAGCAGAGAAGAGAAAAGCTAACACCAGCATATATCCTGGTTCGGTTGCCTTGTGCTATGCAACCTACATCCAGTCTCCTCCACAACTATGGAAGAATTTCACTATAGTTAACAGTATTACATACACCAATAACTCAAGATTGACCCAATCCTTTCACACTCAAGTTCTAACCTAACTTGACATTGGCTATGCTAATACCTAACTATTCACTCTTAGTGCTAACCCAACTAAGAAAGGGATACCTCACAGGTACAAGATACAAGACATAAACACACCTAAAGAAATTTGAAAATAACTCTAGGCTTTTCTCTCAAGTGTATCACTCAGCCTTTTTTCACTCATGGCTTTTACTTGAGCTTTCTCACAATGCCTTTTCTCACTAGAAATTACAGAATGATAAACATTGAAAAGAACATTACAATCAGTAAAACATGAAGGAGATTGACTTCATCAACTTTCTGCTATAGCTTCTGTGCATCAAGCTTGAAATCTCTCTCTCTTGCTTCTTTGGTTACTAGCTTATGGAAGAAGCTTTTTCTCTATTTCTCTTTCTTACTTTTCTGATGCCATGATTTGACTTGAATAGAGAGGAGAGGAACGTTGCTTTTGGTTAAGCAAAAGAGAGGGATTTTCATTTCTGAAACCAGATCGGGCTTGGATCGGGTATTGGTATGCTTGGCCCGATTTAATTTCTTTGGTTTCTTTCTTTGCTTTTTGCTTGGGCTCTTTATTTTGCTTTCAGCCCAATACTCTTTGCTGATTGCTTTTTATTCCATTTGGGCTATTAACATTTGGCCTGCAACAATAAACAATTAGTTAATAAGTAAATATAATTAATTAACACTAATTATTTATTTTGCTCAAAAATAATGTTTGTCATCACTAATTAATTTAGTTAATTTCTTAACTCAACAGTTAGTCTAACTAAGTAAATCACTTAACCATTATTGCTTAGTCCATCAATCCTCGTGGGATCGATCCTCACTCACCTGAGGTATTTCTTGGTACGACCCGATGCACTTGCCGGTTAGTTTGTGGTTAGAAATTCCGCACCAAGTTTTTGGCGCTGTTGTTGGGGATTGACTGTGATTAACAACCACTAGGAATTAAGTTTGGTGTTACCTAGTTAATTTTGTTTTAATCTCTCTTTTTAATTCTCCCTTTAAATTTTCGAATTTTTTTTATTAAGTAGTAAGTATTTTTAATTTATTACTTTATACAGGTTACCTCACTGGGAATTCTCTGCACTCTGACGTAGAGAGTTCCATCTTTTCTTGTCTTCTATCTGTTTATGAGTAGGAACAGGGACAAGAAACCTCTGCTAGACTTTGATCCTGAATCTGAAAGGACTTTGAGGTGGCGTTTGCAACAAGCAAGACTTTACAAGGCTGCAGAGTCTACTATGGATCATAATAATAATGCTGTTAATGCCAATGTGGCAAATCCAAATGAGAATGAGCAAAGGAGAGTACTGGGCTCTTACTCTGCCCCTACTACAGATCTTTATGGAAAAAGCATTGTGGTGCCTCCTATAGCTGCAAACAACTTTGAGTTGAAGCCACAATTGGTCACTCTAGTACAACAAAATTGCCAGTATCACAGTCTTCCCCACGAAGACCCAAATCAATTTATTTATGATTTTCTGCAGATATGTGATACTGTGAAGACAAATGGAGTGAATCCTGAGGTGTACAGACTCATGCTTTTCCCATTTGCTCTGAGGGATAAAGCAAAACTATGGCTAGATTCCCAACCAAAGGAAAGTTTGAATACTTGGGAAAAGGTTGTTACAGAGTTTTTCACAAAATTTTTTCCACCAAAGAAGCTGACTAAGCTTAGGTTGGAAGTTCAGACCTTCAGGCAGAAGGAGGGTGAAACTCTTTATGATTTCTGGGAGAGGTACAAGTTACTGACTAAGCAATGCCCTCCGGACATGTTCTCCAAATGGACCCAACTAGATATCTTTTATGAAGGCTTGGGTGAGATGTCCAAGATGAGCTTAGATACTTCTACAGGTGGTTCATTACACAAGAAGAAGACACCAGAGAAGACTGTTGAGCTTATTGAATTGGTGGCTAGCAACCAATATTTATACTCATCTAACAGGAATCCTGTGAACTCTGAGACCTCTCAGAAGAGAGGCGTACTGAAAGTGGAAGCCGTTAATGCTCTTATTGCTCAGAATAAGCTTATGTCTCAGCAAATAAATCTACTTACTCAGCAGATGGGTGGCATGCAAGTCTCATCTATCAACACCCAAAATCCACCTCAAGAGTTCTCTTATGACATGGGAGGTAATTTTGTACAAAATGATAATTATGATTATGCTCAACCTGCTTCTGAACAGGTCAATTACATGGGGAGTGGTCCTAGAAATCCCAACAATGATCCATATTCTAAGACATACAATCAAGGATGGAGAAATCACCCAAACTTTGGGTGGAGGGACCAACCTCAGAGACCTCAAAATTTCAAAAATAATTCTTAGGGCAGCCTCCAATAGAATAATTACAACAACCGCCAATTTCAGTCTAAGCAACAATAACCACCTCAGCAGGCAAATTCTAAATCCCAAGAAGATTCTAATTGAGAGATGATGAAGAGTTTTATACAGGAAACCAGAGCCTCCATTCAAAACTTGGAGGTGCAAATGGGTCAAATGAGCAAGTAATTACCTGAGAGGTCTTCAAATATATTTCCTGGTGATACAGTGGTGAACCCAAGAGAAGATTGCAAGGCTATTCAATTGAGGAGTAGTAAAGTAGCTAGTTCTGAGACCAAGGTCAATGAGGAGCTAGTTGAAAAAGAAGCTCCAGAGGAGCAGAAGGAAGAAGTAGAATACAACCCTCCAAAGCGTGCAGATAACCCATTCCCTGACTCTCTTGACACTTATCGTACATTGCCAAAAGCTCCTGAATACAAGCCAAAAATGCCATATCCTCAGAGGCTTCAGAAGGCTTCCAAAGACAAGCAATTTTCTAAATTCTTAGAAGTCTTCAAGAAGCTGCAGATCAACATTCCTTTTGCAGAGGCTCTTGAAAAAATGCCTCTTTATGCTAAATTTATGAAAGAATTATTGACTAACAAGAGGAATTGGAGGGAACAAGAAATAGTGGTGTTAACCAAGGAATGCAGTGCTATTATTCAACATAACATTCCTGAAAAGATGCAAGACCCAGGAAGCTTTGTGATTCCTTGCACCATTGGAGATGTCACCATTCGGAGAGCTTTATGTGATCTTGAAGCTAGCATCTATCTAATGCCACTTTCAATGATGAAAAAGCTTCAAATTGAGGAGGTAAAACCCACTCGTATTTCTCTTCAACTGGCTGATCTTTCTATTAAATTACCTATGGGTGTTGTTGAGGATTTACTTGTGAAAGTCGGACCACCCACTCGTATTTCTCTTCAACTTGTTGATCTTTCTATTAAATTACCTGTGGGTGTTGTTGAAGATTTACTTGTGAAAGTAGGACCATTTATTTTTCCTGCTAATTTTATTATATTAGACATGGAAGAGGATGTAAAATCCTCTATTATTCTTGGTAGACCCTTTTTAGCTACAGGTAGAGCTCTGATTGATGTACAAAAGGGTGAATTAACCCTGAGGGTTAATGAAGAACAGGTGGTCCTTAATGTTTTTGAAGCTCTCAAGCACCCTAATGACTCTAAAGGGTGTATGAGAATTGATGTTGTTGAACCACTTGTTCAAGAAGTACTAGAAGCTGAGGTACTTGATGATGTTCTAGATTCTATTTCTGAGTATGAATTAGTTGAAGTTGATGATTCACCACCCCAAAAGGAGCTGATGAACACGCCAACAAAGGAGGAGGAAGTCCCCAAGCTTGAGCTCAAACATTTGCCCCCTTCTCTGAAATATGTGTTCTTTGGTGAAAATAATTCATATCCAGTGATTATTAGCTCTTCCCTGAAGCCCAAAGAGGAAGAGGCGCTTATTTTAGTACTCAGGAGCCATAAAATAGCTCTTGGGTGGACTATTGGTGATTTAAAGGTGATTAGTCCAACTAAGTGCATGCACAAAATCCTTCTTGAAGATGATGCTAAACCAGTTGTGAAACCACAAAGGAGACTCAATCCAACCATGAAAGAGGTGGTCCAAAAAGAGGTAATGAAATTATGGGAAGCAGGTATTATTTACCCTATTTCTGATAGTCCTTGGGTAAGTCCTGTGCAGGTAGTTCCCAAGAACAGAGGAATGACAGTGGTCAAGAATGAAAAGAATAAGCTTATTCCTACAAGAACAGTCACAGGATGGAGAATGTGCATAGACTACAGGAGGCTCAACACTGCTACAAGGAAGGATCACTTCCCCCTGCCTTTCATTGATCAGATGCTTGAGAGGTTAGCTGGTCATGCTTTTTATTGTTTTCTAGATGGATATTCTGGATATAATCAAATTGCAGTGGACCCTCAAGATCAGGAAAAGACAGCATTCACATGCCCTTTTGGAGTATTTGCTTACAGAAGAATGCCATTTGGACTTTGTAATGCTCCAGCAACTTTTCAAAGGTGTATGCTTTCAATTTTTTCTGATATGGTTAAAAAGTTTATTGAGGTATTTATGGATGACTTTTCTGTCTTTGGTAATTCTTTTGAATCATGCCTTAAGCATTTATCTCTGGTCTTGAAACGGTGTCAAGAATCAAACCTTGTTTTAAATTGGAAAAAATGTCATTTTATAGTTACACAAGGTATTGTTCTTGGACACCGAATTTCAAGTAAGGAGATTGAGGTTGATAGAGCAATGGTGGAGGTAATTGAAAAACTACCACCACCAACCAATGTTAAGGCAGTCAAGAGTTTCTTAGGTCATGCAGGATTTTATAGAAGATTTGTAAAGGATTTTTCAAAAATTGCTAAGCCATTAAGCAACCTATTGGTTGTTGATGTTCCTTTTGTGTTTGATGCTGAATGCCTGTATGCTTTTGAAACTCTGAAAGCAAACCTTACTTCTGCTCCCATTATAGCTTCCCCTGACAGGGATTTACCATTTGAATTAATGTGTGATGCTAGTGATTTTGCTATAGGATTTGTTTTAGGACAGAGGCATGGCAAGCTTGTACATGTCATTTACTATGCTAGCTGTATGTTAAATGATGCTCAAAAGAATTACAAAACTACAGAGAAAGAACTATTAGCTATTGTGTATGCTGTTGATAAGTTTAGGTCCTATCTAATTGGTTCTAAGGTTATTGTTTATACTGATCATGCTGCTTTGAAGTATCTTCTAACCAAACAGGACTCTAAACCAAGATTAATCAGATGGGTGTTGCTCCTCCAGGAGTTTGACATTGAGATAAAAGACAGAAAATGGTCAGAAAATCAAGTAGCTGACCATCTCTCCAGAATAGAGCCTGAACAAGGACTGCAACCACCCACAGCTGCGGCTGAGACATTTCTGGATGAGCAATTGTTCCTCATTTAGCAGGCTCCATGGTTTGCAGATATTGCAAATTACAAAGCCATGAATTTTATTCCAAGGGAGTACAGTAGGCAACAAGTAAAGAAGCTATTGACTGATGCAAGGTACTACATTTAGGAGGAACCGTACCTTTTTAAAAGGTGTTTAGATGGAATGATCCAGAGATGTGTCCCGGATGAGGAGAAATGGCAGATTCTTTGGCACTGTCATGGTTCTGATTATGGAGGCCACTTCGGTGGCGAAAGGACAGCTACTAAGGTCCTTCAGAGCAGATTTTACTGGCCGACTCTCTTCAGGGACTCAAGAGAATTTGGGAAGCACTGTGACAGATATGAAAAAGCCACGAATCTTCCTGCCAACCATGAGATGCCACAGTAGGGGATCCTTGAGGTTGAGTTGTTTGATGTATGGGGTATTGATTTCATGGGACATTTTCCACCCTCACATTCAAACAACTATATCCTGGTGGCAGTTGATTATGTGTCCAAGTGGGTGGAAGCTGTGGCTCTACCCACCAATGATGCCAAAGTGGTGATGAGCTTTCTTCAGAGATATATTTTCAGCTGGTTTGGTGTCCCTAAGACACTCATTAGTGATGGTGGAAGTCACTTCTGTAACAGATAGTTGGACTCCCTTCTTCAGAGATATGGAGTCCGTCATAAAGTGGCAACCCCCTATCACCCTCAGACAAGCAGACAGGTTGAGGTTTCTAATAGGGAACTCAAGCAGATTCTAGAGAAGATCGTCAGTGTTTCAAGAAAGTACTGGTCTAGAAAGCTTGATGATGCTCTCTAGGCCTACCGGATAACTTACAAGACTCCTATTGGCATGTCCCCTTATCAGCTAGTCTATGGCAAAGCCTGTCACTTGCCAGTTGAGCTGGAGCATAAAGCTTACTGGGCAATCCGGTATCTGAATCTTAATTCAGAATCTGCAGGAATTAAGAGAATGCTTCAGTTGAATGAGCTTGATGAATTCAGACATTCAACCTATGAAAATGCCAAGCTCTATAAGGAGAGAACTAAGTTATTGCATGACAAGAAGATTGCCATCAGAGTCTTTGAGCCCGGACAGAGGGTGCTTCTTTATAATTCAAGGCTCAAACTCTTTCCGGGGAAGCTGAAGTCCTGGTGGTCAGGACCGTTTGTGGTTACTAGAGCTTCACCATATGGTCATGTGGAAATACAGGAAAAGAATTCTGACAGAAAATTTACAGTGAATGGCCAGAGGTTGAAGCACTATCTTGGAGGCGAGATCGATCGCCAGAGGTCCGCTCATCTGCTGAATTAGCAGTTCTGACCATCAAGCTAGTGACGTTAAAGAAGCGCTTGTCGGGAGGCAACCCGATGTTCTCGTATCCTTTGTCTTGATTTCTATTAGTTTAATTTTTTATTTATTTGATTTCGGTTAAAATTTTTATTGTTTTTCCTTTGTTTTACGTATATTTGGATCATGCAGGAGTCTTGATACAGAGCAGGTTATTAAAAGACAGGGTTGCAGACATGCAAAAAAAAAGGAATTTGTTTCAGGAGAGTCTGCGCCTAACTTGAGCAATCTCGAGTTAGGCGCCACATGCTACGCGCAGAAAGGAATTTTCACTGGAGGGGCTGTGCCTAACTTGAGAATTCTCAAGTTAGGCGCCATATGTTACGCACCAAAGAGCAAAAGTTTCTGGAGGGTCTGCGCCTAACTTGAGAATTCTCAAGTTAGGCGCAAGGTGTGAAGAATCAAGGCAAGTTAGGAACGATGAAGGTGGAGTTAGGCGCATCAAATGCTTGGACTTGCGGGAGCCTTCAAGTAAGGCGCAATGCATGTCCAAGTTAGGTGCAAGGTTGAGGCATTTGAAGCTTGGACTTATGGGAGGCTTTAAGTAAAGCGCAAGGCCTTGTGCATTGCTCCAAGTTAGGCACAGTGCTAGAAGATCCTCCAGCTAAGTAAGGCGCCCCCATGCATCAAGTTAGGCACAGCCTAACTATTGCTCACCTTGGGCGCAGGTAAGGCGTGGTCCCCCCTCCCTTTATTACTCAACCCCCTCCACTCCAAGTAAAGCGCGGCCCCTACCCTAACAATTACCCAGCAAATCAACGCCAAATCAACCACTACTTAACCTGAACACTACCCCTCTTCCCAAGACATACCTGTGACCCATATAGCCCCCCTTCCAAACACTACTTAACCTGAACACTACCCCTCTTCCCAAGACATACCTGTGACCCATATAGCCCCCTTCCCCATATGAACCCGTGACCATTCCCTCCACCTAACCCCTTCCTAACCTTCTATATAAACCTCCCTCTTCTCCATACCCAAAGATAGGGTGTTCTTCTACCACACAATCGATGCATCCATTGAAAAATCAATGCAAATCTTCATGAACCAGTTATCTAAGGTATTCACAATCAAATCTAATCAAACAATATTATAGCTAAGCAATCACAAAAGAATGATAAATCCAGGACTATATACAAAAGGGTAAAAAAGATAGATCTCACCATGGTGGGATGTCTCCTACCTAGCACTTTTGTTTAATGTCCTTAAGTTGGACTTTCACTAGCTCATTGCTCTTTGCCAAGAGGTGCATCTTCCAAGAGGAATACCTCAATCTCCTTGTTGCTCTTCGTTTGCTCACCATGATACAACTTGAGACGGTGCCCATTGACCTTGAAGATATCCGGACTTGAGGGATGGCGCAAATGGTAAACCCCATAGGGTTTCGCTTTCTCTACTTGATATGGGCCTTCCCATTTTGACCTTAGTTTTCCGGGCAACAATCTCAATCTAGAATTGTAAAGGAGGACTATATCACCGGCTTTAAATTCTTTACCTCTTATATTCTTATCATGCACGGCTTTCATTTTCTCTTTGTAAAGTCTAGAATTCTCATAAGCTTCAAGCCTCAAACATTCCAACTCTGCTAGTTGTAGCTTCCTCTCCACTTCGGCTCCACCCAAACTTGGATTGCACTCCTTGACGGCCCAATATGCTTTATGCTTTATCTCCGCCGGTAAGTGGCAAGCTTTGCCATACACCAACCGAAAGGGACTCATGCCAATTGGTATTTTGTATGCCGTTCGGTAGGCCCATAATGCATTGGTCAGCTTAGCACTCCAATCTTTCCTATTGGATTTCACAATTCTTTCTAAGATACGTTTAACCTCCCGATTGGAAACCTTGGCTTGGCCGTTTGTTTGTGGGTGGTAGGCCGTAGCTACTTTATGCATGATGCCATATTTCTTCATTAGCCCTTCCATTCTCTTATTGCAAAAAGTGAACCTTGGTCGCTCACGATTGCTCGTGGCGACCCAAATCTACAAATGATGTTATTTCTCACAAAGGAAAGGACCACATTAGCGTCGTCCGTCCGGGTGGGTATTGCTTCAAACCATTTGGATACATAATCAATGGCAAGTAGAATGTAGAGAAAACCATTAGAATTTGGGAATGGCCCCATGAAGTCTATTCTCCATACATCAAAAATCTCACAAAATAGCATGGTTTGTTGGGGATTTCATCCTTCTTAGAGATATTACCAAATCTAATACATTGAGAACAAGATTTACAAAAATGAGAAGAGTCCTTGAAAAGAGTTGGCCACCAAAATCCACAATCTAGGATTTTCCTTGCCGTCCTTTGAGGTCCAAAATGGCCTCCTCCTTCAGAGGAGTGGCAAACTTCCAAGATTGAGTAGAATTCGGTTTGTGGAATGCACCTCCGAATTACTTGATCCGCCCTACATCTCCAAAGGTGTGGGCCATCCCACACATAGTACTTGGATTCACTTTTTAGCTTATCCCTTTGATGTTTGGAGAGATTAGGAGGGAAGGAGTGAGATACTAAGTAATTGGCAATTGATGAATACCAAGTAATGGTTTCTGAGATTGCATGCAAGCCCTCAAAGGGAAAAGAATCATTAATAGGAGTGGTATCGCCTTTGGTGTGTTCAAGGCGGCTTAGGTGATCCGCCACTAGGTTTTGCGTACCACTTCTATCCTTAATTTCCAAGTCAAATTCTTGCAACAATAAAACCATCTAATCAATCTCGGTTTGGATTCCTTCTTAGCCAATAAATACTTTAAAATCGCATGATCTGAGTACACTACCACCTTTGAACCAAGTAGATATGCTCAGAACTTGTCCAAAGCGAAAACTATGGCCAATAGTTCTTTTTCAGTGGTAGTGTAGTTGGATTGGGCTCCATCTAGTATTTTTGATGCATAGGCTATGAAATATGGACTCTTACCCTCGCGTTGTGCTAACGCGGCTCTCACGGAAAAATTTGAAGCATCACACATTATTTCGAATGGCCGACTCCAATCCGGCCCTCGCACGATAGGAGCTTGGGTCAATGCTACCTTGAGCTTGTCAAAAGCCTCCATGCATTCCTTGCTTAAATCAAACTCAATGTCCTTTTGCAACAACCTTGATAGAGGCAACGCTACCTTACTAAAGTCCTTTTTGAACCTTCGATAAAATCCTGCATGTCCAAGGAAAGAACGGACTTCCCTCTCGGAAGAGGGGTAAGGCAAGCTAGATATGACATTGATCTTTGCTGGATCCACGAAAATTCCATCTTTGGAAACAATATGTCCTAAAACAATGTCTTGCCTAACCATGAAATGGCACTTCTCAAAATTCAAGACAAGGTTAGTTTTAGTACATCTTTCCAAAACTTTTTCAAGGTTATCCAAGTAATGATAAAAAGAATCACCATATACCGTGAAGTCATCCATGAATACCTCCATGCATTGCTCTAGAAAATCCACAAATATGCTCATCATGCACCTTTGGAAAGTTGCCGGTGCATTGCATAAGCCGAATGGCATACGCTTATAGGAATAAGTTCCAAAAGGGCAAGTAAATGTTGTTTCTTCTTGGTCCTCTAGAGTAATGTGTATTTAGAAGTACCCCGAATAGCCATCTAGAAAGCAATAATAAGGTTTACCGGATAATCGATCGAGCATTTGATCGATAAACGGAAGTGGAAAATGACATTTTCTAGTGGCCGAGTTCAACCTTCGGTAGTCTATGCACACTCGCCAAGAGTTTTGCACCCGTGTTGCTATGAGCTCCCCGCTTTCATTCTTGATTGTGGTTACCCCGGACTTCTTTGGCACAACTTGAACAGGACTCACCCATTCACTATCCGAAATGGGGTAGATGATGTCTGCCTCGAGTAACCGGGTTACCTCCTTCTTGACAACCTCTGAAATGGTAGGATTCAATCATCTCTGAGGTTGTCTTACGGGTCTAGCTTCTTCTTCTAAAAAGATCCGGTGCTCGCACACTTGGGGACTTATCCCCGCTAGATCCGCCAAGCTCCACCCTATTGCCCTTTTATTCTTTCTCAAAACACATAGCAACTTCTCTTCTTGTTGAGGATTTAGTTCCCTTGCTACAATTACCGGGAACTTGTGGGCTTCATCAAGGTATGAGTACTTTAGGTGGGGCGGTAGTGGCTTCAATTCTAGCTTTTGCTCTTGGCTTATCACTTGAACTTCTTTGCTTGGGTCGTCACTATTTTCTTCAACCATATGTTTCTCATCTAGCTTTGCGTAATGCACTTCGGCCATAGTGTTGTCAATTAAGTCACACCAGAATATGGAATGGTTCTCCAGTGGGTGCCTCATTGCTTCTTCTAGGCTAAAACTTACGACTCTCCCATCTATCTCAAATGAGTAGGTTCCCGAATGGGCATCCAACTTGAATCTAGAGGTCCTCAAAAACGGCCTCCCAAGTAGGATTGATGATATCCTTTTGGATTCACTTGGTGGCATTTCAATGATATGGAAATCAATTGAAAATATCAAACCCTTTATGTTGACCAACACAGCTTCCACAATACCCGTTATGGTTATTATGCTATTGTCTGCCAAGACAAACCTAGCCGCCGACCGCTTCAACGGTGGGAGCTTCAATATATGATAAATGGAAAGAGGCATAATGCTAACGCATGCACCGAGGTCACACATACAATCAATGATTTGGACTCTATCAATGACACAAGAGACTAAACAAGGGCCCGGATCAACAACTTTTCTGGAATGGCTCCCATCAAAGCCGAAATAGAACTCCCCAACGGAATGGTTTCTAACTCATGAATTCTATCTTTGTTCATACACAAGTCCTCAAAAAATTTTGCATATTTAGGAACTTGATGTATAGCATCAAAGAGAGGGATAGTTACTTCCACTTTCTTGAACATTTCCACCATTTTTGGGTCAAGTTCTATACGCTTCTTAGCCTTTCTTGCCAATGTAGGGAATGGGATTGGTTGGGCCACTTCCTCTAAGACTTGCTCCTTTCTAAGGACTTCACTCCTTGGTTGAGGGTCTTCATCTTCAACTATCACATGTGTTTCCTCCTCCTCTTCAATTTCTTCTATCTCAACTCCATCCTCCTCTTGAGTAACTATCATTGGGCTAGGTGCCTTTGAGCCCTTCTCTTTTAATTGAGTTCCGGACCTCAAGGTTATGGCGTTGATGCCACCCTTGGGGTTGGGTAGAGGTTGAGAAGGTATAGCACTAAAGGTTAGAGCTTGAGGATTGGAGGTAGAAGGTGGCTCCATGCGAGCAATGAGAGCTTGGATGGTGGAAGTAAGACCATTGAGACTTGAGTTGAGTGTATTTTGGAGTTCTTTTTGCCCTTGGAATATGGACCGGAGTGTCTCATCTTGATTTAAGGAAGTGGAACGATAGGTGATTTGTGGTGCTTGTGATTGGTTGGGTAGAAGTGGTTGTCTATGAGGTGGTATATAGGTTTGGTAGTTTCTTCCTTGGTTTGGTTGTTGATTTGGAGGGTTTTGTGAGTAGCGATTTTAAGGATTGTTAGTGTTCCATCTTTGGTTGCCTCCATTGTCCCTTCCTCCTTGTTGATAATTGTCCCACCAACCTTGGTTGGAGCTATCCCTCCAACCTTGATTAGAGTTGTTACTCCATTGGTTATAGTTGCCTCCTTATTGGGGGTACCCTTGGTTGTAATTGCTCCCTTGTGAATGGTATCCTTGATTAGCGCATTCATAGTAGGAGTGATCATAGAAGTTGTGGGTAGCCGCTAGAGTATTATCTTCTTGGAGACTTGGACATTCATCCGTGTAGTGGGAGTAGCATGAGTAAATACTGCATACTTTTTACGGAACCAATTGTTGGCTTTGTTGGTATTGAGGAGGGGGTGGAGGTTGTGGTTGATTCACTTGGAGTTACTTTAGAAGGCTTGTCATCTCACACAAGGTCTTGGTAAGGGTGGCGGTCTCACCACTAGAAGAGACTTCATTCACGGCCCTTGGGCGGTTGACTCTCCGCCTAGCATGTTGAGTGGATTTGGCCAAGTCGGTAATGAGTTGCCATGCTTCCTCCGCCATCCTATACTTTGACAAAGAACCGTTGCTTGAGGCATCCAATAGATTCTTATCTTGCTCCTTCATGCCTTGGCACACATAGCTAAGCAATACTTGAGTGTCAATCATGTGGTTGGGGCATGAGTCAAGAAGTTTGCGAAACCGTTTCCAATATTCATATAGGGTCTCCATCTCGCCTTGTACAATATAAGAGATCTCCTTCCTTAGCTTGTCCGTCATTTCTACAGGCATGAATTTATCAAGGAATTTTCTTCTAAGCAAGTCCCAATCGGAGACAACATCACTAGGTAAGGTATAAAACCACTCCTTGGCTCTTCCCTCAAGAGAGAAAGGGAAGGCAAACAACCATATGGCCACTTCATCGGATCCTTCCCGCCTAGTGGTTGAGCATACACCATGAAAGTCCTTGAGGTGTCTAATTGGATCTTGTGCGGGAAGTTCATGGAACTTTGGTAGAAGATTGATGAGAGCGGTCTTGAGTTCAAAGTTTGCATTCAAGTTGGAATGAAGTACAAGGAAAGGTTGGAGAACAAAGTCCGGTGCACCCGCTTTCTTGAGAGTAACTCTCCTTGGAGCGGCCATTTCGTCAACACTTAAATCAAAAAAAGAACTATTAGTAGTATCAACGGAAGAGTAATTAGCGCCTTCGTTGGATGACAGTGATATGGTTGGTGAATTGGTAAAAACCTTTTCACCTTCCTCAAAGTCTAACTGCCTCCGAGCTTGCCAAATATGAAGCAAAGTTCTTTCAATTTCCGAATCAAATGGTGCTAAACTCGGATTTGGTAGTGAACGCGTCATACAATGAAGGAGATAAGAAGCTCATGACATCAAGTGATATTTAAGCAAAGACTAATTCTAACTACAATCAAACAATCAAACAATCAAGAGAGAAATGCAAGTATCCATGTATTAACATATTTACACTAACCAATAGAATGGCACACATAAGCAAATCCCCAGCAACGGCGCCATTTTGATGGACGTAATATTCTTATGCCGGTTAGAAATTAGCAATGAATCCAATCGTGAGTATAGTCTAACCAACACGTAAATATCGCATCAAACAATTCTAAAATCTATGACCGAGAGTATTGATCCCGGGTCGTTCTCCCTAGGATTTGCCTTGGAATGCGCATCATTGATTAGGAAGTCTTTTGTGGTTTTGAGAGTTGGTGCAAGAATTCAAGCTAACAAAAATAGACAAGCAATTAATTGAAATAAAGGCCTTGGCTAGGGGTAAGCATTGGAAGTTCCATCATTATAGTTTCCTTCAATTAAGATAAGAATTGATTGTTGCTTCACTTAGTTAACCCCCTAATAATGGAGGAAAGTCAAGTGAAAATAACTAACTTGAGTCACAAGTCCTAGTCTCACCCTAGGGAAGTCTAGCTTTAGTGCACTCCAAGTCAATTAGTAATTCTCAATTCCTAATCAACAATTGATATCCACTACTTATGTGTCTCCAATAACTCAACCCCTAAGCCAAGTGAGAGAAATCTACTCCATAGCTAGGGTTGTCATTATCACAAATAATGAGTAGGAAATCATAGAAGACATGATGTAATTGAGAGAAACGAATTGAATTAAAGCTATCTAATCCAAACGATCATCAACAATCAAGCAATTGAATGAAACTCCTCAATTCATTAATCAAAATTTAAAGTAACAAAGTCTCAAATCTAGATCCAAGAGATAGAATCAAAAGAACACTAATTGAGAGTAGAAGAAGAGTAGATCTACAACTTGTATCAAAGTAAAAGTGAATTAGCAATGGATCTCACCAAGAAATCAAAGGAGAATTGCAATGGAGAAAGTGAAATCCTAGAGAGAAGTTGGAGTTTCTCTCTCTAAAAGCAAAATGTAACTAACTACCCAAAATATCTCGAATTATGACTCATTGCCCCAACCCCCTTTATCCTTAGTCTTCTTATGCTTTTCCCTCCAAAATTCTACCCCAAATCAGGGCCTAGGGCTGCCTGAAATCGCTGGTCATGTTTTCCCTTTAAAAAATCACATGCGCACAACGGCGCATACGCGCACAGTACGCATACGCGCCCCAGGGATTTTTCGCGATTCACGAGCAAGCGTACAATGCGCGCGCGCGACCAAGGTTTTATGGCCCAGCCGTATAAGCGCGCCGGCTTCTTGCTTTGGCTCCATCTAGCTGCTCTGGGGGTGCACATCTGCGCGTACGCGTATGGTGCACGTGCGCGCAAATGCCCAAATTCCAAATTTCTACTTTATTCCATGCTCCTTCCATTCATGCATGCCTCCTTCACTCCTTTTAGCCATTTTTGCCCTATAACTTCTGAAACCACTTAACAAACGGATCACGGCATCAAATGGTAATAGAGGAGGATTACAATATATCAATTTTGATGCAAAAGAAGCACGTTTTCATCTACGAAGCAAAGTTGGGAAAGGAACACAAAATCATGCAGTTTTATATGAAATAGTATGGAAGATCATTGATAAAACCCTTAAAATCTATACATGATAAACCCTAAAAATGGGGTTTATCAACCTCCCCACACTTAAAGTATAGCATGTCCTCATGCTAAAGGAAAGCAAAAGACCAAAGGATCACAAGAGAGTGAGACTCATGGGATGTAATCTACCTACATGAATGCAACTAGGGTGTATGCTACTATATACTTGGTCAAGAGCAATTCAATCTTCCTAGAACACACACACACACACACACACACACACACACACACACACACATATATATATATGCACATAGGACAAGATGATGGGCAATGTATGAACTCTACCAATTTTTGGTCACCAAGGTGGAATATGCATATCTTGCATGAAGAACGCTCGTGAGAGCCAGGAACAAGGAATTGAGCTTCGAACCCCTCATCGGAAGTATTTGTACTCTATTCGCTCGGTGTATAGGGTTGATCACTCAATCTTCCCCTTCTTCATGCTCTTCCAAAATTTGTTCTTCCTCTAACAATCAACAATTGTTCTATGCATGCATACATATATCATGGGGTCTTTTCTTAGGTTATAATGGGGTTAGGGTTAAGGTAGGGTTATATATTTGGCTAAGTGAGTTAAAGATTGAATCCTTTGATTAACTTAAACTCCCCTCCTAACCTATGTAACATCCTATACAATTATGTACTAACCTAACTACCCATTCCTCACTCTTTCACATACTCATGCATTTACTTTTGATCATTATACATATGCATTGATTTGTCTTTAGGTCATACTTTGGGGCATTTTGTCCCCTTTTATTGCTTCTCTTTTTTTCTTTCTTTTTCTATATATTTTTTTCTTTTCTCTATTTTTTTTAACTATATAAAAGAACATCAATGCATAAGGTCTATTCATTCAATCAACACATGAGTATGTATCCACTTCCCAATATTTTTAACAAAACCCGGTTTTCCCACACTTGAATGGCACACACGCACTAGCCTAAGCTATTTAAGGATTCAAATAGGGACATTCATGGTTTTTCGCTTTTGGCTTGTGATGTGCTAAAATTAAGAATAAGTGGGTTAAGCGTAGGCTCAAAATTGGTTGCAAAGGTTGTTATAAGGTAAGGCAATTTGGGTATGTAGTTAAGTGAGAAGATGGCATCAATCATGTACATGCATTCATACATATAACAATGGACATATAGAGTTAAACAAGTTAAAGATCACAATCGTAGAGAGAGAACAATGCATACAAGAAGGAAAGTAAGTGGCTAGAAGATGTAGCCACGCAATTAGGCTCAAAACTCGCTTGTGTTCTTGGCTCAAAATCCATGTTCCAAATTACATTTTTCAAACAAGCTTAGCATCAAAAGTTTTCAAAATTTTCAAAATTGGTAGGGTTGCCCCAAAATTCTTAGCTTCCTAAGAAAGAAGTCATTACTCTAACTAAGTGGACTTATTAAAAGATAACTAACATGCAAAGGATGTCAAAAAGTGAAAAACCAAATCATGCAATCTATCCTAATTAACAAAAGAGATTCAAAATTTATTCGGGTGTTACTTATGAAGACCGGTCAACCGACTGACCTCCCTACACTTAGAAGTTGGCACGGTCCTCCGTGCCGTGAGTGAGACGCAGTGGTTGATCGGCTTCCGAGTGTCCATCATCTTCTCCATTATCGCTATCTTCATTATCGGTGGTGCTAGGCAACTTAGAAGCTTCTTGACAAAAGTGTATCGGCATTGGTTGCGCTGCTCATAGCGATCAAGCTTCTTATAGAGGTCCTCTATGCGTTGCATGGATGATTTTGGTGGTGCGGTTGAGGTGGTGGGAATACTCATAGGGATGGCCAAGTTCGGATCCTCAGTGTCCGCCAGAAGGTAGAGATATCTCCCGTTTGGAACAAAATTGCCGTCTATCGGGATCATGGCCCTCCGATCCTTGGTCTCATGGGGAACACCGGCTGCGGCAACTAAGTCGGTCACTAGAGTGTGAAAGGGTAAGTTCCCCTTAGCGTGGATGCGGCCCATAGCTTGGTGAATGAGACGGGGAATATGAATCGGTCTCTCTGTGAGGACACACCAAGCAACAAGGCTAACTCGGCAGTGATAGATGAGCCATGGGTGCTTGGGAGCATATAATGGGCTAAAATTTGGGCACATGTCTGAGCCTCTCTAGTGAGAAAATATGCAGTGATACCCTTGGGCCGGGGTCTCATCCTCCCTCGAATCCAGAATGATTCGGGTATAGCAATGACCTTGAGGATGGCATCCCAATCAAACTCATATTCGCATCGTGCCGACAAAATCTCTTGATATGCATCAATCCCTTCCGCTAACGATCCGGTCTTAAGCACACTTTGAATGGCCTCCTCTGTGACGGAAACTTGTCTTCGGTGCACAAATACCGATACAAGGGATGAGGAGTGGTAATTGGTGTAAAATTCTACCACCCAGGACAAGTTTGCTTCACGTGGCTTTCTCAATAGGAACTCCCGTTGCCGCCGCTCGATGCGGGGCATGATAAGCAGAATGACATGAGCCGGAGGGGCTAGAAGAGGCTCCGCATGATAGTTCCTTCCTTTGATCAAGGGGTAGACAAGTTCGCAATAGCGGTTGGGGAACTTGTTCGGGTCCCTTGCCGGGTTGTCCTTTTCCAAAACATCAATGTTGGCAACGCTCATTGTCTTATTGAGGAGGGGCTTGGCTCTAGGCGCTTGTTGTGCTTTGCTAGTGGACCGTGGGGGTGCCTTCTTGGACGCCTTTTCGTTGTCTTTCTTGATAACCATCCTAGAAAGGAAGGAAATGTGGCAAAATTAAACTTAAAGAAGCACCAAGAAATAATAATCATGCAAGTGATAAAGCATAAGAGAATAAGTGGCTTAGATACATGACAGCTGCAACATGTAACTAAGGCAACAATGAAAATCATGGCTAATCACTAGCATGGGATGTATGAGTGGTATAAGCAAGCAAACAATAAGCATGAGAAGCATACACTCTTAACATCAATAACAAGAGACAAGAGTTAAGGGATGAGCATGTAGAAATGAAGCAACAAGAGTATTAATCTTAATGCATATAAGAACACGCAAGTGAATGAGAAAGAACACTAAAATAGAAGAGCTAAGTCAAATGTAACTCCAAAAAGTCATGTGGGTCTTCCATCAAACACTTGGTGTGCATTCCTTTTTATGACAAAAATGAGAGAAGGGTGACAATGTAACATCCTATAAAGCATCATCAATCATCATAGCATACCACACATTGTAAGGAAAAGCAATTAAGACAATCCAACTCATCAATGCAAGAGTAATCCCTACTTTTAATACCCATAAGAAAATGAAAAGGAAAGAAAAACTAACAAACAAAGAAAACATGAAAGGAAACTAACTAAGAGGAAGAGTAAGGGAATGTAACTCATGAAAAGAAGAAGGAAAAGAGAGAGCTAAACAAGAAAAGAAATGAGAAGTACCTTGAGAAGAAGAAGAGAAATGGGGTATATAGGTGAGAGAAGAGGAAGTGAGGAGTATTAGAGAGGAGAGGGGAAAGAGAGGTGTGGGACCGCCGGAGGTGATGGTTGCCGCCGGTGGTGGTCAGAGGAGAGGTGGTAGAAGTGGTAGAAGGGAGTAGAAGTGAAGAGGAAGGGTGATGGTAAGAAGGGGGAAGAGAGATGGAAAGAAAAGGGCGCACTGCAATGCAATTGGTTTGCGAAACCGGCACGCGCGCGCCATGCACGTGTGCGCGTGCATCGGCAAAAATTAGCAGGGGCGTGGACACGCACAGTACGCGTACGCATGAAGTGGTGATGTACAGGTGTGCGCGCGAGCGCCAGGTGCGCTTACGCGTGCGTTTAGGTTGTGCCCTCCGCACAATGTCGGCACAACTCTGGCTCAACTCTCGGGAAAAAGTACCAGAAAATGACTTTACGCGATCGACGCAGATGCACACGGTGCGCTTACGCATCGATGTGCATTTTCTCCGAGGTGTGCGTGCGCACCGGGTGCTCTTGCGCGTGAGTGGAGTTAGGCTATTGGCATGATATTGGCCCAACTTGGGCATAACTCTCGGGAAAATGGCTCAGGATTGCATTTAGCGACATCGGTGCGGACGCGGCTAGTGCGCGCACGCGCGCTTTGCGCGAATGGGGCCATGGGCGCGTACACGTCAAGTGCACGCACGCGAGAGTGGTGTTATGCCTGGGGCTCAGAATTGGCACAACATTGGCACAACTCTCTGGAAATTGACCCAGGAGCTGCGAGTGCCTATGGGCGCGTACACGCATAGTGCGCGCACGCACCCCCCCCCTTTTTTTCAGAAACATGAAGAATGCCTAATTATCATGAATTTAGTGGCCAAACAAGCCAAAAGGGTCAAAAACACCCAAAACTCAATGCAATAACAAAAGATGGGGTGTTCTTCTACCACACAATCGATCCATCCATTGAAAATCAATACAAATCTTCATGAACAAGTTATCTAAGGTATTCACAATCAAATCTAATCAAACAATATTATAGCTAAGTAGTCACAAAATAATGAAGAATTTAGGACTATATACAAAAGGGTAAAAAGGATAGATCTCACCATGGTGGGGTGTCTCCCACCTAGCACTTTGGTTTAATGTCCTTAAGTTGGACTTTCACTAGCTCATTGCTCTTTGCCAAGAGGTTCATCTTCCAAGAGGAATACCTCAATATCCTTGTTAGCTTTTCAACCCAACTGGAACTGCCTCATTTGGACTTTTGTAGCTCAAGTTATGATCGATTTAGTACGAAGAGGTCGGGGTTGATAGCTCAGCAATTTCTTCATTTTCTTGTATTACTTCCACTTTTGCATGTTTCCTTTCCATCCTCTAAGCCATTCCTACCCTATAAACCCTGAAATCACTTAACACACATATCAAGGCATCGAATGATAATAAGAGAGGATTAAACATAGTAAATTTAAGGCCAAAGAAGCATGTTTTCAATCATAGCACAAAATTAGGAAGGAAAATATAAAACATGCGAAATCTATGAATAAGTGTGAGAATAGTAGATAAAATCCACTCAATTAAGCATAAAATGTACCACAAAATAGTGGTGCATCAGTGGGGTAGGTGAAAGATGTTGTGGGACCCACATGTCCTGAGAGGCTAGGGAATTTCAGATTCCCTGCTTCTCTGTATTGGCGTTTGAATGCCTAGGGGCTACTCCCTGGCTGGCGTTCAACGCCAGCAATGCTCCCCTCTTGGGGCGTTGAACACCCAGCAGGGTTACCCTGGCTGGCGTTCAACTTTGATACTCTTTCCATTGTGTTCTGTTTTTACTGCTGTGAATTTTGTCTCTTAGTGTTTTATTTTCGCTGCTGTGAATTCTGTCTCTTGATTGAAGCACATGATCATGACTCTGAAAAAAACAAAACAAAACAAAAAAAAATATAGTTGAGTAAAGTTGGGTTGCCTCCCAACAAGCGCACTTTTAACGTCACTAGCTTGACATTTAGCTCCTTACGGAGGTGAGTATGAGCTCATATTTTTTCCCCTTACAGTGAACTTTCGTCCTCTCATGAATGAGCTCTACATGCTTTAGAGATAGGACACGACTCACTGTATGTGGTAAGACTAGCATTTTAGTGAAGACAACTCTCATGCCAGGTGAGAGGCCATCAGTAGGAACTTTCTTGTCCCTCCAGCCTTTAAGTACTTTCTTTTTTGTACCCTTGTGCTTAGAGCTTGTTGATGGTATCCCAACACCAAACTTAGAATTGATATCTGGGGGCTTTGCAGAGCTCTGCATAGAAAGAGAGGGTTGGCACACAAGGTGTTGCACAGTTATCTCTCTTTTAGAGGGAGAATTGGGATGAGGCATCTTGAATAAGATGTGGTCCTCCCCTAACTTTAGGGTTAGTTCTCCCTTAGCCACATTAATGATAACATTAGCTGTG
Organism: Arachis ipaensis; assembly: GCF_000816755.2. NCBI lineage: Eukaryota > Viridiplantae > Streptophyta > Magnoliopsida > Fabales > Fabaceae > Arachis > Arachis ipaensis. Next base: position 93,794,676 of record NC_029789.2, read on the forward strand.
GCTAGGAAAGGTCTTCTAAGGATGACACATTCATCCTCATCCTCTCCTATATCCAAGACAATAAAGTTTGCAGGGATATAGTGGTTTTCAACCTTCACCAAGACATCTTCTATTAAGCCATTTGGCTTCTTCATTATCTTATCTACCATCTCTAAGGAGATGTGTGCAACTTGTACCTCAAGAATGCCCAGCTTCTCCATTACAGAGAGTGGCATGAGGTTGATGCTTGAACCTAGGTCATACAAAGCCTTCTCAAAGGTCATAGTGCCTTTGGTGCAAGGAATCAGAAAGCATCCAGGATCTGGAAATTTCTGAGGTAGCTCTTGTTGAACCAAAGCATGGAGTTTTTAGGAAAGCAATAGAGGTTCTTCCTCCAAAGGCTTTGTACCAAATAACTTGGCATTCAGCTTCATTAGAGCTCCTAGGTACCGAGCAACTTGCTCTTCCCTAGTGTCTTCATCCTTATCTGAGGATGAGTAGTCATCAGAACTCATGCACTGCAGGAGTGCATTCAAAGGAACCTCAATTGTTTTTATGATTTCCTTTGGTTCTGGGATAGAGGGTTCTTGAGTGGGCTTTAAGCACTCAAAGGGTGGTGTGCTTTGGCTGGCGTTCAATGCCAGCTTTGTCAGCTTATTGCATGTTAAACGCCCTTACTTTCTACCTTGACTGGCGTTAAACGCCAGTCCCTCTAGCATTCTGGGCGTTGAACGCCCAGCAGGGATGTCCTTGTAGGCGTTCAACGCCAGCTTCCCTGGGTGTATGGATGCTGAACGCCCAGTGAAGGGTTCCTCATTGTCGTTCAACGCCAGAATGGCTGCATGGTTGGTCGTTGAACGCCCAGCAAGTGCTCCCTGGCTGGCGTTCAACGCCAACTATTCTGCTAGGATGGGTGTTAAACGCCCAGTGAGGGAGTTTTCACTAGTGTTTAACGCCAGGCTTGCTGCCATTGTGGGCGTTGAATGCCCAGTGATATGTCCTTCACTGGCATTCAACACCACCCCATTCTCTCCAATTTCGGCCTCAACCTCCATGGTTATGGCCTTGCACTCTTCTCTAGGATTTACCTCAGTATTATTGGGAAGAGTGTCAAGAGGAGTCTTAGGGATCCTCTTGCTTAGTTGACCAACCTGTACCTCCAAGTTTCTAATGGAGGACCTTGTTTCATTAATAAAACCGTGGGTGGTCTTAGTGAGGCTGGAAACCAAAATAACTAAGTCAGAGAGGCTCTGCTTAGAGGTTTCCATGTTCCCTTGAGAACATGGAAATGGTGGTCTGTTATTGAACCTATTCTAGTTCCTTCCACCTTGGTTGTTATTGAAACCTTGCTGAGATTTTTGTTGATCCCTCCATGAGAGGTTAGGATGATTCCTCTATGAAGGGTTATAAGTGTTTCCATAAGGCTCTCCCATGTAATTCACCTCCTCCATGGTGGGTTGATCAGGATCATAAGCTACTTCTTTAGGAGAAGCTTCCTGAGCACTGCCAGCTACAGTTTGCATTCTAGTCAGATGCTGGGAGATCATATTGACTTGCTGAGTCAAGATCTTATTCTGAGCCAGAATGGCATTTAGAGTCTCAATTTCACAAACTCCTTTCTTCTGAGGGATTCTATGGTTTACAGGGTTCCTCTCAGAGGTGTATATGAATTGGTTGTTTGCAACCATCTCAATAAGCTCTCTTGCTTCTGCAGGTGTTTTCTTCAAGTGAAGGGATCCACCTATAGAGATGTCCAATAAAATTTTAGACATCTCAGACAAGCCATCATAGAACACGCCTATGATGGGCCACTCTGAGAGCATGTCAGGAGGACATCTCCTGATCAGTTGCTTATATCTTTCCCAAGCTTCATAGAGGGATTCACCTTCTCTTTGTCTGAAGGTTTGAACTTCCACTCTAATCTTGCTCATCCTTTGAGGAGGAAAAAACTTAGCCAGAAAAGCATTAACTAGCTTTTTCCAAGAGTCAATACTCTCTCTAGGTTGGGCTTCCAACCATAGCTTAGCTCTGTCTCTTACTGCAAAGGGAAAGATAATCAGCTTGTAGACTTTAGGATTAACTCCATTAGTCTTTACAGTATCACAGATCTGTAAGAACTCAGCTAACTGATGTGGATCTTTCATTGGATGTCCATGAAACTTGCAGTTCTGCTGTAAAAGAGAGACTAACTGAGGCTTAAGCTCAAAATTGTTAGCTCCAACGGCAGGTACAGAGATGCTTCTGCCATAAAAGTCAGAGGTAGACATGGTGAAGTCACCAAGTACCTTCCTTGGCTCCTCTTGAGGTTCGGCCATGTCCTCGAAACTTTCTGAAAGGTCTCTTCCGGAGTGTTGTGCTTTAACTTGTTGTAAATGCCTCCTTAGAATCTTCTCAGGTTCAGGATCAGGAGTCAAGAGGGGTTCTTTATCCTTGTTCCTGGTCATAAACAAGAAGAAAAGAAAAGAAAGAAAGAGAAGAAAACTTTCTGTACCAATAGGCAAGAAGCTCCTCCTTAGAGTCAGATGTGAAGAAAGAAGAAGAAGAAAAGAAATAAAAGAAGTAGAAGAAGAATACTGTGAAAATAGGGGATAGAAGTAAATAAGAAAGGATGAAAGATGAGAAGGAAGAATAGAGAGGGGGTAGAGTTCGAATGATATAGATGTGAGAAGAAGAGCAGTATAAATAGAAAAAGTAAATAAGAGTTAAAATATTTTTGTTTTTATTTTATTTATTTATTTAATTTCAAAAATTAAGTTAATTAATTTAAAAAGAATTTAAAATTTAAATGTTAAATTTTCGAAAATAGAAGAGAGAGAAGAGGAATAAGTTTTCAAAAAGTAAGAGAGAAAAGAGTTAGTTAGGTAGTTTTGAAAAAGAATAGAGAGAGAAGAAGATATTATTTTCGAAAACTAAGGAAGAGAAGAGTTAGTTAGGAGGTTTTGAAAAAGAAGGGAGAGAAAAAGAGATATAGTTTTCGAAAATCAAGAAGGGACGATTTAGTTAGGAGGTTTTGAAAAAGAAGAGAGAGAAGATAAGATATTAATTAAAAAAGATTTGAATTTTAAAATAAGATAGAAGATAAGATAAGACAAGATTTAAAGTTAAAATTTGAAATTAGAAAAAGATAAGATAAGAAATTAAAAAGGTTTGAAAAATATTTTAAAAAGATAAGATTTTGAAATTGATTTTGAAAAGGATTTTATTTTAAAGATTGAAATTTGAAAAAGATAAGATAAGATTTTTAAATTTTGAAAAAGATATGATAAGATTTTGAAAAAGATAAGATTTTTTTGAAAAAGATATGATTTTTATTTTTGAAAAATTTGATTTTTGAAAACTTACAACTAAGATATGAATAAGATAAAATTTTGAAATTTGAAATCTGAATTTTTATGTTAATTTTCGAAAATTATGGTTAAAATTAAGTTAGAAAAGATATTTTTTATTTTTAAATTTTATGATGAAAGAGAAAAACACACAAGAGACACAAAACTTAAGATTTTTAGATCTAGTGTATCCAATTTTCGAAAATTTGGAGGGAAAACACAATGGGACACCAAACTTAAAAATTTTAACATCAAAACACATACAAGACTCAAGAACACCTTGAAGACTAACAAGAACACAAAGAACAAAATTTAAATACTCAAAGAACACAAGAACCAAAAAAAAGAACACCAAACTTAAAATTTTTAGAAAACCACAAATAAATTTTCGAAAATTGAATGAAAAATAACAGGAAAACACCAAACTCAAAGACTTGATACAAGATTTAACCAAAGAAACTATTTTTGAAAATTTTTTGAAAGAAGAACTTATAGGGGACGAAAATTTTAACAAGAACAAAAATAAAAGACTGAAACTAAGAAAAAAAATTAAACAAAATAAAATAAAAATTATTTTTGAAAAGCTTTTAATTTTTTCAAAAATTTGAAGAAGAAGAAAATAAAAATAAAAGATGCAAATCAAAGTTATACTCTTACAAAAATCAAAGACTCTCAAACAAAAAGCTAAGGATACATGAAAATAAACTGCCTGAAAAAAGTTTTTGAAAAGGGTTTTAAAATTTTTGTAATTGAAAAACAGAAAACAGGAAAGACTCAAACAAAATCAAAGATCAAACAAAGAAAGGAAAAATATTTTTGAAAAAGGTTTATAATTATTTTTGAAAAAGAGAGAAGAAGAAAATAAAAATAAAAGACTCAACAAAATAAAATAAAATAAATTATCTGATCTAGGGAGCAAGACAATCCGTCAGTTTGTCCAAACTCGACAATCCCCGGCAACGGCACCAAAAACTTGGTAGCACGAATCCCCATACTTTTGTACTGTTGTACCAGCAAGTGCACTGGGTCGTCCAAGTAATACCTGAGCGAGTCAGGGTTGATCCCACAAGGATTGTGGTTTGAAGCAAGCTATGGTTATCTTGCAGATCTTAGTCAGGCAGATCAGAAGGTTGATAGATAAATATTTGTGAGATTATTATAATAGGGTGCTAATACTTTAAGGATAGAGTTGAGAGTTGGAGTTGCTTTGTCTTTCTGAAGTAACTCTGGTACTACTGTCTTCTTTACTTGTGAATGATCTTCTTCTATGGCAGGCTGTATGTGATCAAAGTCATTGCCCGTAGTCATTGATCTTCTCTGCTGCAGAATGAACGCCATTGCCCGTGGTCATTCAATCTGACAGAGGGTGAAGCTCTAGCAGTTCATTCTCTTGGCGATCCTACTCAAAACGCCACAGAAAAGGTCAAATCTTCCAGATCAGCTGGTGTCTCGAGACCATAATCCGAAGTCGTGGATTAACCGGTTGAGTTGGTATCTCGAGAAGTCCCCAACGAAGTCATAGATTAACCGTCTGAGAGATGTATAAACATAGCTATTGGCTCGTGCTTTCCTGCCAAGTATTCACACGAACCCAAGTAGACGCGGATTTTTGTTAGGCACGTTCATCTAATGTGATGAACAGAGCTAATTTGTCAGATCATCCAATTCATCACGATGAAGATCGGATATACATCTTAGAAGTAAATCAAACACAAATCGAAGAAGAAACAGTAATACTTTTATTAATTCATAGGACTCGGCAGGGCTCCTCCCGTCAACCTATGAGTTTAGAAACTCATACTAATGTAAAAATACAACATAAAAATGAAAATAGGGCTGAATGATATGCATGTTGTTTTCTGATTATGTAAAATACACTTTAAATACTAAACAGATGACTAGTAAGGGTAAAATAGTCTTTTTAGTGCTAAAATCCACTTTTGGGCCTACTTGGTGAGTGTTTGGGCTAAGCTTTGATGAGATCCACGTGCTATGAGGTCTCCTGGGTGTGGAACGCCAGCTAAGGGGTCCTCATTTGGCGTTTGGACGCTGGTCTTTGCTTTTGGGCGCTGGACACCAGGAAGGGGGCAGGAAGCTAGCGTTGGACGCCAGTTTTGAGCCTTCTAATCCGAAGCAAAGTATAAACTATTATATATTGGTGGAAAGCTCTGGAAGTCAGCTTTCCATAGTCATTGAGAGAGCTTCATTTAGACTTCTGTAGCTCTAGAAAAGCTCTTCTGAGTGCAAAGAGGTCAGATCTGAACAGCATCTGCAGTGCTTTCTCTATCTCTGAATCAGACTTCTGCTCCAACTTCTCAATTTCAGCCAGAAAATACCTGAAATTGTACAAAAACACAAAAACTCATAGTAGAATCCGAAAATGTGAATTTAACACTAAAATATGTAAAAATATAATAAAAACTAAATAAAACACACTAAAAACTATATGAAAATGATGTCAAAAAACGTATAAAATATCCGCTCATCAAAAAGTAAACTGTGATCTCTAATCTTTCATTGCTCTCTCTCTCATATTTTTTTTTAGTCTCACTTATAAAATTAATGATAAGACATTACACTTTATTCCTTTAATTGTTAAAAAAATTGTAAGGATCCATTTTCGCAACCCGATCCACATTTCCTGAACAAAATTTGTTAAACATTTTTAACCCATTCACAACCAATTGTCGTGGGCCGTTAGTCCATCATCTTAAAATAATTAAATCCCACCTCTTCATTAAGCATGCTATATTAATTAGCAAGGTATTACCATTTCATCAAACCGACCAAAACTAAAAAGAGCAGAAGATGTCAGCCTTTTCGTGAAAATGGAGCAGTAGCCATGATTTGTTCCCCTCCACACATAGGGCAGCGGACGCAAACACGTAGTATCCACGTGTGGATGTCTCCCATAAACCACACTATAGAATTTTCTTAAATAAAAAACTTTACTTGAGATGCAGTAAGCTCTGCCCTGCATTATTCATCACTGATTTAAAGCCAAGACCACCTTGTTTTTTTGGGTGATATATATATATCCTCTCATAACTTAATAGATAGACTTTTCTCTCATCATCCACCCCATTTCAAATAAAATTATGACAAATTCTATCCATTTTATCACAAACAAAGAGAGGGATTTCATAGTTTGCATCACAAACATCAGGATAGTAGCTAGAGCTAATTGGGTTAGAGTAATTCTCCCTGCTGAAGATAAGGTTATGGTTCTCCAAGAGTTTAGGCGAGTTGCCATTCTATCCAAAGTGTACTTCTAGTATCTCATAGTTGTTAATAGATAGATTTATCAAATAAACTAGTATATGATATTATCATAAATTGGTATAAGTGAATAACAACGAGAAGGACCAACATGGGTCACGGTAGACAGTTGGATAATAACAAATATTTAAAATTAGATGAAGCAAAATACTGTACCATTTTTTAATGAAATACGGGTCTAATAAAAGCACTAATATGGGGGAAGAAAATTTCGCTTAGGTACGAATTGAACTGAATACTGATTGGCAAATAATAAAAAGCATGTCTTCCGACTGAGAATGGAGATGGACATGTTTGGCTAGGAGATATCGATAATAATCGATCATAATGGAACTAAGCATTATAGCTATTAATACATAACTAAATAAAATAGTGTACATATAAGAAAGTTTTCCAACACTTACACATATATATTTATCCATATAATTTCTCTTCTCTCTTTTTCTCTTTTATGAGATCAAGGTGATCTTTTTTTTTTGGTGTCTATAAAGGTGATTTTTTTGAAAAAGAAAATACACTATATGCAAATAAACTTTATCACTTGGGCTTATTTAGTGTTAGACTTTCTCCTCAAGACAACAATCCATGTGATCACCTCCAAGATTAAAGCAGTTATAGCCAATGCAGAAATCGCTACAATATAACTTGATTTCCATTTCTCCGTTGTACTCAAGATGTCAAAACCCTTGAATACGTTGATAATTCCAAGGAAAATTATAGTGTATCCAAAGCTATGATGATAGATATTCCAGAAGACACGATATTTGTGATCCTTATTTGGCCTTACGAGCAATGCGAACATCTACAAATTTTAAGATAGACAATTAGGAAAGAGTTTCATAAATCTTTTTTATCTTTGAACTTTTCATTAGCTAATCTATTCTCTTATGATTTCTTCGATTACTCTCTCCATCCATAAATATATATAATTAAGATAAGACTCAAATTTAGTTTTAAGTTTTCACCTAATAATCAATTTGATCTTTTAGGATTTATAGCTATAAGTTAAGTTAATTTTTTTTAATCTATAGTTTAGTTACCAGAATGAATAATACTAGTTAGGAAGTCAATTATTTAGTTAATGTTAATTAATTTTTTAAATTTATTTTAAATTTTAAATCTAAAATCATAAATTTTTAGTTCTAAAATTTAAATTGTAAATTCTAAATCTCAACCCATCCAGAAAATAAAAATTTTTAAAACTAAAATAAAAAAGACTAATATTAATTAATTAAAAAATTAAATTTTTATACTTTCTAAAACATAATGCTTATTATATATGCAATTAATTATCATTGTGGCAGCCTAATAGCTTGCTAACATTGCACTAAAAGTTTGAGACACAAATAGATTTTGAAATTTTTAACATCTTGTCAGCTAGTTGTTAAGCTGCCACAATGATAGTTAACTACAAACAAACATTTTGTTAATTGGACAACATTTTACCTGAATAGTGCAAAGACAAAAGAGGGCTATTCCAATATTGCGATGAGCAGTGTACACAATGCCTTCTGATTCACTTCCGAGCTTAAGACCAGTTACCCAGCCAACAACCCCAATGACATAAGCAGACATTTGGCAACCAACATGAAGATAGAACCAAGTTGGATCTGCACATGGGAATATCCTCAAATACCTTGCTATGGCTACTCCAAGGGGAAACAGGAAACCCCAGCTCACAGCATTTAGTATTCCATGAATCTATCATTCATGAATCAAAAACCATGGATTATAATTAAACAAGTAATCAATCTTCCAATAACTTTGTTAATTTCTGTCTTTTATTCAGTTGTGTATAAATGTTGATAGTCATTAAGTTTTGTGTAAATTTTTTATGTCAGTTATGAAATTGTTGGTCACTTAAGAATTAAGATCACTAAACGAAATAGCTGGAAAAGAAAAAAAACATTACATTCTTTCTCTTGGTCCTTGAATCCACGCCATGAGAAATACTTTGTGTTCCAACCAAGCTAAGTGGTCCCTTGGAATTCAAATTCTCAGGAGCAAAGGCATGCGGGTCGATCCTTCCTGCTGTCACTGAGGGCCCCACTTGCCACACTTGGTTCAAGCTCACTGCATTCTCAACCACCTTTATATTCACAAAGATCTTGATTATTCCTTCATCCTCTTCTCCCCTCAAATTCCACGTGTCAATCGTGAGGTTCTGAGACATCTTACTATATGATTGTATGTTGAGGGGAAAGACGGTTACGACACCGTTGTCACCCTTGTAGGCCACAAAGGATTGGGCCCCCACCATGCCCGTGCCAGTTGGGTTAACTGCCCAGGAAACCCAACCTCCTGGACGAGGTGGGGTCGCCACAAAGGCAACAGACACAGAGGAATTGGATGTGTTGTGTGTCCAATGGAGGAAAGCATTAAGATGTGGGAGGTCCATGCAATTGGCATAAACCTTGTTGTTATTACTAGCGTCGGTGAGGGTTTGGGTGGTGCATGTGTTAGCGGAGGTACTAGCAATGAGTGCTATGAGAATGAACAATAAGAGGAGGGAAATTGATGATGGCACCATTGTTGTTGCGTTGCAAGGAAGAAACAGAGGGGGAGGCAGAGTAACAAAATATTCTATTTATATAATCGTTCGTTAGGATAGCATGAAAGAATACAAAAATAGACAGACAGATAGATAAATAGAAGAAAACGGGTGAAACTGTTAATTATGATTGAAATCTTAACTTTTTAATGCATGGAGTTCAAGCTTGTTGTTTGTAGTTTGTTAATTAAAGCTTGACTTTGGAGCAAGGTGTCACGGTTATAACTAATAACAAAGATATTAGAATTAGAATTAGCTGGCAATGGGTAGGGTAGGGTAGGGTTTAGACTCTATCCTAATTCTATCTGTGAGTTGAAAATTTTATTAAAATTCTACTCTACTTTATCTGCGGGTTCAGAATCTCTTAACCCTAATCCTACCCACACCCTAAAATTCTAAACGCTATCCTATTCTACTCTATCTGCAGAAATATCAAATTTGTTCAAAGTAAATATAAAATTCAATCATCTCGAATTTTATACATATTAATAACATAAAAAATAAAAAATTAATGCTTTAAATTACTAAATTAACTAACTAGTTTTAGTGATTGTTCACTTATTGTAAGTCATTATATAAGAGAGATTGTGGGTTTAACTTTCACTTTTTTCACTGTATACCTAATTTTTATAAAATATGTGTTATATATGAAGTGCGGATAAGGTAGGATAAGGTACACCCTAAACCCGTACTCTACTCTATCCGCAGGCATATCCGGACTATATCCTACCATATCCGTAACAGATCAGATAGCCTACCCTATTCGAACGGATTAGACCAAATTGAATATACACAGGTAGAGTATGAATTGTCATCCCTAATTAGAATAGTTTAATATAATTTCGTCTTCTTTGCCTCCTTGTGTATAATTCCATCTTTTGTTTTGTATTAAAAATAAGAAAATCGTTGGTCCATCATAAAGAAATGTGAATTCTTTGATCAATGTATCAATTGTGGATTTAATGTTGTTTTAGTTGAATATTATGGATTTTTTTATTTTGTTTCTAATAATTAAGAAAACGAAAATATTTGATAATAAAAAAATATTAGTTAAAAATAACCAAAATTATTTTTGTTTTATTCCATGTATCTGTAATAAATAAATATTAAATAAGATAAATTTAAATTATTTGAGTTAATTATTATTTTTTCTCTAACATTACTATTAAAAAAATTGATTTAGTTTTGTTCTACTATCCCTACTATCCTTTTTTTTTTTCCCAATTTCAAATTTTCATAATCTTCTATCACCGCCACCTTAACCATATGCAACACCACCACGACAGCACAACATCACCACCACCTTAATAATATACATTATTGTAGTCGTGTAAATTGAGGAAATTACAAGAGTGAAGAAATGTTTCAAATTTGACTGAAATGCAAAGCAATGGGAACTAATTAACTATTGTTTGAAGGACTCGGTTGGCTTCGAAGTAATTGGTTCTTTGGTAGGCCTAAGCTCAAATCCAGCACTCAGCGTTTTGGCATAATTAGAAAATCTTCCTGCGAAAGAACATGGTGAAGCTCCATCCTGTACCAAAACACTATATCTTTCTTTTCTTTCTCCCTATTCTTCCAACTCCAAACGGCTAAAGTGTCGCTGTTGGAAATTATTATTAAAAAAAAAATCTCGCTATGTTTCCAACTTTGCTAACTCTTGTTTATGGTTTTGTTTAATGAAAGTGTATTTGTGGATGTGTCTAATAAAAATATATTTTTTATGTCTGTATCTAATAGAAGTGTCTTTATAGATATATTTTTTAGATGTATCTTTTTTTTTAATTTTTTTGTTGACTAAATATATCTCTTTATATATGTGTTTAAAATATAATAATTAATTATTATTAACAATAAATTAACAAATAATATATTGATACCTTATACTTTTTCTTAAAAAAAAATGATAAAATCTTATATTTATTGTGATTTTAATGTACGATTAGATCGCTTTTTTTAGAGAAATATTTATCTTTTTATTTAGTTACTATAAGATTGGTAGTAATAATACCCTCCTCACATATAATAAAACCAATAAATTTCTTATTTAATAATAATAAAAAAATTTTAATTTTCTTAAATAAAACAAATTTTTAAAACTCAAAAAAATTAAAACACTTATTTATTGTTTTTGTATATATGTAAATTATGAATAAAAATATCTATATTTATATGTTGCATGAGGCAAATAAAAGCCTCAAGTCACGTACCATATATGAAATGGTGTGACTTTTCTCAATGTTGCAATTGGTACAAACATAATACCCAAAAGATATGTGACCATTTGAAGTAATATATTATTTTACTTCGAAAGGTCATATAAATGACCGTTTCAATAAAATAGTTCAAACAAATAGTTAATAAATCGTTCTATTTAATATTGATAAAAGTAAAATAAATATTAATTTATTAAATTTATAAATATCGTTTAATCCTCCACTATTTATATATAAAAAATGTATCATCCGAATTAAATATTTTTTTAGAATAAATTTTTAAGGTTCTAACAAAGTAATAGGTGTCTAATCAATTAAATCTATACTGTGCTAGTATAAAAAATTCACACATTACTTGTACCTTCTAAGTTCAAAAGCTTATAATTTTAAGCACTTATATGACCTTGTGCTCATCCTGGTGGCATGAATATTTATGAGAATAAAAATATGTAGAATAGTTTTGGCATCTCACTATCCGTTGAAACTCAGAAATGTTGGCATTTTTAGGAACTTAGAATCCAGATGATATTATTGACTCTCCTAGTTTAATTCTTTTTTATTCTTGAACACAGCTTTTTAGAGTCTTGGCCGTTACCCTAAGCACTTTGTTTTCCAGTATTAACACCGGAACATAAATGCCACAGACACTTTAACTAGGTGAACCCTTTCGGATTGTGATTCAGCTTTGCTAAAATCCCCAGATAGAGGTGTCCAGAGTTCTTAAGCACACTCTCTTTGCTTTGGATCACGACTTTAACTGCTCAATCTCAAGCTTTTTAATTGACACCTTCACGCCACAAGCACATGGTTAGGGATAGCTTGGTTGAGCCGCTTAGGCCAAGATTTTGTTTCCTTTAGGCCCTCCTAACCATTGATGCTCAAAGCCTTGGATCCTTTTACCGTTGTCTTTTGGTTTAAAGGGTTATTGGCTTTTTTTGCTTTGCTCTCTCTTTTTTTTTTTCTGCATGCTTATAATTTTTTTCTTTTGCAACATGCTTTTTCTTTTGCTTTTTACTGCTTTTTCTTGCTTCAAGAATCAATTTTTTTGGATTTTTTAGATTACCAATAATACTTCTTCTTTTTCATCATTCTTTCAAGAGCCAACATTCTAAAATTCCAGCTTCAAATATGCACTGTTCATTCATACAATCAGAAAACAATAGCAATGCTACCACATCAAAATAATTGATTATTCTTATTATAAACTTGAAATTCATCTATCTCTCAATTCTTTTTAAATAAATTTTTTTTAAGTAAGGTAAGAGATATATGGAATATTTTATAACTTTAAGACATAAATGCAAATGATCATGCAACAAGAACAAGAGAACAGATAAAACATAACAGAAAATAAAAAAATAATAAAAGAAAAAGAGATAAAAGAGAACGAATCCACCTTTAATGGTGGCGGTAAGTACTCCTCCTTGAGTATCCAATGTAGTGCTTGATCTCTTCAATGTCACTCATTTGTCTTTGTTATTCTTCCCTCATAGCCTTTTGATCTTCTCTTATGACTCTTTGATCTTCTCTTATTTCATTGAGTATGGTGGAATGCTCTTGATGCTCCACCTACAATTGCTCCATATTAGTGCTTAGTTCTCCAAGATAAGTCTGCCATTGATCCCAATAGTTTTGTGGAGGAAAATACATCCCTTGAGGCATCTCAGAGATCTCATACTAAGGCGGCTGCACAGGCTCTTGTGCATGCTCTTTAGTTTGCTCCATCCTTTTCTTAGTGATGGGCTTGTCCTCCTCAATGAAGATGTCTCCTTCTATGACAATTCCAACTGAATTGTATAGATGACAGATGAGGTGAGGGAATGTCAGCCTTGCTTTGGTGGAAGGCTTCTCATCTACCTTGTACAATTCTTGAGGAATCACCTCATGTACTTCCACATCACTTCCAATCATGATACAATGGATCATGATGGCTCTTTCAATAGTCACTTTTGATCGATTGCTAGTGCGGATGATAGAACGCTGGATGAATTTCAACCATCCTCTAGCTATGGGCTTGAGGTCAAGCCTTTTTAGTTGAATGGGCTTGCCTTGAAAATCCCTTTTCTACTGTGCTCCTTCCACACAGATGTCTGAGAGTACTTTATCCATTCTTTGATCAAAGTTGACTCTTCTAGTGTAAGGATGTAGGTCTCCTTGCATCAGAGGCAAGTTGAATGCCAACCTCACACTTTCTAGGCTAAAATCTAAGATTCTCCCTCGAACCATGGTGCTCCAATTCTTTGGATTTTGGTTCACACTAGTGTCATAATTTTTAGTAACCCATGCATTAGCATAGAACTCTTGCACAATTAAAATCCTAACTTCTTGGATGGGATTGGTTAGAACTTCCCAACCTCTTCTCCAAATCTCTCTTCGGATTTCCGGATACTCATTCTTCTTGAGCCTGAAAGGGACCTCAGGGATCACCTTCTTTTCTGCCCCTACTTCATAGAAGTGGTCTTGGTGGGCTTTGGTGATGAATCTCTCCATCTCCCAAGATTCAGAGGTGGCGGCTACTGCCTTTCCTTTCTTCTTTCTAGAGGATTCTCCAACCTTGGGTGCCATGATTGGGAATAGAAAGGAAAAAGCTGGGCTTTTCCAACACCAAACTTAAAACTTTGCTCGTCCTCGAGCAAAAATAAAGTAAAAAAAAATAGAGTAGAAGAAAAAGAAAATAGAAGAAGATAGAGGGGGGAGAGTGCTTTCAGCCATGGGTGGGAAAATGGAAATAAAGAAAAGAGTAGAATGGAGTAGAAGAAGAAGAAAATAGAAGAAGATAGAGGGAGAGAGAGGGCTCAGCCGAATGGGGCTTTAGGGTGTATGATAGGTGTGTGGATGAAGGGGTAGAATGATAGGTATTTATAGGAAGGGGGTAGGGTTGGTTTCGGCTATTGGTGGGTAATGGGAGGGAAATTTGATTTTGAAAAGGGTGGGGGTTGGTGGGAGTTATGATGGTTTTGGGAAGTGAAATGGATGTGATTGGGCTAGGGTTTTTAAGGAAGAGTGTATGGAAAAGTGTGAAAGTAAGAAGGAAGAAGTGGGGTTGATAAAGATGTTGTGGGACCCACTGGTCCTGAGAGGGTAGGAAATTCAGATTTCCTGCCCTCTGCACTGGCATTTGAATGCCCAGGGTCTGGTCCCTGGCTGGCATTCAACGCCAGCTATGTTGCCATTGAGGGTGTTGAACGCCCAGGGTTTGCTCCCTGGCTGGTGTTTAACGCCAGCAACACTCCATCTAGAGTGTTCTGTTTTCTCTGCTGAATAATTCTGTCTCTATTCTGACTGCTGCACATGATCATGAACCAAAAAAAAATAACTTAAAGAAAACAAAATAAAAGAAAATAGAAATAATTAATTAAGGTTGGGTTGCCTCCCAACTAGCGCTTCTTTAACGTTATTAGCTTGACGGTTTGCTCCTTACGGAGGTGAGTATGGGCTCAAAATTTCGCCCCTTACAGTAAACTTTCTTCTTGTCTTCTCATGAATGAGCTCCACATGCTCTAGAAATAGGATATGACTCACTGTATGTGGTATGACTGGTTTCTTAGTGAAGACAACTTTCATGCCAGGTGAGAGGCCTTCAGTTGGAACTTTCTTGTACCTCCAGCCTTTAGGTACTTTCTTCCTAGTACCTTTGTTCTCAGTGCTTGTTAATGGCTGCCCAACACCAAACTTAGAATTGATGTTTGGGGGCTTAGTAAAGCTCTGCACTGAAAGAGATGGTTGGAGCTCTAAGTATTGCACGGTTATCTCTCTTTTCTCAGAGGGAGAATTGGGGTGAGACATCTTGAATAAGATGTGATCCTCCAATAGTTGTAGAATTAGTTCTTTCTTAGATACATCAATGATAGCATTGGAAATGGCTAGAAAAGGTCTTCCAAGGATGACAGAGTCATCCTCTTCTTCCCCAGTATCCAAGACTATGAAGTTTGCAGGGATGTAGTAGTCTTCAACCTTTACCAAGACATCCTTAACTAAGCTATATGGCTTCTTCATTGACTTGTCTGCCATATCTATTGAGATGTTTGTATCTTGTACCTCAAAGATTCTCAGCTTCTCCATTACAGAGAATGGCATGAGGTTTATACATGACCCTAGATCACACAGGGCCTGCTCAAAGGTCATAGTGCCTATGGTGCAAGGAATCAGGAAGCGTCCAGGATCTGGAAGCTTCTGAGGTAGCTTCTACTGAACCAAAGCATTGAGTTCTTTGGAAAACAGTGGAGGTTCTTCCTCCAAAGGCTTTGTACCAAATAGCTTAGCATTTAGCTTCATAAGAGCTCCTAGGTACCGAGCAACTTGCTCTTCCCTAGTGTCTTTGATGAACAGATTTTTGCTAGTAAAGAATTCACAATAAATTCTCGTTGCAAGTATAGTATCTAAACCAACAAAGAATCCTTTCATACAAAGTTTTGGTTGTCACAAATAACAAACCCAATAAAAATAAACCGAAGTATTTAAACCTCGGGTCATCTCTCAAGAAATTGCAGGGAGGTGTATTTATTATTAGTTATGGAAAAGTATCTTTTTGGTTTTTTGTAAGGTTGAAAAAAGAATGTAAATGATAAGGAAAAAAACTAATAATTAAGAAAGCTCTTGGCAAGGTATGAAAATTAGAAGTCCTATCCTAGCTCTCTGTTGAGCGAATAATTTATACGCTTTTTGGCATTGTTTTTAGTATGTTTTTAGTAGAATCTAGTTACTTTTAGGGATGTTTTCATTAGTTTTTATGTTAAATTCATATTTCTGGACTTTACTATGAGTTTGTGTGTTTTTCTGTGATTTCAGGTATTTTCTGGCTGAAATTGAGGGACTTGAGCAAAAATCAGATTCAGAGGTTGAAGAAGGACTGCTGATGCTGTTGGATTCTGACCTCCCTGCACTCAAAGTGAATTTTCTGGAGCTACAGAACTCGAAATGGCGCGCTTCTAATTGCGTTGGAAAGTAGACATCCAGGGATTTCCAGAAATGTATAATAGTCCATACTTTGCCCAAGTTTAAATGACGCAAACCGGCGTTCAATGCCAGCTCTCTGCCCAATTCTGGCGTCCAGCGCCAGAAACAAGCTGCAAAGTGGAGTTCAATGCCCAAACTGGCACAAAAGCTGGCGTTCAACTCCAAGAAGAACATCTACACGTGCAACACACAAGCTCAGCCTAAGCACACACCAAGTGGGCCCCGGAAGTGGATTTATGCATCAATTACTTACTTTTGTAAACCCTAGTAGCTAGTTTATTATAAATAGGACCTTTTACTATTGTATTAGAGATCTTAGAATCTTGGAATCTTTGGACGCCTGGTTCTTAGATCAGAGGGGCTGGCCATTCGGCCATGCCTGGACCTTTCACTTATGTATTTTCAAACGGTAGAGTTTCTACACTCATTAGCGGGGACCGAGTCCGAGATATTGGGATCTTCGTGGTATAAGCTAGATTGATGGCGGCATTCATGAGAATCCGGAAAGTCTAAACCTTGTCCGTGGTATTCCGAGTAGGATTCTGGGATTGAATGACTGTGACGAGCTTCAAACTCGCGAGTGCTGGGCGTAGTGACAGACGCAAAAGGATAGTAAATCCTATTCCAGTATGATCGAGAACCTCCAGATGATTAGCCATGCAGTGACAGCGCATCGGACCATTTTCACAGGGAGGAATAGGATGCAACCAACGACAAAGGTGATGCCTCCAGACGATTAGCCGTGCTGTGACAGAGCATTTGGATCTTTTTCCCGAGAGAGATCGAAAGTAGCCATTGGCACCGGTGACATCCTTACATAAAGCTAGCCATAGAAAGGAGTAAGATTGATTGGATGAAGATAGCAGGAAAGCAGAGGTTCAGAGGAACGAAAGCATCTCTATGCGCTTACCTGAAATTCTCACCAATGATTTACATAAGTATTTCTATCCCTCTTTTAATAATTATTTTCGAAAACCCCATTACTATTTTATATCCGCCTGACTGAGATTTACAAGGTGACCATAGCTTGCTTCATACCAACAATCTCCGTGGGATTCGACCCTTACACACGTAAGGTATTACTTGGACGACCCAGTACACTTGCTGGTTAGTTGTGCGAAGTTGTGAACCATGGTATTGGCATAATGTTTTTTGCCGCCATTACCAGGGAAAGAAAGAGCAATGAATTTTACATAATCAAAGTGTAATCACAATTTCGTCACACCAAGTTTTTGGCGCCGTTGCCGGGGATTGTTCGAGTTTGGACAACTGACGGTTCATCTTGTTGCTCAAATTAGGTAATTTTCTTTTTGTTTTATTTTTAAAAATTTTTCAAAATTCTTTCAAAAATTTCTCCTTTGTTTTCGAAAAAAAAAATTTAAAATAAAAATATTTTCAAAAATAAATTATTTTATGGCTTCAAAACTTTCAAGAATGAATTCTAGAGTTTCATGGTAATATGTTGAATCCTATCTGGCTGAAAAGCCATACCCAAACTCCTTTGGGATTGGTCTTCAACTAATCACCTCAATGGATGTAAATCCATTCTAAAGCTTGACTGGCTATTAAGCCATGTCTGACCCTTTGATTGGAGCTTTAGACTAAAAGCACAAGATTCTTAGAATTCATATTAAAGATTTTGAAATCCTTATTTTTGTTTTTCAAATAATTTTCGAAAAAAAATACAAAAAAATTAGAAAATCATAAAAATCAAAAATATTTTTTGTGTTCTTGTTTGAGTCTTGAGTCATGTTATAAGTTTGGTATCAATTGCATGTGCATCTTGCATTTTTTCGAAAATAATCATGCATTCATAGTGTTCTTCATGATCTTCAAGTTGTTCTTGGTAAGTCTTCTTGTTTGATCTTTGCATTTGCATGTTTTGTGTCTTTTCTTGTTTTTCATATGCATTCTTGGATTCTTAGTGTCTAAGCATTAAAGAATTCTAAGTTTGGTGTCTTGCATGTTTTCTTTGCATAAAAAAATTTTTCAAAAAATGTTCTTGATGTTCATCATGATCTTCATAGTGTTCTTGGTATTCATCTTGACATTCATAGTGTTCTTGCATGCATTCCTTGTTTTGATTCAAAAATAAAAGAGAAAAACATGAAAATGATGTTTTAATTTTTCTCTCTCATCATAAAAATTCAAAAATAAAAAAAAATATCTTTCCCTTTTTTTTCTCTCTTAAAATTTCAAAAATTAGATTTAACTTTTTCAAAAATTTTTAAAATCTAGTTGTTTTTATGAGTCAAATCAAATCTTCAATTTAAAAAAATCTTATCTTTTTCAAAATCTTTTCAAAAATCAAATCTTTTTTCAATTTTTTTAGTTATTTTCGAAAATTTCAAAAATATTTTTCAAAAATCTTTTTCTTATCCTTATCACATAATTTTCAAAAATAACATCATCAATTAATGTTTTGATTCAAAAATTTCAAGTTTGTTACTTGCTTGTTAAGAAAGATTCAAACTTTAAGTTCTAGAATCATATCTTGTGATTTCTTGTGAATCAAGTCATTAATTGTGATTTTAAAAAAAAATCAAATCTTTTTCAAAACAAATTTCAATCATATCTTTTTAAAAATATCTTCTTATCTTATCTTTTTCAAAAATTTGATTTTCAAAATATCTTTTCTAACTTCCTAACTTCTTATCTTTTCAAAATTGATTTTCAAATTTGTTTCAACTAACTAACTAACTTTTTATTTGTTTATTATCTTTTTCAAAACTACCTAACTAACTCTCTCTCTCTAATTTTAGAAAATATCTCCCTCTTTTTCAAAATTTCTTTTTAATTAACTAATTATTTTATTTTTTGATTTTAATTTTCGAAAAAAAAAATTACTAACCTTTTTTCAAAAACTATTTTCGAAAATCACTAACACTTTTTCAAAAATAATTTTCGAAAATTCTCCTTCTCTCTCCTCTTATTCTATTTATTTATTCATCTACTAACATCTCTTCCTCACATCACTCACCAAATTCGAACCCCCTCTTCTATCTGTGTTCGAATTTTTCTTCCTCTCCTTTTTCTACTAACAATAAGGAACCTCTTTACTGTGACATAGAGGATTCCTCTTCTTTTCTTTTTCTCTTCTCTTTCTTATGAGCAGGGACAGAGAAAAAGGCATTCTTGTTGAAGCTGATCCAGAACCTGAAAGGACTCTGAAAAGAAAACTAAGAGAAGCTAAATTACAACAATCCAGAGATAACCTTATTGAAAATTTCGAACATGTAAAGGAGATGGCAGCCGAACCTAACAACAATAATGCAAGGAGAATGCTTGGTGACTTTACTGCACCTAATTCCAATTTACATGGAAGAAGCATCTCCATTCCTGCCATTGGAGCAAACAACTTTGAGCTGAAACCTCAGCTAGTTTCTCTGATGCAGCAGAACTGCAAGTTTCATGGACTTCCATCTGAAGATCCTTTTCAGTTCTTAACTGAATTCTTGCAGATATGTGATACTGTTAAGACTAATGGAGTAGATCCTGAAGTCTACAGGCCGATGCTTTTCCCTTTTGCTGTAAGAGACAGAGCTATAGTGTGGTTGGACTCTCAAACCATAGGTACCATGATCTTTAAGGCTCTGTGTGACCTTGGTTCAGGAATAAACCTCATGCCCCTCTCTGTAATAGAGAAATTGGGAATCTATGGGGTGTAAGCTGCTAAAATCTCATTAGAGATGGCAGATAATTCAAGAAAACAGGCTTATGGACAAGTAGAGGACGTGTTAGTAAAGGTTGAAGGGCTTTACATCCCTGCTGATTTCATAGTCTTAGATACTGGAAAGGAAGAGGATGAATCCATCATCCTAGGAAGACCTTTCCTAGCCACAGCAAGAGCTGTGATTGATGTGGACAGAGGAGAATTGATCCTTCAATTAAATAAGGACAACCTTGTGTTTACAACTCAAGGATCTCTCTCTTCATCCATGGAGAGGAAGCAGAAAAAGCTTCTCTCAAAGCAGAGTCAGACAAAGCCCCCACAGTCAAACTCTAAGTTTGGTGTTGGGAGGCCACAACTAAACTCTAAGTTTGGTGTTGAACTCCCATATCCAAACTCTAAGTTTGGTGTTGGAGAGCCTCAACAATGCTCTAAACATCTGTAAGGCTCCATGAGAGCCCACTGTCAAGCTATTGACATTAAAGAAGCGCTTATTGGGAGGCAACCCAATTTTTATTTATCTAACTATATTTTTCTTAGTTATATGTCTTTATAGGTTCATGATCATGTGGAGTCACAAAATAAAAATAAAAATTGAAAATAGAATAAAAAACAGCAGAAGAAAAATCACACCCTCGAGGAAGCACTTGCCTGGCGTTCAACGCCAGAACAGAGCATAGTTCTGGCGCTGAACGCCCAAAATGGGCAGTATCTGGGCGCTGAACGCCCAAAATGGGCAGCATCTGGGCGCTGAACGCCAGAATTGCACCCTGGAGAAGAGCTGGCACTGAACGCCCAGAACAAGCATGGTTCTGGCGTTCAACGCCAGAAATGGGCAACAATTGGGCGTTGAACGCTCAAAATGGGCACCAACCTGGTGCTGAACGCCCAGAGTTGTGTGCAAGGGCATTTTACATGCCTAATTGGGTGCAAGGTTGTAATTCCTTGAACACCTCAGGATCTGTGGACCCCACAGGATCATCTCAGGATCTGTGGACCCCACAGGATCATCTGAGGATCTGTGGACCCCACAGGATCATCTCAGGATCTGTGAATCTCACAGGATCCCCACCCACCTCACCCTCTCTCTCTCCATTCATGGTCATCCCTTCTGTTTTCCATTCACCACTCACATCCATACACACATCCCTCTATCTCCTCCATCTCTTCTTCTTCTTCATCTATTCTTTCTTCTCTTGCTCGAGGGCGAGCAATATTCTAAGTTTGATGTGGTAAAAGCATAAGCTTTTTATTTTTCCATTACCATTAATGGCACTTAAGGCCAGAGAAACCTCAAGAAAGAGGAAAGGGAAGACAAATGCTTCCACCTCTGAGCCATGGGAGATGGAAAGATTCATCTCACAAGTCCATCACTAAGAAAAAGATGGAGCAAACAAGAAAGCACATTCATGAATCTCAACAGGCACATGAAGAAGCTCATCATCAAGAAATCCCTGAGATACATCAAGGGATGCACTTGCCTCCACAGAATTTTTGGGAGCAAATCAACACCTCCCTAGGAGAATTAAGTTCTAACATGGGACATTTAAGGGTGGAACATCAAGAACACTCCATCATCCTTCATGAAATTAGAGAAGATCAAAAAGCAATGAGGGAGGAGCAACAAAGACAAGGAAGAGACATAGAAGAGCTCAAGGACATCATTGGTTCCTCAAGAAAGAAACGCACCCATCATTAAGGTGGACTCATTCCTTGTTCTTACTTTCTCTGTTTTTCGTTTTCTATGTTAAGTGCTTATCCATGTTTGTGTCTTCATTACTTGATCATTAGTAGTTAGTAACTATGTCTTAAAGTTATGAATGTCCTATGAATCCATCACCTCTCTTAAATGAAAAATGTTTTAATTCAAAAGAACAAGAAGTACATGAGTTTTGAATTTATCCTTGAACTTAGTTTAATTATATTGATGTGGTGACAATGCTTCTTGTTTTCTGAATGAATGCTTGAACAGTGCATATGTCTTTTGAAGTTGTTGTTTAAGAATGTTAAATATGTTGGCTCTTGAAAGAATGATGACAAGGAGACATGTTATTTGATAATCTGAAAAATCATAAAAATGATTCTTGAAGCAAGAAAAAGCAGCAAAGAACAAAGCTTGCAGAAAAAAAAATAGGCGAAAAAAAAAAGAAAGAAAGAGAAAAAGCAAGCAGAAAAAACCAAAAGCTCTTAAAACCAAGAGGCAAGAGCAAAAAGCCAATAACCCTTAAAACCAAAAGGCAAGGTCAAATAAAGAGGATCCCAAGGCTTTGAGCATCAGTGGATAGGAGGGCCTACAGGAATAAAATCCTGGTCTAAGCGGCTAAACCAAGCTGTCTCTAACCATGTGCTTGTGGCGTGTAGGTGTCAAGTAAAAACTTGAGACTGAGCGGTTAAAGTCAAGGTCCAAAGCAAAAAAAGAGTGTGCTTAAGAACCCTGGACACCTCTAATTGGGGACTTTAGCAAAGCTGAGTCACAATCTGAAAAGGTTCACCCAATTATGTGTCTGTGGCATTTATGTATCCGGTGGTAATACTGGAAAACAAAGTGCTTAGGGCCACGGCCAAGACTCCTAAAAGAGCTGTGTTCAAGAATCATCATACTGAACTAGGAGAATCAATAACACTATCTGAACTCTGAGTTCTTATAGATGCCAATCATTTTGAATTCCAATGGATAAAGTGAGATGCCAAAACTATTCAAGAGGCAAAAAGCTACAAGTCCCGCTCATCTGATTGGAGCTATGTTTCATTGATAGTTGGAATTTATAGTATATTCTCTTCTTTTTATCCTATTTGATTTTTAGTTGCTTGGGGACAAGCAACAATTTAAGTTTGGTGTTGTGATGAGCGGATAATTTATACGCTTTTTGGCATTGTTTTTAGTATGTTTTTAGTAGAATCTAGTTACTTTTAGGGATGTTTTCGTTAGTTTTTATGTTAAATTCACATTTCTGGACTTTACTATGAGTTTGTGTGTTTTTCTGTGATTTCAGGTATTTTCTGGCTGAAATTGAGGGACTTGAGCAAAAATCAGATTCAGAGGTTGAAGAAGGACTGCTGATGCTGTTGGATTCTGACCTCCCTGCACTCAAAGTGGATTTTCTGGAGCTACAGAACTCGAAATGGCGCGCTTCCAATTGAGTTGGAAAGTAGACATTCAGGGCTTTCCAGAAATGTATAATAGTCCATACTTTGCCCAAGTTTAGATAACGCAAACTGGCGTTCAACGCCAGCACTCTGTCCAATTCTGGCGTCCAGCGCCAGAAACAAGCTGCAAAGTGGAGTTCAACGCCCAAACTGGTACAAAAGCTGGTGTTCAACTCCAAGAAGGACATCTACACGTGCAACACTCAAGCTCATCCCAAGAACACACCAAGTGGGCCCCGGAAGTGGATTTATGCATCAATTACTTACTTCTGTAAGCCCTAGTAGCTAGTTTATTATAAATAGGACCTTTTACTATTGTATTAGAGATCTTAGAATCTTGGAATCTTTGGACGCCTGGTTCTTAGATCAGAGGGGCTGGCCATTCGGCCATGCCTGGACCTTTCACTTATGTATTTTCAAACGGTAGAGTTTCTACACTCATTAGCATAGCTTGCTTCATACCAACAATCTCCGTGGGATTCGACCCTTACTCACGTAAGGTATTACTTGGACGACCCAGTGCACTTGCTGGTTAGTTGTGCGAAGTTGTGAACCATGGTATTGGCATCATGTTTTTTGGCGCCATTACCAGGGAAAGAAAGAGCAATGAATTTTACATAATCAAAGTGTAATCACAATTTCGTCACACCACTCTCCTTATTGTTTGTGATGAGAATTGTCCATTGCTCCCACATAGTTAACCTCTAACTATAGAGGAAAGTCAAGTGGATAAATCAATTTGATTTCTCAAGTCCTAGTCAACTCCTAAGGAAAGACTAGCTTTAGAGGGATCCAAATCAACCAGCAACTTTCAATTATCAATCAACAAAGGAGTTTGATAACTCAAGAGTCTCCAATTACTCAACCAAAGCCAAGAACATAAAAATCTAACTTAAAACCCTCCCAAGCATTTTATCAAACACTTGAAAGGCATAACATAAAAGCATAGGAAACTAGCAAGGAATATTAACTCTAAACAACCAATTTGCAAGCATCAATAACATAAATTGAAGAAAGCAATAATAAATATGAAATACCTCAAATTGCATTAAATAGAAAATCAAATCTAACATGAAGAATTCATAAATTAAATTGGAAAAATAAATAAACCAATAAGAGAAATAGATAAACTAAAGTGCTAGAATCAATAAGAGTAGAAGAGAAACTAAATTGGAATAATATAGAAATCTGAAATTGAAAAGAGCTAAAAGAAATCCTAAAACCTATCTCTAGAAAACTACATCTAAAAAGCTAAATTTGTGAACAATGAGAATTGAATCCCTAATTTCCCCACTCTGCAACCTCTAATAAGTATTTTCAGGCTTGAAACTGGGCAAAAAATAGCCCAGAAATCGCCCCCAGCGATTTTTGATACGCTAAAATTTTGCACAATCCATGTGTACGCGTGATGTATGTGTGCGCCTTCTTTAAACGCCAAGCAACTATGGCAAATTTTATATCATTTTGAAGCCTCGGATGTTAGCTTTCCAACGCAACTGAAACCGCCTCATTTGAACCTCTGTAGCTCAAGTTATGATCAATTGAGTGCAAAGAGGTCAAGGCTGACAGCTTAGCAATTCCTTCAACTTCTTGTATTCCTTCTACTTTTGCATGCTTCCTTTCCATCCTCTAAGCCATTCCTGCCCTAGAAAACCTGAAATCACTTAACACACATATCACAACATTGAATGGTAATAAGAGGGGATTAAACATAGCAAATTTAAGGCCAAAGAAGCATGTTTTCAATCATAGCACAAAATTAGGAAGGAAAATGTAAAACATGCAAATTACATGAATAAGTGTGAGTTTAGTGGATAAAATCTACTCAATTAAGTACAAAATATACCACGAAATAGTGGTGCATCAGTCTTAATCCTCATTAGAGGATGAGTGTTCATCAGAACTCATGCACTACAGAAGTGCATCAAAGAAACCTCCATGGCCTCTATATGAGCCTTGGCTTCTTTTAGTTCATGGATAGGGATTTTTTGAGTGGGTATTGAGCACTCAGATGGTGTGCCTTTACTGGCATTCAACGCCAGCTCTGATGGCTCTTTGGGCATTGAACGCCCATACTGTATACCCTTACTGGCATTAAACACCAGTTCCCTTACCATTTTGGGCGTTGAACGCCCAGTAAGGATGTCCTGGCTGGCATTCAATGCCAGCTTCCATGTCTGGTTGGGCGTCGATTGCCAAGTGAGGGCTTCCTCACTAGCGTTCAGCGGTAGAGTTCCTGTTTGTTTGGGCGTTGAACGCCCAGCCAGTGTTCCCTGGTTGGCATTCAACACCAACTCTGCTGCCAAGATGGGCGTTGAACGCCCAGTGAGGGCTTCCTCACTGGTGTTCATCACCAGGATCTTAGCCATTGTGGGCTTTGAATGCCCAGTGAGATCTTCCTCATTGGTGTTCAATGCCTTCCCAGTCTCTCCAAATTCGGCCTCAGTCTCGGTGGTGATGGCCTTGCACTCTTCTCTTGGATTTACTTCAATGTTACTTGGAAGAGTGTCAGGAGGAGTCTCAGGGATCCTCTTGCTCAATTGACCAATCTGTACCTCCAAATTTCTGATGGAGGATCTTATTTCAGTTATGAAACTATGAGTGGTCTTAGAGAGGCTAGAAACCAGAGTGACTAAGTCGGAAAGACTCTGCTTAGGGGTTTTCATATGTTCCTGAAAATATGGGAATGGTGGTCTGTTGTTGAACCTATTCTAGTACCTTCCACCTTGATTATTATTGAAGCTTTGCTGAAGCTTTTATTGATCCTTCCATGAAATGTTAGGATGATTCCTCCATGGAGGGTTGTAGGTATTTCCATAGGGTTCTCGCATATAATTCACCTCTTCCATAGTGGGTTGATTAGGATCATAAGCTTCTACTTCAGAAGAAGCTTCCTAAGTGCTGCCAGTTGCAACTTGCATTCCAATCAAATGCTGAGAGATCATATGGACCTGATGGGTCAAGATCTTGTTCTGAGCCAATATGGCATTCAGAGTGTCAACTTCAAGAACTCCTTTCTTTTGAGGGATCCCCTGGTTTACAGGATTTCTCTTAGAGGTTTACATGAATTGGTTGTTTGCAACCATCTCAATGAGTTCTTTTGCTTTTGCAGGCATTTTCTTCAAGTGGAGTAATCAACTTGCAGAGCTGTCCAATGATATTTTGGACATCTCAGATAGACCATCATAGAAAACTCCTATGATAGACCATTCTGAGAGCATGTCAGGAGGATATCTCCTTATCAATTGCTTATATCTTTCCCAAGCTTCATAGAGGGATTCTCCTTCTCTTTGTCTAAAGGTTTGAACTTTCACTCAAATTTTGCTCATCTATTGAGGAGGAAAGAATTTAGCTAGGAAAGCATTGACCAAATTTTCCTAAGAGTCTAAGCTCTCTTTTGGTTGAGAATCCAACCATATCTTAGCTCTGTTTCTTACAGCAAAGGAAAAGAGTATAAGTCTGTAGACCTCAAGATTCACTCCATTGGTCTTAACAGTATCACAGTTTTGCAATAATTCAGCTAGGAACTGATGTGGATCGTCGAGTGGAAGTCCATGGAACTTGTAATTCTGTTGCAGAAGAGAGACTAACTGAGGCTTAAGCTCAAAATTGTTAGCTCCAATGGCAAGTACAGATATGCTTCTGCTATAAAAGTCATAGGTAAGCATGCTAAAGTCACCAAGAACCTTTCTGGCATCACCTTCAGGTTCAACCATGTTTTCTAATTTTTGTCAAAGTTTTCTGAAAGGTTTCTTCTGGAGTGTTGTGCTCTAGCTTGTTGTAATCTCCTCCTTAAAGTCCTTTCAGGTTCAAGATCAGGATTTAAGAGAGGTTCTTTATCCATGTTCCTGGTCATAAACAAGAGAGAAGAAAGAAAGGAAGCTTCTATGCCTGATTTGGGTCTAGAAAACTCCCAGTGAGATGTGAAGAAAGAAGAGGAAGATAGAAAAGTAAAGATAGAAGAAGAGAGAGGAGAAGAATTCGAATAAATAGAAGTAGAGATGAGAAGAATTAGAAATAGAAAAGATGAACAAGAATTAAAATATTTTTGTTTTTGTTTTATTTATTAATGC
Organism: Arachis ipaensis; assembly: GCF_000816755.2. Classification (NCBI taxonomy): domain Eukaryota; kingdom Viridiplantae; phylum Streptophyta; class Magnoliopsida; order Fabales; family Fabaceae; genus Arachis; species Arachis ipaensis. Next base: position 93,821,873 of record NC_029789.2, read on the forward strand.
AATTTGAAAATAAAGGTTAATTAATTAAAAGCAATTGAAAATTTAATTATTAAACTCGAAAAAAAAGAGAGAGAAATAGAAAAAGGATTTTCAAAAATTAGGAGAGAGAAGAATTAGTTAGAAAGTTTTTGAAAAATAAGAGAGAGAGAAGATAAGTAACTAATAAGATAAGAAACAAAAAAGATTTGAAAAAGATTTAAAAGAAAGATAAGATTTGAAATTTGATTTTAAAATTTGAAATTTGAATTTGAAATTGAATTTTTGAAAAGATTTGATTTTTGAAATGTAAAACTAAGATAAGATAAGATATGATTTAAAATTAAAATTTGAATTTTTTTAGAGAAATTTTCGAAAATTTTAATTAAAATACAGATAGAAAAGATATTTTTTATTTTTGAATTTAATGAGGAAAGATAAAAAACACACAAAAGACACCAAACTTAAAACTTTTAGATCTAAAACACCTACTATGCGAAAATTTGAAGGAAAAACACAAAGGGACGCCAAACTTAAAAAATTTTATGATCAAAACAAAAAGAAAAACAAGAACACTTTGAAAATCAAGAACACCAAGAACAAAACTCAAAGAATTCAAAGAACACAAGAACGTGCAAAAGACACCAAACTTAAAATTTTTGAAAACCAAACATAAAATTTTCGAAAAATTAAAGACAAGACACAAGAAAACACCAAACTTAAAGATTGACACAAGAATTAGACAAAGAAATTATTTTTCAAAATTTTTAGAAAGAAAGACTCAAAAATTTCGAAAATTCAACAAGAACAACAACAAAAGACACAAACCAAAAACAAATATTAAACAAGAAAAGAAAAGATTTTTGAAAAATTTTTTTGGTTTTTTTTTTTGAAAATAAAGAAGAAGAAAATAAAAATAAAATACTCAAACAAAATTAAAGATAATACCTGATCTAGGGAACAAGATAATCCGTCAGTTTTCCAAACTCGAACAATTCCTGGCAACGGCGCCAAAAACTTAGTGCACGAATCCCCACACTTCGTACAACTGTACCAGCAAGTGCACTGGGTCGTCCAAGTAATACCTGAGCAAGTCAGGATTGATCCCACGAGGATTGTGGTTTGAAGCAAGCTATGCTTATCTTGCAGGTCTTAGTCAGGCGGATAGAAGAGTTATTGGTTTGAATTTGGTTAAAATCATAAAAGGAATGAAAAAGGGTAATCAGAACTCAGAAGTCGTGTAAACTATGATAAGAAGGTGGTTAAGGCTTGGAGATGCTTTGTCCTTCTAGATTAACTCTGGTATTACTGTCTTCTTCAATGGTGAATGATTTCTTCTATGGCAGGTTGTATGTGATCAACGCCGTACGGCCGTGGTCGTCAATCTCCTCCAGATCTGAACCCCAGGGTTAGTGCAGATCCATTCTGATTGAGGGTGAAGCTCTTGCAGTCCATTCTCCTTAATGATCCTACTCAAAATGCCACAGACAAGGTCAAATTTTCCGGATCAGAGAATGCTGCGCCTTTGGGTTCTAGCCTCTACCACAGAGACCCTAATCTCCCCATACCTCGGCTGAACGGGTGTCTCGAGAAGTCCCCAACGAAGTCATGGATTAGCTGTCTAAGAGATGTATAATCAAGCTGGCGGTTCGATGCTTTCCAGTCACGTATTCACACAAAACCAAGAAGAACACGGGTGGTTGTTAGGCACGCGGTCTTAGTATGAACAATGGAGCTGATTGTCACAGATCATCCAATTCATCAAGATGAAGAAACGAATATACATCTTAGAATTGAATCAAACACGGATTGCCAGGTGAGAGGCCTTCAGTGGGATTTTCTTATCCTGCCAGCCTTTAGGTACTTTCTTATTAGTACCTTTGTTCTCAATGCTTGACAATGGCTGTTCAACACCAAACTTAGAGTTGGTGCCTGGGGGCTCTGTATAACTTTGCACTGAGAGAGATGGTTGGAACACTAAATGCTGCACAACTGTTTCTCTTTTGTCAAGGGGATAGTTAGGGCTAGGCATCTTGAATAAGATGTGGTCCTCCCATAATTGTAGAATTATCTCTCCCTTTGCCACATCAATTATGGCATTGACAGTGGTTAGGAAAGGTCTTCCAAGAATGATGGATTCATTCTCTTCCTCTCCAGTATCCAGGATTATGAAATCAGCAGGGATGTAAAGGTTCTCAACCTTTACTAAGACATCCTCTACCAGACCATAAGCCTTTTTCATGGACTTGCCTGCCATCTCTAGTGAGATTCTTGTAGCTTGTACCTCAAAGATTCCCAACCTCTCCATTACATAGAGTGGCATAAGGTTTATGCTTGACCCTAGGTCACACAGAGCTTTTTCAAAGGTAATGGTGCCTATGGTGCAGGGAATCAGGAAGCGTCCGGGATTCGACANTGCTGAACCAAGGCATTGAGTTCCTTGGTGAGCACTGGAGGTTCTTCCTCTAATGGCTCTGTGCCAAATAACTTCGCATTCAGCTTCAGAAGGACTCATAGGTAACGAGCAACTTGCTCTTCCCTAGTTTCCTCTTCCTCATCAGAGGAGGAGTGATCCTCCTAATCCATGATTTTCAACAAGGCATTCAAGGGAACTTCTATAGTATCCTCATGAGCCATAGTTACCTTCAGATCTTCAATAGGGAAGTGATGAGAGGACTTTTGACAGTTTAGAATTCACAATAAATTCTCGTTGCAATATAGTTTCTAAACCAACATTAATCCTTTCATACAAAAATTTGTTTGTCACAAGTAACAAACCCCTAAAATCTATAAATCGAAGTATTGAACCTCGGGTTGTTCTCCCTAGGAATTACAATAAAGTGTTCTTGTTATTGGTTATGAAGTATGTTTTGGGGTTTTTTATAAGAAACAAGAAAAGTAAATGGCAATAAAAATAAACTAACAACTAAAAAGGTCTTGGCAAAGGTTGGTGGTCAAGGATCTCTATCCTTATCACTAACCACAACATGAGAATTGGCAAGGATCAATCCCACTAAGTCAACCCCTAACTAATAGTAGAGGAAAGTCAAGTTATCTATATCAATCCAAGTTCATAAGTCCTAGTTCTACACCAAATCAATTAGTGAGATCTAGCGTTAATGGCTCCCAATCGTCAATCACTTGGACATTAGTAACTCAAGAGTTCCTAAGTTACTTTTCCAAGCCAAGAGCATAAAATTCTACTCTAAAATCCAACCAAGCATTTTATCAAACACTTGGAAGGCATAAAAGGAAAGCATAGTAAAATTACAAGGAAAGTAAATCTACACTACTCAATTGCAAGGAATTAAACAACAATAAAGCAAATCAACAATAAAGGAACATGAATCATAAATTGCATTAAAGAAAAATGAAAGAAACAAAAGTGCATGAACATAAAAGTAAAGAATTACATGAATTAAATACAAAACTAGAAGGAGGAAAGGTAGAATAAGAAGAATTACAAAGAGAAAAGTAAATCAAAGCATGAATTAAACCTAGATCTAAGGGATTCTAATCTAGATCTAAAACCGAATCCTAATCCTAGAGAGAAGTGAGAGCTTCTCTCTCTAAAACTAACTAAAACTAATTCTAAAGCTTAAACTATGACTAATGATCAAAAGTATATTAATTCCCTTTCAATCTTTCACTTAAATAGCATCAGAAATGAGTTGGATTGGGCCCACAAGGCTTCTAAAATCGCTGGCCATGAGTTGCATTAAGTGGATCAAGTGCACCCATCAGCGCATACGCGTACTGTGCGCGTGTGCGCCCCTATCCGTAATGTAACTATGGCAAATCTTATATCATTTCGAAGTCCCGGATGTTATCTTTCCAATGCAACTGGAACCGCATCATTTGGACCTTTGTAGCTCAAGTTATGATCGATTAAGTGCGAAAGGGTCGGCTTGACAGCTTTTGCGATTCCTTCATTTCTTCATGAGTTCTCCATTTTTACATGCTTTTCCTTCATTTCCGTGATCCAATCTTTGCCTCCTAAATCTGAAATCACTTAACAAACATATCACGGCCTCTAATGGAATCAAAGGTAAATCAAGATTAAACAATTAAGGGCCTAAAAAGCATGTTTTCACACTTAAGCACAAATTAGGAGACAATCATGAAACCATGCTATTTGATTGAATAAATGTGGGTAAAAGGTCATAAAATCTCCTAAATTAAGCACAAGATAAACCCTACAAATGGGGTTTATCAGGAAGCCTTAGGTGGGCGTTGAACGTCCAATAAGGCCTTCCTTACTGGCATTCAACACCAGTAATGGTGCTTCTTTGGGTGTTGAACGCCCAACTTATGTCCCTTGACTAGCGTTCAATGCCAGTGAGTGTGCCTTTTAGGCATTGAACGCCCAGTAAGGTCCTCCTTACTGGCGTTCAACGCCTGTGATGGTGCCTTTGTGAGCGTTGAACGCCCAGTAAGGTCTTCCTTACTGACGTCCAATGCCAAATCATCTCCTTCAGATTCGGCCTCAATGTCCACTGTGATGGCCTTGGACTCTTCTGTTGGGTTTACTTCAGTATTACTAGGAAGAGTGTTAGGAGGAATCTCAGGGATCCTCTTACTCGGTTGACCAACTTGTACTTCTAGATTTCTAATGGAGGACCTTGTTTCAGTTATAAAACTATGAGTGGTCTTAGAGAGTTCAGAGACTATGGTTGCTAATGCATCGGATTAACCATGTGTGAAACTCTTTTTCTTTTTCAACATTGATAAAACTGAAAACTAGGAAACAGCAGAATAGTTAACTAGTTCATCCATCATGCTTGAAGCCAGCATTATGCAGAAAATGACTGCAAGAAATGTAAATTGCTTGTAATGTAAAGGGGATTGGGATGAGGATTTGCAGAATTTAAACAAGGAAAAACTAAATTGCATCAAATAGAAGAGAAAAAGGGGAATTGGGATTGAACCGAAAACAAAGCAGTAAAGTAAATGAACATAAGAGGCAGTAAACAGAGAATTGAAATGAGAATTTAGATCTCAGGACCCAGAGACTAGAAAACCAAGTCTAGATCTCAATGCCTTCCTAGATCCAACAAGAACAATAGCAAGGAAATTGTAAATTGCAAAGAAAAGAGATGAAGAACAATAAACCGGAAATGAAACTCAAGGGGAACATGAAAATCTACTCAATAAGCTTGCTTGTAGCTCAAGAAAGTGCATAATTCTAATGAAAACTAAAGAAAAAGACTAGCTAAAATGGGCTAAGATGACTTGTCATCACTAGGCTTTCCTTATGTTGAGAATCCAACCATATCCTAGCTCTATCTCTAACAACAAAAGGGAAAAGCATAAGTCTGTAGACCTCAGGATCCACTCCATTGGTCCTAACAGTGTCACATATATACAAGAATTCAGATAAGAACTGATGTGGATCTTCCAGTGGAAGTCTATGAAACTTGCAATTCTGTTGTATTAGAGAGACTAACTGAGGCTTTAGGTCAAAGTTATTAGCTCTAATGCCAGGTCTAGAGATATTTCTGCCAAAGAAATCAGAAGTTGGTGCAATGAAGTCACCAAGAACCTTCCTTGCACCTCCTCCATTATTTGGCTCAGTTACCATATTTGTGTTTTCAGCTTCTTGTTCGAATAGCTCTGTGAGGTTTCCTCTGGAATATTGTGCTTTAACTTGTTGTAAACGCTTCCTTAGGTTCCTCTCAGGTTCAGGATCAAGATCTAAGAGAGGTTCTGTATCCTTGTTCCTGCTCATAAACAAGAAAAAGAAAACAAGATAGAAGAAGAATGGTAGCTCTCTGTTCAAGAATAGAGGACACCCTGTGAGATGTGAAGAAGAAAGAAGAATGAAGATAGAGGTAGGAGATGAAGAATTCAAATAAAAGGGAAGAAGGATTCAAAAATTAAGAAGTAAAAAGAGAAACTAGAATTAAAATATTATGTTTTTATTTTATTTATTAATTGAATTCGAAAATAAAAGCTAATTAACTAAGAAGATTTGAAAATTAAATAATGATTTTCGAAAAAAAAAGAGAGAGAAATAGAAGGGAAGTTTTCAAAACTAGAAGAGAGAGGAATTAGTTAGGAAGTTTTGAAAAAGAAGAGAGAGAAAACAAGTAACTAATTAAGAAAGCTTTGAAAATAAGATAAGATAGAAGATTTGAAAAAGATTTGATTTTGAAATTTGAAATTTGAAAAATGAATTTTAATTAAGATAAGATAAGATTTTGAAAATTGAATTTTAAATTTTGAATTTTGAATTTGAAACAAGATAAGATAAAGATTTGAAAAGGACCAATTTGTAACAAGAACAATTTTCTAAAACTCAAGACAGACCAAAAGTACCAAAGGGACCAAAGATAAAAAGAGACACCAAACTTAAGGATTGACACAAGACTCAAACAAAACACACTTTTTTTTTTTGAAAAACTTTTTTTTATTTTTTCGAAAAAGGGAAACAAAAGACTCAAAACAAAATTAAAAAGTACCTAATCTAAGCAACAAGATAATTCGTTAGTTTGTCAAATCCGAACAATTTCCGGCAACGGCGCCAAAAAGCTTGGTGCGCGAAATAAGAACTCGCACAACTGAACCAGTAAGTACACTGGGTCGTCTAGGTAATACTTGAGATGAGTCAGGGTCAATCCCACGGAGATTGTTGTTTTGAATCAAGCTATGGACACCTTGTAGATCTTAGTCAAGTGATTAGAAAAGATGGTTTGTTGAGATAAACGCATAAAACATGAATATGGATGAAATTACTTAATTTGAGTAAAAATAGTGATAAGAGAATGGTTGAGGCTTCGGAGATGCTTCATCCTTATGGATCAACCTTTCCTACTGTCTTTCTCCAATTGTGAGTGATTACTTCCATGGCAGGATGTAAGTGATCAACGCCGGTTTAATGGCCGCCAATATGAATGAGGATGAATCTCCTGCAATTCATCCCCTTGATGATCCTACTCAAGACGCCACAGACAATGTCGAATCTTCTGGATTAGAGAATTCTACGCCTTTGGTTCTAGCCTCTACCATAAAGACCCTAATCTCCCCATACCTCAGCTGAACTGATGTTTCAAGAAGTCCCCAACGAAGTCGTGGATTAACCGTCTAAGAGATGTATAATCAAGCTGGTGGTTCAGTGATCTCCTGTTAAGGACTCACACTGAACCCATGTAGAATGAAGATGAGTGTCACGGATCATCCCATTCATAAGGTTGAAGAACAAATATACATCTTAGAATAGAGTCACACACGAATTGAATAGAACAGTAGTACTTTTATTAATCCATGAAAATCAGCAGAGCTCCTAACCTTAACCTAGGAGGTTTAGTGACTCATATTGATAGAAAAATACAATGGTAAACGTGAAAGTGGGCAAGAGTCCTTAACAAGGGTGAACTCTTGTCTATAGATACTAATCTAATGACTAAGGATTACAAAAATAAGATAAACTAAGTTGACAGTGCAAAAATTCACTTCTAGGGCCCACTTGGTGAGTGTTTGGGCTGAGTTTGAGTGTCTCCCACATGCTAATATCCCTTAGGGGTGTTGAACGCTGGCTAGGTACCCTCTTTTGGGCGTTGAACTCCAGTTGCTCCCCTGTGGGCGCTGGACACCAGGAATGGGGCTGGTGGCTGGCGTTGAACGCCAGTTTTGGGCCTTCAATTCCGAAACAAAGTATGTACTATTATCTATTTCTGGAAATCCCTGGATGTTAGCTTTCCATAGCCGTTGCGAGCGTGCCATTTTAACTTCTATAGCTCCAAAAAAGCTCTTTCAAGTGCATGGAGGTCAGATTCTGGCAGCATCTGTAGTGCTTTTTCTGTCTCCGAATCAGACTTTTGTTCAGCTCCTCAATTTTAGCCAGAAAATACCTAAAATCACCATATAAAATCTAAAAATATGAATTTTGCACTAAAACCTATGAAAATATAATAAAACTTAAATAAAACATAGTAAAAACTATATGAAAGTAATGCCAAAAAGCGTATAAAATATTCGCTCATCAGCCGTCAGCGGCTACGTGTTCGTCTTAGAATCCTCTTTAAAACCCACAAGACAATTCGGTAAGAAACTTGAGTTTTCTAGCCCAGATCTTCTCACCTCAGTTTCAAAATTTGTTGATTCTTGGTGTTGATTTAGTGATGTATATGTGATATTAAATTAAATTATATGTTATGGAGGCAAACCGATGAAATCGGTGGTCAATTGATGGTGTTAGAAGTTTGAGGTCGGACAATTGTTGCTGAAATTCTGTTTGAAAGAGGTTTGGAGCTTTGGGTATTTGCGGAATGGCAATAATTTATGTTATTCCGTGCATTAGCAAGAAATCGGCCAAAGTATGGTTTTAGTTTCTTGTATTTAACATGTAATGTCTCGTGAAAACATAGATTAGATGGCCATAGGATAGGTTGGAATGTATGTTTATGCTAATGATAGTGGCCTTGATGAGACTTGATAAATTTTGATGATTTATTATGGATAATTGTAAATAACGAATGTTGATAAGTTGAGAATTGATATATGATGACGAATTATTTGAATTTGAAGGAAAAAATTGGAATTCGAGTGATTAGTTATGATATGAAGATAGATATGTGTATTGTTGAATATTTGATGTTGGATTATCAAGAGAAGAAAGTGAATTGAATTGTGAAGCTAAGGTTGATTGTTGAAGTTGAAATGTATATTGATTTGGATGTGGAAGGTTGACCTGATTGAGAAGGTTGAGGTAAGGGTTTGATAGATTTTTTGGGATGTGTTTCTGTGATTTTGTATATGTTGATGTTGATTTTGAGTATAGGAAATTGATATTAAATGGTGAATTGATGAAAATAGAGGTTAGAGTATTTTGTGAAAATCTTATTTTTGGCCAAACTTCGGTGAGCCATAACTTAGCTTCCGGACTCCCAAATTATTTCAAACCTATTTCAAATGAAAATTTGATTCATGAAGTTTACGCTATTTGAAAAACCTATGCGCGTCGGAAGTTTGGAGTACAAAGTTAGAAATTTTGCAGCATTAAGCATTTTTGCTGTTATGTATAACTTGCGTACGTGACCACTGTACACGATGCGACCAACCTATTCGGGTTGGGTATCTTGCGTATGTGAGTAGAGTGCTTGCGTACGCGAGCATTGAAAATTGTACGCCCACGCGTACGCGTGACCCCTGTTTTTAGCAAGCGGGATTTTTGTGTTTTAAACATGATTTTAAACCTCTAAACTTCTATTTTCATTCTTTTAGCCCCTAAAGATTAGTTTTAATTATAGTAATGAGATTAGGCTATGGAAAGGAAGGTTACTTGGAAGTAAAGAAGGTCTAGAGTAATTGAATTGAGATGTTAATGATGAGATTGGGGATGACTGTGTGTGGCCAGAATGGTCGAGATTTGTGTGTGGCGGAAATGGTCGAGATGGCAAGGTCTGGGTGCGATCCCACTTGCGTATTAACTTGAAAATATGTTCGGATGGCAAGTTGAGGACAGAAGTTCCCTCTCTTGTCGTGATGAGGGTGTGGGAAATGTGGAAAGGCACTCTCCTTCCTATTATTTCTCCCATATTCTTCCCAGATTGCAAGGTGGAAGGGCACGCTCCTTCGATGTAGAAAGGCACTCTCCTTCGTATATCCTCCAGAAGAAGGTGGAAAGGCACACTCGGTGTCGAACATGTTTAAGCTCCAGTTTAAGGTCAAACTGGAGCTTAAACGTGGAAATGGCTCCCTGGTGCACTTCCCATTTCTGGCGTTTAACCTCCAGGGCTGCCCTTCCTATCTCCACGTTTAAGCTTCAGTTTAACCTTAAACTGAAGCTTAAACGTGTTCGACTACATGACTCTCCAGGGATGCCTTCTTCCATTTCCACGTTTAAGCTTCAGTTTAACCTTAAACTAAAGCTTAAACGTGCTTCTACAAAAGGCTTCACTGGAAGTGTCTGGCGTTTAAGCTGCAGTTTAAGCTTAAACTACAACATAAACGCCACTCTTGGAAAAGGTTTCTGGGCCAAAAATATTGCGGTTTAAGTTAGTTTTTGAGCACAAACATTAACTTAAACTTACTCTGGCATGAAACCCAATTGAATATCATGGTTTATGGGATTGGGCCTGAAGGATTGATGAGTCTGAAATTTCAATTTGTTGAGTCATGTATTATTATTTGATTATCACTAAGTTGGCTCAATAAATGTTACAGAACCTGCAACTCAATTCATGCAATCACCCCCATTCCCTTTTAATTTCAGCAATTTAGTTTCTGCTCTTTAATTCATGCAATTTAAGATTCCGCCATTTCAATTTCTTGTCATTTACTTTTCCCGCCAATTTTACATTCCGTAATTCTCATCTCAATCTTGATTCCGCTCAACTAGAACACACTTCTAATCCGAATTGCTCACTCAACCAATCCTTGTGGGATTCGACCTCACTCTATTGTGAGTTTTTACTTGACGATAACCGGTGCACTTGCCGGAAGGAATTTTGCCGATCGTGCAATTTCCTAAATCGTAGCATAACTAGTTTATGCGCACCAGCAACCTAAAGACCAATGTCCAGGTTAGTGATGAGCGGATAATTTATACGCTTTTTAGCATTGTTTTTAGTATGTTTTTAGTATATTTTAGTTAGTTTTTATTATATTTTTATTAGTTTTTATTTAAAATTCACTTTTCTGGATTTTACTATGAGTTTGTGTGTTTTTCTGTAATTTCAGGTATTTTCTGGCTGAAATTGAGGGACCTGAGCAAAAATCTGATTCAGAGGCTGAAAAAGGACTGCAGATGCTGTTGGATTCTGACCTCCCTACACTCGAAGTGGAGTTTCTGGAGCTATAGAAGCTTAATTGGCACGCTCTCAATTGCGTTGAAAAGTAGACATCTTGGGATTTTCAGCAATATATAATAATCCATACTTTGCTCAAGCTTTGATGGCCCAAACTGGCGTTCCAATTCAGCATAGAAATTCTAGCGTCAAAACGATAGAACTGGCATAAAAGCTGGAGTTAAACGCCCAAACTGGCACAAAAGCTGGCGTTTAACTCCAAGAAAAGTCTCTATACATGGAAGCTTCAATGCTCAGCCCAAACACACACCAAGTGGGCTCGGAAGAAGATTTCTTTATTAATTACCTATTTCTGTAACCCTAGGCTACTAGTTTTCTATAAATAGGACCTTTTGCTATTACACACACACACACACACACACAGACTTTCATATATCTTTTGATCTTTATGGCTCTGTTTGGTTAATGTCTATGTCCATCAGAGACATGGACACGGTGGTACATGTACACCGTTTAGTTGCTGAGACATAAAATTTTAAAAGACACGGTTACACACAGATGCACATAAAAGACATGTATTTAGTGTATCTCTCTCAAGCTGTGACACTAAGACATAACCCATGAGACACAGATTTTTCCAATTCTATCCCTAATTATTTTTTAAAATTCCAACCATTATCCTTTATCTTTAACACTTGAGTTGTTTTAGTCTGGGAATAAAATGGACTTTTGAATTAAATACATGTGTCTTGTGTATTATCACCAAACATGTTATAAAATTTGTGTATCTTTGTGTTCATGTGTATTTATGTCTTTGTGTCTATGTCTCTATTTTTTTGAGACAACAACCAAACACTGCCTATGTTCACGTTTCGGGAGGCTGGCCATGCGGCCATGCCTAGACCCTGTACTTATGTATTTTCAACGGTGGAGTTTCTACACACCATAGATTAAGGTGTGGAGCTCTGCTGGTCTTCATGAATTAATACAATTACTATTGTTTTTCTATTCAATTCACGCGTACTTCTTCTCTAAGATATTCATTCGTTCTTCAACTTGATGAATGTGATGATCCGTGACACTCATCATCATTCTCACCTATGAACATGTGCCTGACAACCACCTCTGTTCTACTAGCAAGGGCTTGAATGCGTATCTCTTGGGTTTCTAATCTAAGATTGGAACCTTCATGGTATAGGCTAGAATCAATTGGCAGCCATTCCTGAGATCCAGAAAGTCTAAACCTTGTCTGTGGTATTCCGAGTAGGATCTGGGAAGGGATGACTGTGACGAGCTTCAAACTCGCAAGTGTTGGGCGTGTGACAGACGCAAAAGGATCAATGGATCCTATTCCAACATGATCGAGAACCGATAGATGATTAGCCGTGCGGTGACAGCGCATTTGGAACATTTTCACTGAGAGGACGGGAAGTAGCCATTGACAACGGTGATGCCCAACATAAAGCTTGCCATGGAAGGGAGTATGAATGATTGGAAGAAGGCAATAGGAAAGCAGAGGTTCAAGAGGAACAAAGCATCTTCATACGCTTATCTGAAATTCCTACCAATGAATTACATAAGTATCTCTATCTCTATCTCTATCTTTATTTTATGTTTATCTTTTAATTGTCACTTCTCCATAACCATTTGAATCCGCCTGACTGAGATTTACAAGATGACCATAGCTTGCTTCAAGCTGATAGTCTCCGTGGGATCGACCCTTACTCACGTAAGGTATTACTTGGACGACCCAGTGCACTTGCTGGTTAGTTGTGCGGAATTGTGACAAAGTGTGATTCACGTTTGAAAGCTCCAAGTCTTTGGCGCCATTGTTGATGATCACAATTTCGTGCACCAGTTAGCTACCGGATGTGTCAGGTTCTGGCAGTTTAACTGACACGTGAGCTCACAGTCAGTAGAACAGGCATGCATTATGTGCATTTATTTGTTGTTTGGGTGTGCATAATTGTTTTGGTTTGCCTATATGATAAATTATGTTTAATTGGTAACTGTGATACTTGCTGTAACTGCTCCTTAAATGTGTTTGTTTGGTATTTGCTTGTGTTTGTGATTGTCTTTCTGTTTTGAGTACTCTGATGGTGGACAAATAGTAATGATGATTTGTTTTGATATGGGCCAGAGATTGGGTTGAGTTTATTTAGGCCGGAAACTGAGCTAGTTTGATTTGGGCCATAGGCCAAGACTGGTTGGATCAGTGATAAGGGTTGGTTAGCAATGACTTGTTAGTGGGTGGTAAGATGTATAGAATGTTAGGTGTAAGTGAAAGTAAACTACATGGTTAGAGTTATACTGTGACATGGGCACCTTAGAGAGTTTTACCAAATTTATGGTTCAGTTTATCCCTTTAGGTGTTATAATTTGGGTATCGGTGTTCTAGGATTGTCTCTGGCTTTTCCGTGACCTTATTTATTATATATGTGGGCACCTTAACCATACTGAGAACCCCCGGTTCTCATCCCATGTAATATTGTTGTTTTTCAGATGCAGGTTGAGAAGCACCACTCTGTATTCTGGAGCCACTGATGAAGCGAATAACTCTCGGGACTCAAGGTTGTATCTTTGTTTATATTTATGTATGTATATAGATTCTCCACCTTGTATTTTATGTTCGTCCTTCTTAGAGGTTGACTTTGAGAAACAGGTTGTCGTTTTCTGCTTTGGGTCATTTTGGGATCCTCTTATATATATATATATATATATATATATATATATATATAGACACACACACACACACACACACACACACACACACACACATATATATCTTATGTTTCTTCGTACGCAAGTTTTTTGTTTACGTGAGCATTACGACTTTTGTTTTAAACTTTCCTTCAAAGGCTCCTAGATATAAAACTTTTTCAACTATATTTTATATATATATCTTTTATTTTTAGAGGTCATAGTACCTCACCACCTCAGTTTTATGACTTAAGCATAAGACTCCGTGTGGTAGGGTGTTACATTATGGTATTAGAGCAGTTCGTTCCCATAGAGCCTGGGGAACGGACTGGCTATGGTTTTGAGCATACTCTGGCTGTTTGTACATGCTACTTAGGATGTCTGCTTGACATATATAGCATAAATATTCATGAGAATTACTTTCGGAGATTAAAAGCACTAGACTTTCGATATTAAGACTGATCACCTTAATATCAATTGTTCGGTGTAGACAAGACCAAAAGGACATCTTGTGGACGCGAGCGAGATTATACAGCTAATTTTATTGCTGATGTTGTGCGAACTATTACTGAAGGAGATGGAGCAGATAACCTAGGAATGGTGATGGAGGTGGAAATGGATTAGGTGGTGGAAACAACTAAGGATTAGAACTCGTGTGGCTGAGCAAAGGCTTGATAGCGTTTCATTAGAAAAGTTCAAGAAATTCCAGGAGGTTCTGATGGACGCAAGAGAAGGGTTAAGTTCTTAGTAGTTGATAATCAGAGTGATGCTGCGGAAGCACGGTGATTTTGGTGGCTCTAAAATTATAGCAACGTGAGGAAAGCGTTTTAGGATATGGAGGTATCTTGAGGAATCGGTGTAGGATCAACGAGTAAAAGTATGTGTGATTTAGGCTATAACAAATTGAATTAGACTAAGAGATTGGAAAATTGATTAGTGTTCGAGATAGTTGAGAAGGATTAGAGATCGATATTGGTTTAGATAGGATCCTTGGAGGATAAGGGAGTTTGTAGTCAACAAGAAATAGTTAGACGAAACTAAGAATGAAATAGACGGGTATAGGTAGGCTTGAATTAAGTTTATGATGTTGTACCTGAGACTAGAGAATGTGAATTTGTGTTTGAATTCATATTGGGAGAATGGCAAAATGAATGATAAGAGGTCGGTTAAATCTAAGGGAGCGTATGTGAAGATTTAAGAGCAAATTTTCGAGGGCAAAAATTTCTATTAGGGGGGTAGGATATAAAACCCAAAAAATTAATAAATAATTAGCTAATAAACTAATTATTAATCTAAGAAATTAGAAAATAAAATTTTATAGTTTAGTAGGGTAGAGCTTATCAAAACAAAAATTTTGACACTAATTTTAAAGAATTTGGCCCAAGATTGGGCCGAATCGGGCGAACCGGGCCTGTATTGGGCCCAAGGCCCAATCCAACCCCTTATATATGAAGAGCATCAGCTCTCCTTCTTCCCAAAGCAAGGAAGAAACACTGAATCTTGCATGGAAGAAGCCAAACCCTCACTCAATAATTCAACCTCATATAATTCAACCCTCACTCAAAGATGATGATCTTGCCCGCAAAAGATAAGATAAGATAACAAACTTTTCTCAAAGGAAGATCATCAAACACTACTATAAATACACTGGAGCACCCAGGTATAACTCATACTCCAATTTTACTAAAAACCTGCCTAAAGCCCGTACTGACTTAAGCATCGGAGTCTCTTGCAGGTATCATGCCCCGATGACGAGGACTAGCAGTGCCTCCTATTCCAACAAGTCGGGCGAGGCAACCTCGATCAGTCCAGAAGATCTCATCCAAGATCGATCTCCCTATTTCAGGTAACCCTCGGAACTATCTTAGAATAGGAATAAGCTTGAATTGAATAGAAAAACAATAGTACTTTGCATTAATACTCGAGGAACAGCAGAGCTCCTCACCTTAATCTATGGTGTGTAGAAACTCTACCGTTGAAAATAGATAAGAACAAGGTCTAGGCATAGCCGAGAGGCCAGCCCCTTAAACATGATCAAAGGATCAAAAGATAATCCAAAGATGATCAAATACAATAGTAAAAAGTCCTATTTATACTAAACTAGTTACTAGGGTTTACAGAAATGAGTAAATGATGCAGAAATCCACTTCCGGGGCCCACTTGGTGTGTGCTTGGGCTGAGCATTGAGCTTTACACGTGTAGAGGCTTCTCTTGGAGTTGAACGCCAGTTTGTAACCTGTTTCTGGCATTTAACTCTACTTTACAACCTGTTTCTGGCATTTAACTCCAGAATGCAACATGAAACTGGCGTTGAACGCCAGTTTGCGTTATCTAAACTCGGGTAAAGTATCAACTATTATATAATGTTGGAAAGCCCTGGATGTCTACTTTCTAACACAATTGAGAACGTGCCATTTGGAGTTCTGTAGCTCCAGAAAATTCACTTTGAGTGCAGGGAGGTCAGAATCCAACAGCATCTGCAGTCCTTCTTCAATCTCTGAATCTGATTTTTGCTCAAGTCCCTCAACTTCAGCCAGAAATTACCTAAAATCGCAGAAAAACACACAAACTCATAGTAAAGTCCAAAAATGTGATTTTTATTTAAAAACTAATAAAAATATACTGAAAACTAACTAAATCATACTGAAAACTATGTAAAAATAATGCCAAAAAGCGTATAAATTATCCGCTCATCACAACACCAAACTTAAATTGTTGCTTGTCCCCAAGCAACTAAAAATCAAATAGGATAAAAAGAAGAGAATATACTATAAATTCCAAAATATCAATGAAACTTAGCTCCAATCAGATGAGCGGGACTTGTAGCTTTTTGCCTCTTGAATAGTTTTGGCATATCACTTTATCCATTGAAGTTCATAATGATTGGCATCTATAGGAACTCAGAGTTCAGATAGTGTTATTGATTCTCCTAGTTCAGTATGTTGATTCTTGAACATAGCTACTTTATGAGTCTTGGCCGTGGCCCTAAGCATTTTGTTTTCCCGTATTACCACCGGATACATAAATGCCACAGACACATAACTGGGTGAACCTTTTCAGATTGTGACTCAGCTTTGCTAAAGTCCCCAATTAGAGGTGTGCAGGGTTCTTAAGCACACTCTTCTTTTGCTTTGGACCTCAACTTTAACCGCTCAGTCTCAAGTTTTCACTTGACACCTTCACGCCACAAGCACATGGTTAGGGACAGCTTGGTTTAGCCGCTTAGGCCAGGATTTTATTCCTTTAGGCCCTCCTATCCATTGATGCTCAAAGCCTTGGATCCTTTTTATTACCCTTGCCTTTTGGTTTTAAGGGCTATTGGCTTTTTGCTCTTGCCTTTTGGTTTAAAGAGCTTTTGGCTTTTTCTGCTTGCTTTTTCTTTTTCTCCCCTTTTTTTCGTATTTTTTTGGAAGCTTTGTTTTTTACTGCTTTTTCTTGCTTCAAGAATCATTTTTATGATTTTTCAGATTATCAAATAACATGTCTCCTTTTTCCTTATTCTTCAAGAGCCAACATATTTAACATTCATAAACCACAATATCAAAAGACATATTCACTGTTCAAGCATTCATTCAGAAAACAAAAAGTATTGTCACCACATCAAAATAATTAAAGTAGTTTCAAGGATGAATTCGAAACCCTGTACTTCTTGTTCTTTTGTTTTTAGAACATTTTTCATTTAAGAGAGGTGATGGATTCATAGGACATTCATAACTTTAAGGCATAGACACTTAGACACTAGTGATCATGTAATAAGACACAAATATAAATAAACATGAGGCATAAAACTGAAAAATAGAAAAAATAAGAACAAGGAGATTAAGGAACGGGTCCACCTTAGTGAGGGTGACATCTTCCTCTTCTTGAAGAACCAATGGTGCTCTTGAGCTCTTCTATGTATCTTCCTTGTCTTTATTGCTCCTCCCTCATAGCTCTTTGATCTTATCTAATCTTATGGAGAATGATGGAGTGCTCTTGATGTTCCACCCTTAGTTGTCCCATATTGTGTGGAGGAAAATGTATCCCTTGAGGTATCTTAGGGAATTCATGGTGAGGAATTTCCTCATGCTTTTGTTGAGGTCCATGATCTCTTGTTTTGCAGTCAAATGCTCTACTACTGAGACCCTTGAGATGAATCTCTCCATCTTCCATAACTTGTAGGTGGAAGCTTTTGCCTTCCCTTTCCTCTTTCTTGAGGATTCTCTGGTCTTAGGTGCCATTAATAGTTATGGAAAAAAGAAAAGCAATGCTTTTACCACACCAAACTTAAAATGTTTGCTCGTCCCCGAGCAAAAGAAGAAAGAAAGTAGTAGAAGAAGAAGAAAATAGAGGAGATGGAGGGAGAATGTGTATTCGGCCAAGGGGGTTTTAGGTGGTTATGATGTGTGAGAAGGAAGGAGTGATGGGTTGAATTTGAGTGGGTGGGTGTATGTGTGTTGTATGATGGTTTTGGAGGAGTAATGGAGGTGATTGGTGGAAGTTATTTGGGGAAGAGAGTTATGGAAAGGTGTGAAGAGGAGAGAAGAAAAGGCGGGGATCCTGTGGGGACCACAGATCCAGTGGGGTTAAGGACTTAACATCCCTGTTCCAATTAGGCGTGTAAAATGCCCTTGCTGTGCAATCCTGGTGTTTAACGCCAGACTGCTACTTGTTTCTAGCGTTAAACGCCCAAATGTAGCCTGTTTTTGGCGTTTAACGCCAGGTAGATGCTTGTTTCTGGCATTAAACGCCAGCTTGGTGCTTGTTTCTGGCGTTAAACGCCAGACAGATGCTTGTTTCTGGCGTTTAAATGCCAGAATGCTTCTCCTCCAGGGTGTGCTATTTTTAATGCTGTTTTTCATTCTGTTTTTGATTTTTTAGTAGTTTTTGTGACTCCTCATGATCATCAACCTAATAATACATGAAATAAAAATACAAATAAAATAGATATAATTAAATAACATTGGGTTGCCTCCCAACAAGTGCTTCTTTAATGTCAGTAGCTTGACAGTGAGCTCTCATGGAGCCTCACAGATAATCAGAGCAAGGTTGGAACCTGCCAACACCAACCTTAGAGTTTGAATGTGGGGGTTCAACACCAAACTTAGAGTTTGGTTGTGGCCTCCCAACATCAAACTTAGAGTTTGACTGTGGGGGCTTTGGTTGACTCTGCAGTGAGAGAAGCTTTTCATGCTTTCTCTCCATAGTTATAGAAGGAGATCCTTGAGTTTGAAACACAAGGTTGTCCTTATTCAGTTGAAGGACCAATTCTCCTCTGTCCACATCAATCACAGCTCTTGCTGTGGCTAGGAAGGGTCTTCCAAGGATGATGGATTCATCCTCATCCTTTCCAGTATCTAGGATTATGAAATCAGCAGGGATGTAAAGGCCTTCAACCTTTACTAACACGTCCTCTACTAGTCCATAAGCCTGTTTTCTTGAGTTGTCTACCATCTCTAATGAGATTCTGGCAGCTTGCACCTTAAAGATCCCAAGTTTCTCCATTACAAAGAGTGGCATTAAGTTTATTCCTGACCCCAGGTCACACAGAGCCTTCTCAAAGGTCATAGTGCCTATGGTACAGGGTATTAAGAATTTGCCAGGATCCTGTTTCTTTTGAGGTAATTTCTGCCTATCCAATGCATTTAGTTCATTGGTGAGCAAGGGAGGTTCATCTTCCCAAGTCTCATTACCAAATAGTCTGGCATTCGGCTTCATGATTGCACCAAGGTACTTAGCAACTTGATCTTCAGTAACGTCTTCATTCTCTTTAGAAAAAGAATACTCATCAGAGCTCATGAAGGGCAGAAGGAGGTTCAATGGAATCTCTATGGTCTCTAGATGAGTCTCAGATTCCTTTGGTTCCTCAAAGGGAAACTCCTTATTGGTCACTGAATGTCCCAAGAGGTTTTCCTCACTAGGATTCACGTCCTCCTCCTCCCTTGTAGGTTCGGCCATGATGGTCAAGTCAATGGCCTTGCACTCTCTCTTTGGATTTTCTTCTGTATTGCTTGGGAGAGTACTAGGAGGAGTTTCAACGACCCTTTTACTCAGCTGGCCCACTTGTGCCTCCAAATTTCTAATGGAGGACCTTGTTTCATTCATGAAACTAAAAGTGGCCTTAGGTAGATCAGAGAGTATATTTGCTAAGCTAGATGGATTCTGCTCAGAATTCTCTGTCTGTTGCTGAGTGGATGATGGAAAAGGCTTGCTATTGCTAAACCTGTTTCTTCCACCATTATTAAAGTCTTGTTGAGGCTTTTGTTGATCCTTCCATGAGAAATTTGGATGATTTCTCCATGAGGGATTATCGGTGTTTCCATAGGGTTCACCCATGTAATTCACCTCTGCTATTGCAGGGTTCTCAGGATCATAAGCTTCTTCTTCAGAAGATGCCTCTTTAGTACTGCTGGATGATTCCTTCAATCCATTCATGGTCTAGTGACATCTTTGATAATTCAGACAGACCATCATAGAATATATCCAGGATGGTCCATTCTGAAAGCATGTCAGAAGGACACTTTTTGGTCAGTTCCTTGTATCTCTTCCAAGCTTCATAGAGGGACTCACCTTCTTTCTGTTTGAAGGTTTGAACATCTACTCTAAGCTTACTAAGCTTTTGAGGAGGAAAGAACTTGGCTAAGAAAGCTGTGACCAGCTTATCCCAAGAGTTCAGGTTGTCTTTAGGTTGAGAGTCCAACCATATTCTAGCTCTGTCTCTTACAGCAAATGGGAAAAGCATAAGCCTGTAGACCTCGGGATCAATCCCATTGGTCTTAACAGTGTCACAGATCTGCAAGAATTCAGTTAAGAACTGAAAAGGATCTTCTGATGGAAGTCCATGAAACTTGCAGTTCTGTTGCATCAGAGAAACTAATTGAGGCTTTAGCTCAAAATTGTTTGCTCCAATGGCATGGATTGAGATGCTTCTTCCATGTAAATTAGAATTTGGTGCAGTAAAGTCAGCAAGTATCTTCCTTGCATTGTTATTATTTTCGGCCATGTTTCCTTCTTTTTCGAAAATTTTTGTCAGATTTTCTCCAAAGAGTTGTGCTTTGGCTTCCCTTAGCTTCCTCTTCAGAGTCCTTTCAAGTTCAGGGTCAGCCTCAACAAGAATGTTCTTATCCTTGTTCCTGTTCATATGAAAAAGAAGATAACAGAAAATAATAGGGATCCTCTTTGCCACAGTAGAGAGGTTCCTTTATGTGAGTAGAAGAGAAGAATAAGAGAAGGGGAAGAGAAAAACTCGAACACAGAGAGGAAGATGGTGTTTGAATTTTGGGTGAAAGAGAAGTGTTAGTAGATGAATAAATAAATAGAAGGAGATGAGAGATGAGGGAATAATTCGAAAATTAAACAAAATAAAAAATTTATTTGTTTTTAATTTGAAAATTGAAGTTAAAATTCAAAAATTTTAAAATGTAATTAAATTAAATTAAAATTTAAAACAATTAGTTAATTAAAAAGGAATTTTGAAAAAGAGGAAAGGAATTTTCGAAAATTAGAAAGAGAGAGTTAGTTAGGTAGTTTTGAAAAAGATAAGAATCAAACAAAAAGATAGGATTAATTGAAAAAGATTTGAAAATCAATTTTTGAAAAGATGAGAGGTTAAAAGAGATTTTGAAATTGATTTTGAAAAAGATGTGATTGAAACTTATTTTGAAAAAGATTTGAAAAATAAATTTAAAAAGATTTGATTTTGAAAATTAAAGTTGGTTACTTGACTAACTGATGTGGCCGAAATTGGCGAATTAAGAATTGTTATAAGATATGTGTTGCAAGTATAGTTCTTAACCAACCAGAAATCCACTTATCAATTTAGAAGGGTTGTTGATGAGCGGATAATTTATACGCTTTTTGGCATTGTTTTTAGTATGTTTTTAGTAGGATCTAGTTACTTTTAGGGATGTTTTCATTAGTTTTTATGATAAATTCACATTTCTGGACTTTAATATGAGTTTGTGTGTTTTTTTGTGATTTCAGGTATTTTCTGACTGAAATTGAGGGACTTGAGCAGAAATCAGATTCAGAGGTTGAAAAAGGACTGCTGATGCTGTTGGATTCTGACCTCCCTGCACTCAAAGTGGATGTTCTGGAGCTACAGAACTCGAAATGGCGCGCTTCCAATTGCGTTGGAAAGTAGACATCCAGGGCTTTCCAGCAATATATAATAGTCCATACTTTGGCCAAGAATTGACGACGTAAACTGGCGTTCAACGCCAGCCTTCTGCCCAAATCTGGCGTCTAGCGCCAGAAAAGGATCCAAAACCAGAGTTGAACGCCCAAACTGGCACAGAAACTGGCGTTCAACTCCACAAATGGCCTCTACACGTGCTACACTTAAGCTCAGCCCAAACACACACCAAGTGGGCCTTGGAAGTGGATTTATGCATCAATTACTTACTCATGTAAACCCTAGTGACTAGTTTATTATAAATAGGACCTCTTACTATTGTATTAGGCATCTTTGGTCTCAGTTTTATTCCATTGTTCATCTTAGGAGACGATTGATCATGTTTTAGGGGGCTGGCCATCTCGGCCATGCCTGGTCCTTCACTTATGTATTTTCATACGGTAGAGTTTCTACACTCCATAGATTAAGGTGTGGAGCTCTGCTGTTCCTCAAAGATTAATGCAAAGTACTACT